>NW_026067909.1:4236219-4334010 GCF_014885135.2 Alexandromys fortis | reverse complement strand
CCAACAACCTAGCTCCCGAGAAGCCAACACGAGACATTCATGAGTACCGGATGGATGCAGAACTTGCGGATGGTGTAATCCACCAGAACCACGCAATCCTCCACGCACACACGGATGTTCCCATAGGTCCAGCAGCCCTGGTCTGGCCAGTACTGGTAGCACTTTTCCTGTGAGGAGCAATGGAAGGCAAAGAATCAAGATACAGTCTGAGGCATGGCCTCCCACTAGCTGCATAAAGTCAGGTGACCCAGGTCAGCAGTCAGCTTCCCAGGAGCTGGGAGGATACCCTGCAAGAGTGTCTCGGTGGCAAAAGTGACTGGGGACCAACCAGAGTGTTTCGGGGTTGGACAAGTAACATCTCATCCCTCCCATCTTATTACTCCAGCCATGCCTGTCCATGCTAAAGCTGTTTCCTTCAGAGCTAGGGAGCCTGACCCCAGCAACCCTCTGGCTGAGTGAGCCTTGCCCCAATACCCCCAGAATGCTCTCCCTGAGCATTTGCCTGGGGCCCAGCACTTTGTTTCCTTCTGGCCAGGCCACTAATGTTTGCCACCCTGCATGCCATTACAAGGTCACGCTAACATGAGAACCTATGGGGTGCTCGTGGCCACAGAGGCTGTTCTTTACCTGAGCCAAGCCCCTAACAGGCAGTAAGCTGTCCATCAGCACAGCGTGCGGGCCAATGGGAACCACCCTAGAGGACAAAGAGCTGTACAATGTCTTCCTCGGAGACGTCTCTAAAATTAAGCAAGTCTTCCAGACACCTCACGGCTTGTCCTAGAAATGGCTAGTGAATAACATAGCAAACTGGCCTGTTCTCCAGGATCAAAATGCTCCTGAAGTAAAAGATGCCTGGCACAACAGAGACCAACATCCTTGTCACAATACTAGGGGACAAACATCACCCCTCCCTGTATCCTGATCTAAGCTGGCCTACAGTCACAGGGCATTGAACGTGGCCTGTAGTGGCACTGAAAATGTCTGGTCTGGGTGAATCTTGGTCCCCCGGGGCTCTCAAGACTCTCAAGCAATTATTCCTGGAGAGCCTCCTCCAAAGAGAGGAACAGGGGTCTCAGACCCCAGGGAACTCTTGGCTGCCCTACCCTCAGGCCTCCTTAGGTCACAAGATGCCAGTTGGGTTTTGCAATATACTGCCCAGGAAACGAAGACCACAATGAAAGCCACCAAGGAAAAGGAACTCTCTTGAGAAATGACTCCATCTGAGGTAGTGGAAACTGAGAAAACCAACAGGCGGCCCTGAGTCACAAGGCCAGGAAAATATAGCATGAGGCTCCTGGGGAGATCGAGACGGATGTCACCACCACGACACAGCAGGACAGAGATCCTCGGCCTCGGCTCAGGGCTACAATGGTGGCCTTTGGGAGAAGCAGCCCTGGGAAGGCACGGTCTCTGTCGGCAGTGGGTCACAGAGATGCGAGGGCTCTGATGAGGCTCAGTTCTACAGAATGGGGGGGGTCTCCCCTCACAAGGCAGGAAGCCAATGGCGAGAGCTCTGTTTCTGTCATGTCACTCTTTCCGTTGGTGACAAAGGAGAGCAAGGGTGGTAGGGGTCATGAAGTAAGAAGCAGCAACCCCCACGCTGTCCCCTCTGTTTTCTCCCTGCTGGGTCAGAGAACTAGAAATGGACACTGAAGACTTTTTCCTGTGCTGCTGGGCACAGAGCCCACCAGTTAGGTGCCCTGGGGACAGAGTGCTCTGCTAACTGTTGAGTGAGCCCCATCCTTGTTCTCCTGTGCACCCCAAGACTGGGTGTTCTATCCCAACCCTGTAGGCCCTGCCCATGTCCTCAGCACATGTGAGGATTAGGCTAGTGAAACGCATGCAGAGGGCCTTGGGTGGGAGCCCAGCAGGCAGATACCGTCTGCCAAGCTGGGCCTTCATGCTAGAACATGCTAGAAGCACAGTCTACTGGCTGGGTCTCCCCATCTGAGAAGGCTTCCCTAAGGCTTCCAATTCCCCTTTCACTTGGAAAAAGAGCTCTGTGCCAACTCTGTGCCAACAGCTCTCCCAGGGCTCTTTTGCTTGCCCTTCCAGCCGGCATCTGAGCCAGGTCCTGGCACTAGGGATGGAGATTCGGGCTCAGCAGACACTACCAGAGTCAAGGCAACTGTGCCTCTCAATCTTAGCTGATCGTGTACACGCCATCCTTCCATGAGCCTGTTGTTGGAGACCATTGCTCTAGTCTAGAAAAGGCCTAGGCAATGGTGTCCATTGGCAGCCAGGCCCACCAGGTGCGAAGCACACCCATGCCTTTCACTGTAAGGTCTGTTATCTCCAGTGGGGTTAGAGCTACGGGTGGCCAAGACGATCCTCGGGACAAAGAAGGGAAACTGATTCCTTATGTCGGAGCAGGACAGTGAGGTATAGAAAGGTGGAGATTTAACTTCAAGATAGGGTGCTGGAAGGCCTGAGTACTGTTGCCCCCCCACTGATGGAAGAGAGGTGCCCATGCAGAGGGTCAGGGCCTCCCTAGTGAGTGCCAGGCTATAGGGAAAGGCTACAGGGTCTGTGCAGGGCAGCTTACCTCCTTCCTCTCCTTCAGGTTCGTCAACATGACGATCGTGGCTGACTTCTGCTCCCAGACCATCCTCCAGAAGTCATTCACTGTCTCCTGCTTGGGGCCTGTGTGCAGAGGGGAGGGTCAGCATGGAGGCGTTACATCTAAGCTCACCCAGTGAGTTCAGCCTTGATGGCTTACACCCTCCCCAGGCACAAGACAGGCCCTGCAACCTGGAAGCTGGCTGTGCAGTCCAGCAGAGTCTGGGTGGCCATGTTGACTCACAGACAAAGAAAGAGTAGCCCAGAGGACTGTCGAGGGCCATCTCTATTCTGCTTGTCATAGTAAATGGAAGCCACCACATACTGGAGTCCCTCAGAGTCACAGGCCCCTCCAGACAAACTGGAATGTGAATGTGTGGGAGTGAGTGCGTGTCCTGAGGGGCTGGGAGGGAAGGGGCAGGGAGAGAGAGAGAGAGAGATCAGGAAAAAGAAGAAACTCCTCTGCCCTTTGTCCACTTCCTGTCTGAACATGACACAGTGCCTAGGGTTATAACAGCTATTGCGCGACCCTAAGGCTAAGAGTTCTATGCTCAGGAGGAGAAGCTTGGGAGATAAAGAAATGCTTCTTTGGCAAGCTGGTGCTTAGGACAGAAATGCAGGCCTTTTTTTCATGTTTCCACCAACGTTTGACAGATTATTCTCTCTCATTTACAGAGGGGCACGCGCGGTCCCCTGTGTATAACGAGTGTTTCTATTTCTAGGGAATCTAGCCTAAGAGGAGGGGGAGGGGAAGTGTCATTTCAGCTTCACTGATCCCTGGGGAATTGCGGAGCCCTCCTGGAAAGATAGCCTTTGGCTGACTAGAAGGTTCTCTAAGCACAGGATGGGACTAGGTCCGAGGGTGAAGACGTGACTTTGTGGCTAAGCCATGGCAGCTATGACCTTGTTCTAATCAACCCTATCCTCCCCTCACTGGCTCTGCCCTTGATCTAAAAGCCCCTCCATTCCATCCCCCCTCCCCCAACTGAAGTAGGAGCCTTTTGGAGTTCAAGCATATGAGGGAAGTCAAAGTCACATACTGAATGTGAGTCTAGGCTGGTGAAGGGCAACCAGAGGTCCTTGCATGTGCCTTAAAGTCACAGAGGGGAACACAGCATGGGCATCTGACACAGAGACACAGGGGTACGCACACGTGAAAAACCAATGTGAATCGTTGGCATGGCTGGCAGTTAGATACTGGAGTGACTGTGTAAAAATACTGAGCAGACATGGACTAAGTCGAAAGCTTGCTTACCTTGAGCTGCTATGAATTTGTTCTTTTCTTTGTAACCCTAGAAAAATGAAGTCAGACCTGTAATTATCCAGGACTATCTTTGCCCAGGGGACCACTTTGTTCATAGAAGGGCGGGGTTGGGGGGAGATTCACCCCATAGAGTGTAGAAAACAGAAAAGAGTAATACGAAAACAAAACCCACCAGCAAGCTCAGAGATAACAGGTACTGTTTTCCCTAGGCCTTCACTATTGTTCTTTCTTTGCTTGCTTGTTTTTCTACACACACACACAAGCAGATATACACACGTTTATATTTCTAGTTGGGCTCGTATATTATATACAAATTCTTTGATTTCTTTATATTTTAAGTAAGAAATTTAAAACCTTAAATGGTATTTCAAAAAAAAAAACCCTAAATCAATTTCATAGCCTATTGTGGTTTGTCTAGTCCAGTGCATTTGGCTGGTTGTGGTTCATCAGCGCTATAAGGAACTGGACTGAACACCTTAGTAGTCATTATCCCTCCCAGAACTGTTATCCTTGTGACTTCTGGTGAAGATGCAAGCTGAGAAAGCATGGTGGCCTCACACTCTCCGTGTGACCAAACTGCCCGAAGGGTGGTGACCACACACACTCAGCATCAGAGAGGAAGAAACCCAGACATCACAGTGCAGACCCAGCCCCTGAACACCCAGCTTCGGCTTCATGTCAGGCCAGGGGAAAGGAAAGCAGTCAACTTACATCTATGTAGGATGCGTTAATGTAGTCAGAGCAGGGGACTCCGTCCACTTGGCTCAAAATCACTCTGGAATGGTCATCTGGGAAAGCAAGCAACCCATGGTGTTAGGACAAGGAGCTACCGGGGCCCGGGGTGTCTTTATCCAAGTGTCAGTTACTGGAAGGACATAACCAGGTCTTCCCTTGAGGTCAGGGCGGGGTGCCTGGGCCTCAGCCAGGGGAGGGAGGAGGAGAGGTGTCCCCATGATCATATGGGCAGAACAGCAGGGAGCAAAGTGACCATGTTCTCACAGTGGGTCCAAGCGTTAACAACTGCAGGTGCACATAGCGTGATCTCAGGATGAAGAACTAGGTCTTTCCATTCAGGTTCTCCAGGGGATAAAGGGTTTGGGTCTCTGAACTTCAATACCCATTCATCACCATCTGCCCCAGGGCTAGGGGGAAGCAGGGCACTCGCAGAGTTGGACTATCAACGACGGAGAGTTCAGCTGACTCAACAGGCTATTTTCCAGAGTGAGAGGGTAGCCAGAGATGTGTGTGTATGTGTGTATGCATATTTGTGGTGCTGTGTTTTGTGTGTTACATTCATGTGTTATGTGTTGAGGATGTGTTGTATGGTATGAGGATGATATTGTATGGTGGGATGATGTGTACTGTGTTGTGAGTTATATGAGCTGTACGCGTGTGGTGTGTGTATTTTTTTGTGGTATTGCGTGTTATACGTGTGTGGTATGTACATATGCTTCAGTGTGCTAAGTATGTGCTTTGTGGTAGGCCATGCCGATTACGAGTTTATTATGTGTGGTGTGTGGTACAACGTGTATAGGTAGTGTGTGTGGTGTGTGCTTTCAGGTGTGTGGTATGATATGTGTTATCGTGGACTATTCGGGTGCGGTATAGAGATGGTGTGGGGTATCACAGTGATGTATGTATGCACCAGGGAGCTGTGGCCGTAGTTCCTCCACAGCCCTTTCTTCCAACAGAAACTTTGCCACCGATGCGGGAAGGACTGTAGTCCCAGCACTGAGGAGGCCGAGGCAGGCACGTTGAGAGTTCCAGGCTAGCTTGGCCTTTGCTGGGGCCCACTTGACACAGAAGGGTGTTGGCTGGGCTGTGTGTGCTACCTCAGACTCTCTGACTGAGTTTCATTGCTGAGCTGCATCTGTCCTGCTCTGGGCAGAGGAGGGGAGGGCACAGATCGGGGGACACGATGACAAACCCCAAATCCACTGCCACCCATCTAGACACTCCTGCTCAGGGGCTCGGGGCCTCGGGATGGAAGCGGCTGTGGTACGGCACATACCGCACTGGCTGAAGAGAATTTAGAATGCCTCACGCCGTGGAACAGTTACGGAAACACAGGCCAAAAAATAGCATCTGCGCGGACTGATTCTCTCACAGCTTCTAAGCGCTTCCTGCTTCTTAATCCTGAAAAGTCACACTTGGCTGTCAAAACATCACTTTCTAAAATTATGAGCACTGGCACGCTTCCAGCAGAGGGCCATCAAGCTGCTGGCTTCGGAGAGTCCCCGCAGGCATGAGCCTAGCCTCTGGACACAGAGCACTTGACTCCATTTTGGGGATTCCCAGGCCACGGCCCACACTGCACTCCAGCCCAGGGGCATCTCTGAACCTACTGCCAGTCTACCCTGGCTTGGGATACACTAAGAGAGGCAAGGGACACCTAGAGCTGTGGGCACGGGGTCCTCCCATCCCCCCTTGCAGGTCGTAATCTGACTCCATGGTATCCAGCCCACTGTCTTGCCCCAGCAGGACCTGCCATTCCATATAACCAGGTATGTCTCTCCTTAACCAGGTGCCACGATTGGTCCTTGTCAGGCACGGTGTTTCCATGCTGTAGGAAACTCAAGTCGACAATGAAGAGCTTACCACTCTTGGTAAACACACCATGCCCCCCAATCCTGGGTAGCTGTCAGCACCCCAAGTCAGGTGTTACTCCTGGAGAGGAGGGCTGAGGCCGGCCCTCACCCTGGAGCAAGAGCAAAGGAACTTCTGGGGGACATTGAACTGGACAGTTTACAGTGCTGCCGTACTTCCACATGGGGAGAGGGCAGGCTGATTTCCTTCTGTACGGCAACCCTGCCTTGTATGTAGCAGAAAGAGTTTGGAAGGGCACCCAGCCTGTGTGAGTCCTCGGTGAGCTGAGAGCTCCACCTATTCCTGTGGCAGGAGCTGGACCCTGATTCAGTGTCCTGAGCTCTCAGCAGAAACTAGAACTCCTCTGTCTGTCTGTCTGTCTGTCATCTGTCTCTTTTCTTTTCTCTCTCCCTTTCTCCCTCCCATCCTTGTTTCTTCTCTCATCCTTTTCTTTTCTTTTTTAAATCTTTTCTGAGACAGGGTCTCCCTTGCTATGTAGCTCAGGCTGGCCTCTATTTGGAGAGTTTCCTGCCTCAGCCTAGGGGCTGCTGGGACTATAGGTGTGAGCTGCTACCTCTGTCTCAGAAACATTCTTGGGTAAGACTGTAAGTGTTAGCTTTGGAAGACAGCAGGCTTAATGACTGAGAGAGAAAGTTTGGTAAGATGCCCTGAATGTCCTTAGCTCTGAGGCACAAGGAGCTGTGTGACCTGTCTGATAGATGACCCGAGGCTAGATTTCTAGCACTCTCTGGAGGTAGCAGCTCCATGCCCAAGGTTTATATGAGACTTCTGTAAAGCCCACCATGACCCTAGGATCTAATTTAACCTATAGTCCCAAACACACGAGGACTAAATCAAGGCATAAATTTAACTCATCAAGAAGGGTGAAGCATTAAACTAGAAGCCAAAACTGATCTTTGAACATCTCAATTATCAGGGAACACACGCCACTCTGAAGAGCCTGACACCCTCTTGCTGTGGCCTTTCTTACCTTGGAGCTCCTGAGCCACAGCAAGGGTCCCCTTCTTCCTCGGATTCCACAACCCACTCAGCAGTAAAGCCACTGTATCCAGAGTCTAAACTTAGGACAAGCAACCCTCTCAGCCTTGCCATACAACTACTTCCCCTTCCCTCGGCCTTGACAAGCAGCAGTTTGTCAAGCTCTAGGTGGCAGGTTTTACAGAAATGACTTAAAAAGCTTGCGGATGGACAGCTGGGAACCGCCACCTCCAGAAAGTACTAGAAATCTAGATCATATATTAGACAGGTCCCAGTTTTGCGTACATACAGCACACTGAAGCTGATTATGGCCAGCTCCCTGTCCCCACCAGGCACTCCTCAAGAGCAAGGGCCTCTGGCACCAGCAGGAGGCCTTTGTTCAGGATGCCAGCCTGAGCTTTGTGGAGTTGTTTGTGGCTTCTCTTCTGTGGGCCTGAAGGGTAAAGCTGTGGTTCAGGGAGGTGGGAGGGGGGAGGCCTGCAGATTGCCTTTCCTCCAGGGCCAGCTTTTGAAAAGGCAGCTGGGAACATGCAGGGTTTGTCCTGGCGGCTGAGACAGTCACCCCAGGACCAGGCTCCGCCAGCTACAGCAGGTCACAACAGAGGCCCAGCCCACAGCAGCCTGCACCCTAACTCTGACACTTCCTGGGCAACCACGCTCCCCAGCTCACGGTTACTGTCTGCAGCTGAGGTTAGAGAAAGGTCTGTTAAGCCTTCTTTCAAGGGTGCCAAACCCATGTGGGCTTTGCATTCTACCGCTTTGGTCTTAGGTTCTGGACTATAGAGCACGTTGGAGAATTGCTCCAGGTAAGCCTCAAACACCGACTATGAAGGAAAGTGCTGCTTGAGGCCACCAACAGGCCTAGACTGGTGTCCAGGAGTGAATCTGGCAGGAGAGGCCTGGCCCATTGGTGCCCAAGCCTGTGGGGAGCATTCCTGCCCAGCTTGCTTCCTGTATGCTTAGCAACCAGCGCAGTCAACAGCAACCAAGACACCCACGCCCCGTGCAGGGAAATAGGCCCTCCAGACAGTGTGGCCCTGGATTCCCTGGGACGAGCACTGAGCACATGGTCACCAGCAAGCTGCCAAGTGTAATCCGCATGTCATAGACCATGCAAAGACAAAGAATAAACAACAACAACAACAACAAAGTCTTACTGGGAAGAATGTTGGGATATCTGTTCTTTTCTCTGTTTTCTTCTTTATTTGCTAGATCAAACGTCCCTTGTATGTGTCCAGATGGCAACGACTGGAAGGAAACGGAGAACAGAGTGAACATTGTTGAATCTAAACCCAGGTTCCTGTCAACTTCCCTACCAATCCCAGGAATTAAACTACCATCTGTCCATCACTCATGTCTTTCCTCAGGCCTCACACTAGACACTGAGCAGACAATGAGCTCTCCCCTAAGCTTTGCGAGGTCAGGAATTCACTCACATCGCAATCCCATCATGCCCCAGTCCATACAGATTTTAGCCCAGGAGGGGATTCCTTGGGTACAAGTGAACTGATCCCAAAGGGGTCCTGGTGCAGGGGTCAGAGAAGCAAAGACTACCAAGAAGAGGGTGCTGAGACCCTGGCCTAAGCTGCAGTTGAGGAGGAAATGGATCCTGGAAAGGCACTGTAGACACAGCCCGCGCCATGCTTAGGACTCAGACATCTCTGTGGATTGGGTCAGGTCAGGTCAGCAGGGTTGGGCCTAGAAGCTCCCTAGAAATGCTGATTCTCCCAGCCCCCACCCTCCAGTCCCCAGATTCCGCAGCTAGGAGTTTGGGGCTCTTTGAGCCTCCAAATGCATCACCTTAGCGACCTCGGCAGCCCAGCTGAGGCGTGTCAGTGTGAAACGGAAGTTTCGCTTAGCTGGGATGCTGTCGCTGAGAAGCCACCACATCTGGGATGGAAGTGGCCATATGGGTTTCTAGTTCCTTCTACCACCGAAGCCACCCTGCCTCTGATTTTTGGTTACCTCTACTTGTTCGCCTCTTGCTTGCTTCTGGGCTCCTCCTCAGACTCAGATGAGGCAGGGTGAGGAGCACTGTGTACTTGGTCATACCCGTCTACATTAAACCTGACTCCGCTGGATCCAGGACCAACTAGGTCCTAGGACTGGGCTCCAAGGAAGAAGCGTTCCTACTTACTGAGTGTTTGTAATGAATCAGGCACAGAGAAAATGCACGCCTCTGCCTCCCCTCACAGCTAGCCTACGAGTCAATGACATGGGGCCAGACCCAAGGAAGAGTGGCTGGAGACGGGCTCAGTATCATTTGGCTGAAGAGGTGGTCAGACCCGGAGGGACTCCCTTATCAAGCATGGGGAACATGAGCTTTCCTGTTTACAGGGTCTGCTCGAAGTCCCCTGGAGCGGGGGACTGGCTTCATAGAATAGCCTCAGATGACAGCCATGATGGCCTGGGATTGCTCTCATTTGGGTCAGGGCCCTGACCTCCCTCTAGCAGGCAGGAGTGTCTTCAGTGGCCAGCTCAGCTCTCCGCAGGGGCTTACCTCAGGATGCTGCAGGGCACCCCCTTCTCTGTTCTGGGGCCGCCACAGTTCATAGCCACAGGCAGAGGCTTTGCCTGGCTCAGCGTGGAGGGACCAGTCAGAGGTCATCCTAGCCATCCCAATGAGGAGTTCTCAGCTTGGTCCCCAGCTATGAACACTCAGGTGTCTGAGCTCTGATTCACCACCAGGGCTGGCCTGGCACTACCTCCTTGGCTCTCGCTGGATGCTGCATTTGCCATGACAGCCCAGGGCTTTCTCAAAAGGTTTCAGCCCTGGACACAAAACCCAGTTACAGTGGCACATGAAACCCTGCAGCTGGCAAACCCCCACAACATGAGCAGATCCTCGGAGCTCAGCAATAGCACCGCCAGCAGCGATTATTAATTGTAACAAATGGAGCGTTCCCCCGCCGGCGGCCCACGACAGAGGGACCTGCTCTGAGGGAGAGACAGGGTACACATCTCCAGTGTGTATGTAATTTTTCTGTGTACTTGAAACTGCTCTAAAAATAAAGCCTATTCAAAACGACAAACTGGATAAAGTGAAGGGAGGCAAAGTGACTGCAATGCAGTGGCCGACGAAGCCTGAGTGGAAAGAGGAATCAGGCTCTGGCCACCCTTTCCACAGTTGTGTGGCCTTGAGGGCTGGGACAAAGAGATGAGGTGGTCCACTGTGTCCCCCCACCCCCAGGCTCCCAGAGGACAGGACTAGGGGAGGTGGGCAGAACCAGGCAAAGTTCTCTGTGTCCTCCAGATCCAAGAAAGCTGAACAGTTCTCTGCGCAGATTGGGCCCAGTATGTTTTCCCCGCGGTCAAGCTACCCAGGACCACGGTTCTCGGCTGCCTGGTACCCCAGGGAGGAGGGCCTGGAGATGTTCAGCCTACAGTGATCCTCTGCGCATTCTGTGGGAGGTCTGCTTTGCTTTATCAGCATCAGGGGATGGCTCTGGTTTGTGGTTGTGTTGTAAAAACAAAACAGAAAACACCCCCCTTTGTATGTATTTCATAGGGTAGGTCCCAGGCCCATAGTTTTACACAGCTTGCTGGGACACAGAGGGGAAGATGCTCCCGAGAGAAGGGTTTTCCCTGCACAGAGGCCTCCTTTTCTAGGATTGAATTCAGGAACTGGGAAGAGGATAGAGATCTGCCCTCTCCAGGAAGAACTAGCAGATAGCATCTCATCCATGTGTTACCTGTTACTTATTTTTTTATGTGTTACCAAAGTCCCATAGGGCAGGGAAAACCCTATTTCACAGAGAAGTAAACTGAGGTAGAGGTTTAGAAAACATTCCAAGTCTTCCAGGCCTAGACAAACACTTAGGCAAGCTGTACTGATTGATGATCCCAAGGTCAAACAAACCCCTTCTTATCCCCAAGTTCATGTTCCCCTGACCGTGGACTTGGCAGTACGGCAATGTCCAGACACATGTTGAGACTCACTCAGATTCCCCCCCCCCTCGCCCCAGGACCTTTGGAAGGGGCCATCAGACCAGAGAAAGGGAGGAGGATAGGGAAACACAACTTTAATGTGTTCTCTAAGAACCAGAGCGGCTGATCTGGGCAGAAGAGAGATGTCGCAGAGGTATGGCCGTGGCCGTTCTCCACTGGAGAGAGGGGCAGGCTGCATACACTCTACACCACCACTGTATCTCTAGCAGCCCGTTGCCAGGCAGGGGGACTCTGCACAGCCGAGGACTACACAGAGGCAGGCTGGGAGGGACAGGAGTGGGGAAGACTTTGTTTAGGGTATAAAATTTACAAGGCTCCCAAAGAAGCCAAGAATCAGCAGAAACGAGCCCTCGAGGCAACATCTTTTCTATCGTGTTTTCTTCTTACAGTTTTGAGATTATAATTATTCGTTTGCGCATGCACGCCTGTGTGCACACGTGCCTGCCATGGCATGAATGTGAAGGTCAGAAGACCATTGTCACAAATCGGTCCTCTCCTGCCACCATGTGGGTTTCTGGGATTGGACTCAGGCTGTCAGGCTTGGTGGCAAGGGCTTTTATCTGTTGAGCCATCTTAGCCCAGAAATATCTCCTCTAAAAAGCTAACTTAATGTTCAAAATTCATAAGGGTGAAAACATCAAACTTTTAAATAAGTGGTGGGATCCATAACCTCATGGTACAGCCCGTTGTGGGGTCCCGGGCAATGGGGATGTTCACTGACGTCATTCTCTCTTGATTGTGCTCAGGCTGGTGCAGCTGTCTCTCTCCTTGTTTTGCTATTTTAAAGAAGTTATCAAGTCATGGCAAGTCTTAGCGACGGTGCTTTTCGTGTCCTCTTGAGTTCTGCACCTAAGCCAAGTCCCTCAGCTACCTCATCCTGCTCCTGGCCTACTCCCAGACCCTCCACTAGCAGCAAGGTCACTGGCACCCCACACAGGACAGCAGAAGTGGAAGGGGAAGTGGGAGCCACAGGGCGGGACAAGCTTCTACCAGCAACGTGAGGGACAGCTATTTTGGAAAATGAGAATTAACTTCTGCCGTTCAGTTGTAAATTTTCAAAACACCAGCGCTCGAGTGCTATCTTTCAGTATGACCTAATTTTAAAAAAAGAAGAAGAAGAAGAGGAGGAGAAAAACACACTTGGCAGCAATAAGAAGGGAAGCAAGACAAAGGGGAGGGTACGATGCTGAAAAGTAAGTGAAGGGTGGTTCCTTGCCCCAGCGCCTCCCCCTGTCCCCCCCAGGCATCTCTGTGTGAAAAGCCAGGTCATCATCACTGTCCACACCACCTCTGGAAACAGCCACACTGCACTGCCTGAACACCTCCTCCTCTAGGCTCACGCGTGTGCTACCCCAGAGTCTCCATCCCCAGGTGCTGGTGGCTGGCGGTGGGAGTAACCCGGAGCAGAACAACCGATGTGACACCGCTGGGACAGAGACAGGCCCAGGCGGCCATCCCTGGACACCCACGCTTGCTCAGGACCAACATTCAGCTCCCAGCCCTGCACGCAGGGTGAAGACTTGAGCAAAAACACATCAAAACAGCAACAGTGTGGAAGCCTTGTATCCAAGACAATGCATCGTGCCTAATTTAGCTCATAGACATTAAAAAAGATGAACAACTTGGGCCTGGGTGATGGCTGAGAGATTGAGAGAGCACTTTCTCTTGTAGAAGACCTGGGTTCTGTTCTCAGAGCTGACTTGGTGGCTCACAACCACCTGGAACTCTAGTTCTAGGGGACCTAATGGCCTTTTCTGGCACTGTATGCATGGGGCACAAATAGACATAAAATAAAAACTTTAAAAAAGGGAAATGGGCAGCTTTAGGGAGGAAATGGGCAACTTTCAGGGTGGGGTGACCCATCTGCACTGTGTCTTGAGAGTTTGAGAATGACTATGAGACTGTATGTGGGCAAGGGCATGGATGTCTCAGGGAGCCACTTCTCCCCAAAGGCTGTGGGAGGGATTCCTCACAAGTGACAGAGACACACACACACTGAACATGAGTTAGTGTCCCCTGCAGACAGTCTCCACAACTACTGAACTGTGCCGTGACGATGGCTCAAAGGGACAACTGCTGATCTGATCAGAAGCTCAACCTCCTGGGGACCGTGACAAGAGGCTTGGTGGGAGGCTCTCCGCAGCCTTCAGCATGAAACTGCCACCTGCGCTAGGCAGCAAATGGCAGAATCGTTATCACAACCGGTGATACACACGGTACCCAATAGCTGAGCTGGCTGCAACCCTCAGGAGCATCAGATGCAACCATCTCACTTCACAAGGAGCAGTGAGCACCAATGAAGGGAATAGCACTAGGGACCAGGCTCTCCAGACCCCACTTGTGAGCAGCTTTGCAATCGGAGTCCCGAGAATGACTGGTTCTGACCGTCCTGCTGCTCCTCCTGCTGGCCGAGACCTGGAGCACTCACATTGAACTCCTCACGGAAGCGTTTGCAGTCATCTGCTGATCGCACGCGGATCTCCTCCTCCAGGTGCTCCACCGGGATGGGGAAGTACTTCTTGGGACCCGACGGAGACCTGCTCAGCAGCATCACTCTCTGCTGCTCTGTAGGGTCAGGAGAAACAGAGAAGCCACTTAGATCCATTGCCCATGGGTGACTCAGTCCTTGGACGGTCTGACAGCATTCCTCATGGATCTGTAAAGTGGGAGGTGAGCAGCACTCTCAAATCACGCACCCTGGGGCTAACTCAGCCCTGAGCCACTAAATCAAACATCTGCTTCCCAACACACCCTCTATTCAGCAAGTGATGGCAACATTCCTGTCCATCACAGACACTGCATTCTTGGTCTTGCTCACTAGCTCACCTGCCACTCATCCTTCCTGCTAGCCTATGCACCTACACAAGGGTTACTGCAGCTTCACATGGCAGGGTCCAGGTTTGGAGCCAGAGAAGAGGAATCACAGGGCTCTAGATATAAACTCAGAATGGACGGGAATCTGCCAGGATCTCCGTCTTGCAGCCTCCTCTTCTTGGGAACACATAGGACTGCTTCCCCAAATCCCATACCTTGCAATGCAGAGAAACTAACCATCCTTGAGGCAGGGAGAGGAGGTTATTGCAAAGGAGACTGGGCTGTGGACTGAGGGGCTTCAACAAGTCACTCACACAAGCTCAGAATGAGGTGCGAGCAGTGTCAGGGATTGGTGTTTCTCTTCACAGGTTTCTCTTCACAGCTGACATTGATAAGGTCAGTAGAATAAGTCTTCTCTCACCCTTGCAAAAGGCCCTGTCCCATCTGCAGAGTTCACCGAGTCTATGCCACAGACGTGGCTCCAAGGCAGCCTCTGGCTTCAGCCAGACAAGCTGGTAGAAGCCTGTGGGCTTCTGTTCCCCTCCCAGCCCCATCTTCCTGTTCACTGGCTTCTGGGATGCACAGAGAACTGAAAAGAGCAGGCTGGAGAACAGAGGTGCCCTGGCACCATGTGATGGTCTATTGAGGCGTGCAGGTCCCCCCAAGCCCTGCAAGGCGACAGCTCAGTGGAGTTCTCTGTTTTTTTTTTACACTCTCCCAAGCTCTGGGGGTTGCATTAGCCCCTTTACTACTTTGAGTGAGTTCAAAAGTTTCACTTGAGTTCTGATGACAGCCACGTTACCTCAAGGCAGGCACAGCTATGTAGGAAGTTACGGCAAAGCTGAGGCCACCAGTAGAAAGCAGTGTTTTGAGCTTTTAGTTGTCACACTGGGGGGTTGTACCAGGGACTTCGCATATGCTGGGCAAGTGCTGCGCCACTGATAATGTATCCCCGGATTCCTCGGCTGTTTGAAGTGAGGCCTTGTTATGTAGCTCAGGCTGGCCTTGAACCTGTGATGCTTCTGCCTGAGCAGGTGCCTCCAAACGCTTAGATTACAAGTCGGTGCCACCCCACTCAGCTAGAACCTGTGTGTTTAAAACCTTTTCTTTGTCTGCCATTGGGACACAGAAAGAAAAATAAGCTTTTGTAGGCAGCATTTACAAGTTAGGACACAACCAGAATCTAAGCCAGGCATGTCTCCTAACGGACGCTCCTTCAGAAAAGAGTAGCTTTTGGCCTGAGCAGTGTCCTTTCCAGCTTAATTCTGAGGCACCACAGTGTCAACTGAACACTTCTCGTTACAAGTAGGAGCCTTATCATAGGTTGACTTCAAAGGCCTCGATGTGAAATGTTAGGTGGCAAAGCCCTGCTAACCTGACAGGATATGAATGGTCTCTTTAAGAAAAAAAAAAAAACCCACAAACTGAAATGTCTCAGACATCCGCTCTTCTGTGTAGGAAAAATGACCTCTGACACCAAGTTCCAAAATATAGAGAAATTCTACGTTACTAGGAAGCAGTAGCACGAACTGAGGCGGAGTTGGAGAGAGGGGAAGGGCTTAAGTGACAGCTGGACAGGGCTGGGAACGCCTGTCCCTTTCCATGACAGCCCGGAGACCCCGTGTACAATACCTTGCTCTTCTAGGATCCCGTTAGGCATCTTCTTGTCGTTGCTGCTGACCACGGCTTTCCTCTGCTTCCTGAACCTTAGAGGCAGAAGATGTGTTAGGTCTCGGTCCAGGAGGAACCCCCAAGCCCTGAGTGTGGCGATACCCACCAGGTGAGCCGGGAAAAGCTCTTTCGGCTGCTCATGGCTGAGCCTTGTGCAGCTCAGGCCGGCCAGCTGGTGTCTGAGCTGTTTGGGCCCACACCCCCAGCCTCCAGCACACTCATTTCCTCATAGGAGCTGGTTAGGGCACGTCAGCGCCTGGGGACACTCCTACCTGAAGAAGTAGGCTGCGAGGAGGAGCAAGAGGAGGAGCAGAGGCAGCAGCAGCCAGGTGAGCAGTGGCTGGGAGGTACCAGGGTCTGGAGGACCTGTGGGTGGGCAGACGGTAGAGGGCAGAGCCCCCATCAGGATCCCTGGTCGGGATGAGGGAGGAGTCCCATAGCACACCACATGGTACAGTTTGCAAGTGATCTCCCATCAGTTTCTTGCAACAGAGGACTAAGATGGCGTGTCTTGTCTGAGGCCCCTGATCGCCAATGTATGCTGCTAATCAGCTATTTCTCTGAGCACCTCTGACCTAGCTCCTCTCCACAATGAGGAGGTAGAGGAAGCTGGAGACCCCTCAGGGAACAGCTGCTGTGTCTCAGCCCAGTTGGGGAAGAAAAACCAGGCATAAAGGAACAGGCTGGCCCCAAGGTTGGGTACAGTTCTTGAGGAACAAATACATTGTGGGCTGGCTTTTCAGGGCTGTGACCTCTCTGTCACAATGTCGGGAGTGCAGAGACCTCTGGCCTTCGCGAAGCACCCTTGCTTGTCCATCCTGTGCACCCACCACTCTCTGAGTGTCCCTGTCCCTTGGCTCTGGTGACCTTCTGGTCATCAACTTATCCACCCTCTCAGCCTGTTAGGGTGCTCTCTAATCTCTACAATGTTCCCACCCAAAGGGGTCCATCAAAAGCCTGCTACTCCAGTTAACCAGCTTGGCTTCTCTCTTGAACTGGCCCAGAGGGCGATGTACTGGAGTTGAGGACCAAAAGCTGTCAGGAGTGAGCCTGCCCCTAATGGGAGGGCCCTGGAGAGCAGTACCTAGATTTCCATCCTCTTGAGTTCCAGAGTGCCAAATATTGTTCCCAAGCTGAGTGTGTGTTGGGGGTTCATGTCCTTCCTCCCATGGGCCAGCCTAAGTCCCTTGAAACTCAGGGATCCACGAAGGAGTTTCAAATCTGGTCTTTGTCTTCCCACCTCTGTGCATCCAGAGGCTGTGACCCACAGCACACCTGTGGCTCTGTCCCAGAGGTTTGTATTAGGTTTAACAGGTAAGAATATCTGTCCCTTCCTTCCAGCCTAAACCTGCCCATTGGAGCAGCATGACCCAAAACTTCCTGTCTGTGACTCAGGAATGCTATACCCTGGGCTAGGTAGGACTTGGAGCAAATTCTAGCATGGGCCGCTGAGAGCTGCCTGGAACTGAAGGGCAGGGCTGAGCCAGTGCCGGGGAGTTGCATTGCTCAGGGTACCCTGATTCAACTCTATCCATTTTTGGCCAAAGGCCAGTCGAAGGCGTGGGAAGCCTCCTTCTTCTTTTCCAGGAATGCTCACTATCTTTTCTCAGTGTGTCACCACAGTGAAACTACCCACTTCTGCATTGCCGAGAGATCAGCCTCTGGCTCAGCATCTGCTCTGCATGAGCAGTCGCTAAACTGGTCAGCCACAAGGTCCACTCTGTCACAGTAAGAGTGGCCTCTGGGCCCCACCAGTTCTCCCCTGGGTCTTGTCAAAGACTTGATGGGCCAGCCTCCATGGCCATGTTCTTGGAGGGCAGGCTGTGGTAACAGATGTGGGGATTCCACAAGGCCTGGATCAGATGTCCCATGCTGTAGATGGGTTGTCACACAGGCAGAACAAGTGACTCAGGGGGACCGCTCTCCCTCAAATTGATTTCTGTGACTTCGAATGAGGTTTGTCCAGGAAGGCAGAAGTCAGGACCAGAACTCCCTAGGCTTTCCAAGGGCAGTAGGAACATCCAAAGCAGACTGGTTGGTGGGGAACATGGGAATCCATGTGGGGCTTGTTCTGGCTCTGGGGAGTCAGAAACTATGGGAAGATAGGTCCAGACTACTTACTTCAGACATTGCAAACTTTATGTAAAAGCTTTTGAAGTTGTCGATTTGGGTAAGTAATTAGATTTAAATTGAACTTGGATAAACAGTGTGGGCCAGAAAAGAAACGCTTGTGCAACCAGGGGCAGTGTTCCCTCTGCCCCAGTGGCGTTTCCCCCAGGGAGGCATGAGGTCTCCCAGGGGACATCCTATGGTCACATGCTGCTTCTAGTTCACAGCGACTCTGGGTCTTTCTAGATAGCTCAGCCTTATTCCCTAAAACGATGTCAGGTTTCCCAACTGTATGTGAGCGGGTACATGTGTGTTCACGTACATTTGAGGCAGAGGCACCCCTGCATGTATGTGTTCACACATTTGCTTACACAGAATCCGGTTCTGACACTGGAAAGACAATGGTTTGCTGGTGAGGTATGGCCTGGATCTTTTTCCTCTGTGGGGGACACAGATTCCCCCAGTGACTAATCTGCTGTTGAGAGGGACCATGCAGAGGGGCATGGGCCAACCAGGCCGGGGGGGGGGTGGTGGTGGTGGCGGGAGGTTATCAGTTCTTTCCAAACCATGTGGAGCGCTGCACCAATTTGCAACAGATAGTGCTCCTCCAATGAAGGGGTGTTCTGTATACCTAAGGGGTCCCCAGAGGGGAGGAGGGAAGGAAAGACAGGGAGCACGGCGAGGAGCTGTGGTCTGGGAAGAGAAAACACAGCCCCTGAAAGATTGAACTGCAGAACTTTCTGGGTTCTAGTCCATAAAGCTTCGTGGGCCAGAGGCCCATGAATGTTTATGTGATAAACATCCAAGTAACGCAGACAAAGTGACCATACATAGGCCAACTGCTTTGTTTCCTTGACATGACGTTGGGAGTGCATCTTCCTGTATATTTTCTCCTACGAGGCTGTGTTCATAGACATGCAGGTTTGGTAAATAAATAGATTCACTCCTCCATCCAGTCATCCAAGACCGCATGGGTGGCAGGAAGTACTATTGTTTTATGAATTGTTCAGGAAGGAAAAAAAACCCCAAACTTTAGATTATGCAGAATCGTCCCCTTGACACATCCCAACACTAACGCTATGTATGATGTGACCAGACGACACACACTCTGAACAGGTCCCCAGTTCACCTCTCCCATTGACCCCAGAGAGCTGCCGTGCTGGGTGAGCAACTTCATTCTGTGTCCCAGCTGCTTGCAGTCCTGCGCTTTGGATGGACCCAGATCACACGGGTATTTGAGACTATTTCCCACTTTGCTCTTCCCTGCACTTCTGCTACTTCTATCCTTAAAAAGGGAGATTCATTTCCAGTACAATAAGTGTTTATGTGTATGCATATGTGTCTGTCTTGGTGTGTTTGTTCCATGTGTGTGCAAGTGCTTGTGTAGTCCAGAAGAAGGTGTCTGATCTCTTGGAACTGAGGTTTCAGTCAGTTGTGAAGGGCTGTGTGGTGCCAGGAACCCAACCTGAGTCCTCCGGAAGAGCAACAAGTGCTCTCAACCACTGAGCCCTCTCTCCAGCACCTAACTTGTGCACTTTGTCTCCCCAGGATTTCTGCACGGCATCTCCTACAAGTGAACCCTTGTGTCCACTGCAGACATTATCAAACAACCATGGAAAATTTCAGATGATCTCCCAAGGCATCTGATGCCCATGCTCACTTGGGGTTTATGAGGGAGCCACTTTCTCCTGGACAGGCAAAAACACAGTAACAGTTTGACTCAGTTTTCTCTTATTTCTAGAGAGCTCGGCTCCTTTGCATGATAATTAAAATGGAATTAATTAGATACTTTGATTTTTTCCCCCCTGGTTGTATTTGACATCTCCTAATAGCTTCAGCTGTCAACTTGACAGAGCCCAGAATTATCTGGAGGACTGCCTTATTCAGATAGGCCTATGGTCATGTCAGGGGGACATTTTATCAATTACGGGTTGATGCAGGAGACCTCAGACCGCTGTAGGTAGCACCATCCCTAAGTTGGGGGTCTTGAGCTTGAGCCTGTAATGGGTGGAGCCAGTGAGGGAGCCTGTAAGTAGCGTCCTTGGTTTCTGCTTTAGTTCCTGTTTGAGCTCCTGCCCTGACTTCCCTTTGTGAAGGACCTTGATAGGGATATGTAAGCCACATTAACCCTTGCCTCCCTGGGTGCTTTTGGTCACGGTCTTTATCATGGCAATAGTAAAGCAAATCAGTGCCTCATCTCTTTTCCTACTGTGCTCCTTTACCTGTTAATTTTCAAGGGTTCTTCCTGTATGTCTTATAGATGATAACATTTCCTTACAATTTTTACATATTTATAATGAATTCTTTGTCTAAGAAAATGCATCATGATGAATATTGAATTCATCTTGGCCAATGATGAAAAGAAGCCATTTCCTGTTGTTCTGGCACATTCTAGCAATGTGCTAACCCTCAAAAGATACTTCATACTTTTTTAGGAGCCAGATCTTTTAAAAGGTACTTGGGGTGACCTCCCAAGTTCCAGGACAAAGGAGCTGCCATGTAACTTGAGGCCTTCATAGCTCCTAACAGTGCGACCACAGATGCTGCTAAGCGTGCTGAGGCCCGGAAGAGACCTAACCAGAATTTGCTTCTGTTCTGGGTGCTGAGGTCACGTGACAGTCCTCTCTTCCTGAAAGCCACACTTCCTGCCCATGACAATGTTATGAACCAATAAATCTTGCTTTCAAATGAACCGGAAAGCCCTAGACATGGACGGGAGACTCAGTACCTCCTGTGGGGTTGTCACGGACTCCGACAATTCCTACCCCTACTGTGAGGAGATGTATGTTCTGTCCCCAGGACTTTAAGATGCTCACAGGGACATACGGACAATCTTCCAGGTATCCTAAACAGCCAGCTGATTAGTGTTGGTGAGGGAAGCTAGGGGTGTGGGTTGGAAGATTTTAGTTAATGTTCGAGAAGCTCACTGTCCTTGAGGCAGGTCTGGGATGCCCAAGGCTGCAAGATACTGTTGAGAACCCGTGTGTGGAAAGCAACCTGCAGAGAGGCGTGTGTTGCAGCGTCTTTTTTTTTTTTTTTTTTTTTTTTGTGGCTGTGGGTTTCCCCTGGGGTGTCACGACAAGGAGGAAGTGGGAAGACAGTACAGCCAGCCAGGGTGCTCTCAGCCCGGTGTTTGCTTCCATGGAGCACGGCACTTCTTCCTCCCCTTAGGGCGGTCACTGTCTCTCTAGGATGTTATCTAGGGACAGGAGACCCTGTAGAGCCCTTGATGGGGTGAAGCTGGCTTACTGGGATGGCACCAGCTTCCACGGACTTTTTCTAAAGCGTGTTTCTGTAAGGATATTGACAATTTGGGTTTTCTTTAAGCCTTGCAAGGGCCAAGCAGGACGTTGAATTTCATGTGTAAACTAGATCGGGGCACGGCCGCCAAGATAGTTAGAGACAGCCCTCCGAGAGGATTTCTGGGTGGGATTAACACTAGAATCCATAGGCTGAGTAAGGCCAGTGTGGCTAGGCTTCACCCTGTCAGGAATGGAGCAAGTATTTAATAAGGGATGGGCACGAGGCAGGTGCAGAGACAGGGGTTAGCCTTTGCTATTGCAGGTTCATTCTGACTTTACCACCAGGGCACGCTGCAGGGAATCCCTGTCAACTGCTCATCCTGATTCCACCCATCTGCCCTGAGCCTAGCTCTCCCTGGGTGCAGCACAATCCATTAAAACACACACACACACACACACACACACACACACACACACACACACTCACACACAATGAAGGAGTTGCGGGATTTTAGCAGCAGCATTCCCAACTTTCAGAAACCAGTCAAATGACCGAATCTGGAGCTTGCTCCCTGTTGACCACAGCAGAAGCCAACGCTGTGGGGGTGCTGCTGTGTCCTGAAGCCTGTCCAGCCTGCTTGTCTCTGTAATGCTCACTGCACTGCCAACCAAGAGCCGGAACGGCTACCACCTGTGCCTCCTGAGCCCGAGCAGGGAGGCACAGAGGGGTTCAGTAAGGCCTTTCAGGTTACTCAGCTAACAAGTAGCAGAGAATGAGGTTGGAACCCAGGCGGTGAGAGCCAAGAAGACCCATTCTTGGTTTTTATTTCCATTTCCTCATCCTCTTCCTCACCTTGACTTTGCAAAATATTCACTAATTTAATTGAGATGAAATTGACATGTTAGAAAATGCACCTATTTTCAACGTAAGGTGAATAACTTTCCAGGGTTAGGCAGCGCTGGCTGTTGCAGTATTATTATTAGGATAATTCTTTTTCTTTTATTAGAGTATTTCTTTGTCTCCAGTAAGATCCCGCCTGTCTTCATCCTCAACGGAAGCAACTGCTCACTACTCTCCCTGCCCATGCTCTTCAGGTCCTGGAGATTTCCTCTCAATGGAATCCTGCTTAGTCTATAGCACGTGGTCCCTGTGTCTCCCTTGTGTCACTGGGAATATCCGTGAGCTTTCTCCTTGATATCACATGGACACCGGTGTGCTTTTTCCTCTTCTGTACCCTGTAAACTACAAAGCGAGGGGAGAGACTAACAAAAATACCCCATCCCTGCCTTGGACTGTATCTGTCCTAACTTTCTCATGAGGACAGGGCGGCACTGTCCATTCCAACTCCATCTCCTAGAAGCCATGAGACACCCAAGAATGCTCCTCATTCCTCTCTAAAATTAGTGACTCCCCTTTTTTTTATAAAAAAGAGAAACCTCACCACATATCAATATCACAGACTATTGTAACAATGGTTTCTTCATCACCATTATTAGACCTGTCGTGTGGCAACTTCCTCGATGTTGAAACATCTGCTCATGAAGGGGAGTCAGAAGTTCACAAAACATAAGAAAGCTCTAAGACCCACAAGGTTTTACAAGCCATAGACGAATTGCCAGGGGTGTGTTTGGGGTGGAGGGAGTCTTCAGTGGGGTTGCTTACAAGTTGCCTAGGAGACAGGCATGAGACAGGACCTGTGAGCTGTTACCCAGGCAGGAGTGGGCTTTCCAGTGAGGCAGCTGCTTCTGAGTCACGCCTGCTTCCCTGCGTAACCCCAAGCCATGTACTGGCTCACCAAAGGAGACAGGGGCGCTGTCATTTCTTGGGTCTATGGGGGGTGTCTTCTCTTGGGCAAATAGCTGTTTGTTCATATCTCCTCAGAAAAAGTTACTCAACAAACCATCAAACCAATATTTTCATTTGCCCAACCCATGGGTCAGGGTTTGATAACCGTTGGTTCCAACAGGGCTCTACAAAGCCAGACTTCTCAGAATTTATTGTTAAATCAATTAATTAATTGTGTGTGTCAATGAGTAGGCAAATATACATCAGTCACAGTGCATGTGGAGAGGTCAGAGGACAATGTTCAGGGGTCAGTTTTCTCCTTTTCCACTGTATGGGTCTCAGGGATCGAACTCAGCTTCTCAGGTCTGACAGAAGCTCTTTGTCCCCAAGTCATCTTGACGGCCCCTCTCAGGCTTTCTCACGCTCTCCTTCTTCCACCAATGCTGAGGCCCTCCTCAGCAGGTGGACAGCCTCCCTGGACACACTTAGATAGTTCTGGTCAAGGGTACGTGCTCGGCTTCCTGGTTGCCACACTGAACCCCTGTTCCCCCAGCAGTTCGGGGTGCTTGGGAGGGGGCCGTGTGAGGCAGCAACAGGGACAGCTGGGATGAGGGTAGGGCTCTTACCTGCAGTTGTGCTGGTCCAATTGCTCTCTGTTGGAGTGGTGTCGTTGCCAGCTCTGGCGAGTGACAAGCTAAAACTGGCCAGCAGGAGTGGACAGAAGGGCTCCATGGCACACCTGCAAAGAGATACGGACTTCCTTAGAGTCGTTCCAAAGTAGCCGGCCCTGGACATGGCTCTCACTCGAAAGGGAGGGGAAAGAATTAAGAGATGAACTCATTACACGTTCCAAGGGAGCCAAGAACCCTGCCTCCCAACTTCACAGTCTCTTTTGTCTTCCCACACTGTGGAGGTACAGTCACGGTCACCTGCAGGTCCGGCCAGAGTTCCCACGGCTCACAACTCCCACACTGCTAAGGGTGAACCAGCATGGAGTGTGACCAGACCTCAGCTTTGTCCACACTGCTAACCAGGAGGAATCTTAATGAGTCACCTGGCACCCCAGATATTATGTCCCCCAGTACCAACTGCTCACTACTTCCCTTCCACAGTCATTCTCTGGCCCAGTTGTATCTATGGTGGGTGTCCTATCTTGGGTAAACAGATGCCAGCGCCCTCCCACGTGCCTTTTGGGTCCTTCTCACTAGGCTGGCCAAATCCATTCCCTCCAGTCATGGCACAGGAGCTCCTGGCCAATCAGTCTGAGGCTAGCTTCAGGGTCCTTCTCTTCCCTCTTCCGTCCGGTGGCTCTGAGCTCTCCTGGTCCACTTCAACAGCCCCCTCCAGACCTTGCTTCTGACTGTACTAACCTCCTGCTCCACAGAGCCATTTACAGCCTCAGGCGGAAGCTAAATGATTACCAGGTTGGATGGATGCAGGGGACAGGCCAGTTGGCAAGAGGGTCAACACAGAGAAAGCTTTTTCATACCAGGACCCCACAAGCAGTAACCTCGGATTCACACTTTGCCCCTACTTTGCCCAACCACATTCAACCCTCATTAGAAGTGACAGTGATGGTGACTACCCCGTAGTGTAGAAAACCTTACTTGAGGACTTCTGACCAATAGAGGCAGGCAATGGCTCCGCCCAGTGCAGATATTTGTTCCCTGTCCGTGGAACCTCATCCACAGTCAGCCCAGAGGATCTGTCCCATCCTTATTGAGATCTGCTACCCAGAACCTCCATGAGGGATGTGGATGGACCAGATCTCAGAACTGAGGCCTGTAGACACTCGGCACTCGGGATGTTCCAATAGGGAACACTAATGTTTGTAATTACCGAAGGCCTGGAAGGAACATGACAATACCCAGTGCTTCTCAGCAGGCAGCCCCGCCAAGAAGAAACAACCCCCGTCCCCATACATTGAAACTATCATCCCAGTACAATTAGTCGGTGGCCACCGGCACACATGGCCCCTCCCTCTTCATAGTTCCCAAAGGCGCAATGTAGATTTATAAAGTGAGCCACAG
The DNA here is from genome assembly GCF_014885135.2 of Alexandromys fortis. Lineage (NCBI taxonomy): Eukaryota > Metazoa > Chordata > Mammalia > Rodentia > Cricetidae > Alexandromys > Alexandromys fortis. Next base: position 4,309,002 of record NW_026067909.1, on the reverse strand, counting down.
ACATAAACAGCTCTCTGCTTGAGTACCCGCTCTGGGCTGCTATCTGCATGTGTGTCATGGACACAGTAACCCCACGAGGGTTGCGAACCAGTGGATGGTGAAAGACTGGGCAAAGTTAGGCTGCAGGGTTATAAAGCCCACGTTGAAGGTCAGGACTGCTGGGGACACATGCCCTCAACTGGATCCATGTTTCCCAGGCTCTCCTTTGACAGGCAGCTCTACACACATCGCCACATGCTGCCTTTTCCCTTTCCAATCTGTTTCTGAACAAAGCCATGGTGCTTTACATACACTAGAGGAAACTGTGGCGTAATTGATTGGGAATTATTAATTGCCTCACTCCAACTCCAGAGCTGTAGAATTCCTGGGTGAAACATGGTGCTGCATCCCCGGCATTAATAACCTCCCTCATCGAGCACTCAGTGATCTAAGAGGAGGCGAGGCCAGCACCATTGAGGAGGGTGAAGCCCAATCCCTCTCTCCTGTCATGGCGGTGCTCTCTAAGTTCCCAGAGCTGAAATTCCGGCTGGGACCAGCAGAGGGAGACACACTGTAGACGTCACAACCTGTCCAGCCATCTGGTGTCTCTTTATTGTCCCACTTGTATTCTAAGCCTAGTGACAACCTGTCGGAGGATCCCTGGCCATCCACTCTCAAAAACTCGCGCAGGCTACTTAGTAAGCACAGACACGAATCTGTGCGGGGGAAAAATGTGTGAAAGAGGCATTAAATCCATGCCGAGCTCCAAGGATTTGTAGCTGACTAGCATTCGCTGCGCGCCTGCCAAGTGCTGAGCGCAAGAGGCATAGAGCTAGTGCAGTCTGCAGAGCTTGAAGGAACAAAGCAGTCTATTTCCAGAAAAGCACAGTTTATTTTTATTCTACTCCAAATCTACCCATCTATCAGTTTGATTATAAACCTATCTTTCTTATTCCATTGAATACTTTACCAGGACTTTCCAAGACCAGGTTCAAGTAGGCTGCTAGGATCTAGACATGCGAAGCTGACCCAAGTCCTGTCTGTGGCCATGGAAGCTCCCGGACTTGGAAGGGGAGGGCAAGAGCAGCCTCAGCCACCCCTTAGAAGCTGTGGAGGCTGGGTCACACAACCAGGGTATCAGTCACAGTTTCCTCGAAACGAAGCATGCAACCAGAACCTCCACAAATGGGAGGACACAGAGGGTTGGAGGAAGCTGTGCACGACCTGCTGTCGCGCCATCTTTGTCTCTGCCCACAGGAACTGCTTCCTAGGGGGAACTGAAGAGTGAGGGTGGGAAGTCTGGGGCTGAAGGGTTGAGAAGGCCATGGAACAACTTGTTAGCCGGTGACATGCTGCTCCCTCAGGCTCACTTTCTAGTGACAATCCATGTTACTAGAATCACATGGGGGCTCAACACCAGTGGGATGTTGGAACTCTGTATCTCTGGAGAGTGATAGGTTTATATACAAAAGAAGTATGAAGGCCACCAACTCCCTCTCATGTTCCTGGTGTGTGTATGGGGCGGGGGCATCTTCACACCATTGGAACATGAATGAAGGCATGGAAGGTGCCATGATATTTTTCTCAGGACCACTGTCTTATTCCCAGGGTCCTTCACGTTAGCACACAGATTACCCATGGGTCTTAGACAGGACAGTGAAGGTTCTGGGAGCAGACTAGATCTGGTCTGTGACGAATCTCCACAGCAGAAAATCCTTAGCTTCAGGTAGGAGGGCTACAAACACTTGACTGACCACAGACAGGTGTTTCTTTCTCACCAGCAGCACAGAGGGCGTACACCCATGGGTGCTGGTCAGCCAAGGCTGGGCACCTTGCACCCGTGAGCGGCAGTTCATTGTAGGAAGTTCAGATCTGGGAGGAAGGAGCTGTGGAACGGTGGCTGGTAACTTATGTCGCTCTTTTGGAACACAGCAGAGTTGCTGGCCTTGGCCCCTTCTGCCCTTGCTATCCCTTATCCAGCCACTAGGCCGTAGCTCTGAGGGCTTGGTTGTCCATGTGTTTAATGCATGTGAGGACAGTGACTTTGGAAGCCATGCGATGGGGTCAGCTCCACTGGAACAGGCGTTACCATCTATTGTGATCCCTTTCCCTCAAGTCCATGTGAGTGCTGGGAATCGAACTTCGGTCCTCTGCAAGTGCTCTTAGCCACCAAGACAGCTCTCCAGCCCCAAGTATCTGCTTCTAATGCCTGTCTTCTATAAAATCAGGACAAGGTGACTCACGCAACAAGATAATTGCTTTTTAATATTCCAGGAAAAGACAAAAACTCAGATAAAATAATACTTTTCCACGGCAAAAGAAACAAAACCCAGACCTTTCCTAACACTTAGATGTGAATATACTTATAGAGGGATGAGAAATTTAAACAATTATTTTCTTAAAAAAAAAACCATTCATTAAAATCTGCAGACACAGCATGTTTCAGGTGCAGCCATGTGACCCTGCTCCTTTGAAGAGGGCTTCGCTTATTAAAAAAGAAAAGATGTTCACAGGGAGTCCTCAGCTCAGTGGGTGAAGGGTGGAACTTAATTGCTTTTGAGCAAAGGTAATTGAATGTCTAAATGCAAACACGGAAACATCTTTAAAATGAGGTTGCCAAAGGGGTCCTCACATTGACAAAAAAGGCAAAAGAAAAAGAAATCAGGTAGGAACGAGGGAAGAGGGAGAAAGGCTTAAGGCTGGCTGACCCTGGCTGTTGGTCACCTGACAGATATCCTGGCTAGCTGAATAGGTCAGAGCTGGCCTGCTGGAGGCAGGTGTTATCCTGGGCATGTGAAGATGCACAGTGGGGTGACAATCAGGTGCTGACCCCTAGGAAGGAAGAGAGAAGAGACAGGGAGGGGACAGATAAACAGAGATAGAGAAGGAGGAGGAGAGGAGAGAGGGAAGTGGGGAGGAAGAGAGATGGATGCAGATACGTAACATTTGACTCGGCTTTTCGGGAAGGACCTGCAAGCCTTTGAGCCTGTCGGCAGGTCTGTTAGGGAACAATTCCCAGTCCCCTATGTGGTGCGTGCTAATTTGCATAATTCCAATTATTCACCGAGCCCTCTTGAAGATGAGTAAGAAGTGAAGAGCCTCTTCTGTCGGAATTCAGTCTGTTTCATCAAAGCCACAAGGCCAGATCATGGAAATCACAGGCTCCCACGCAGGAGCACATTTTAACAGATTGTGAAACCGTATTCGGACTCATCTCACTCATCAACAAGCAGCTAGGGTCTGGTCAAGTCAGGCACTGGGTTAGAGACCAGGAAGCTAACAGCATCTCTCTCCATGGGGCCAAATGGGGGTACATGGAGCCAGAAACCAAACTTTCCAACCTGAGAAGACAGGAAGGCTCTGAAAATCTACACATGGTGACTGCATGAAGTGAACATCAAACTAAGGGATGGGGGACACATAGAAGCGTGAATGGGGACCTCAGAGGACCGGCGAATGAGGGTCACATAGAATTACAATGAACGGGGGCTGCATAAGACCAGGGAATGGGAGTCACAGTGAACTCTTCTAACCCATGTAAACAGAAGCAGCTAATTGGTTGGAATAAGCCTTTGATCTTACTTAACCCAAATTTTCACTAGTGAGTGGATATTAGCGATTATGGGGGCGCAGGGAAGGCAAGGAAAGTAAGTTCAGTAGCCACAGATTTTAAAATGAATAAATCACGGGCACAGCAAGGACTCTCAGTGCCCTCTGTCTCTGTCTGTCCCTTTCGCCATCAGAAAAGCCCATGGCTCTAAAGGAAGGCATCGCCAGTTCCTACGAAGGAAATCTGAATGGTGAGGCTCGCCCACTGGGAAAGGAACTCTGATTATGTTCCGTGCATGTCAGCTTGCCACGCCTGTGACAGAACCCCTGAGGAAAACACCTTAGGGGGAGCCTCACCCCAAACACCATCAGATCTTGAACCTATCAGTGGATTGATCAACGGATGAGGTCGGAGCCCTGATGACACAGTCACTGCCCACACATAGCCCATGGGCCGGACACTGATTTTCCTGAGTGCTTAGGGGATGTTTCATGCCGCCACCGTGTCCGCGCTCACCACTACTGTAGCTTTGGGTTAACGAGCATGTCCAGGTGTTCTACTGCCTGTGAAGTTACTACCACATGAGGTGTGGTCTTTCAGCCATGGTGCTCTGGCTCCAATCCACTCCAGTCCCCAGCCCCGTGGTCACTCCGCTATCCTGAGCAGCTACTTCCCTCTTATCTGCTTCGGCATCTCACTTGCCACCCCATCCTCCACCCCCCCCCATCAGCCACCACGGACGACACCCTGCTCTCCCTATCAGCCCTCCACACCGCAGATCACCCTGACTCGATCATTGACGACAGCTCTCCATCCGCCTGTCCATCTGTCCAGCTGACTCCTGCTGTCTGGCCTCCCTTGTCTACTCTTCTCTGCATTTGAATGTACATTTCTGTGAGAGCCCCTCATGGTCTGGAGGGGAAAGAGAGGCCGAGTCCCAACAGCACCGCGTAAAACGGCAGGGGTGCTGTCAGGAGATGAGGGAGCAGGTGTCTGTAGCTGGGGACCCACTGCAGTTGGAGGGACAAGATGAATCTGCGCTCTTCCCTCAGGCCACTGGAGTAAGGACGCGGCTGACAACATCTTCTCTGAACTTGCATTATGTCAGAGCCCCAAGAACGCTCAGCAGGACTATGGGTTTCTACTTTGGGGGCAAGAAGGCATGGGAAGCAGTTCCCCTATTTTCACTAAACCTGCTGCATTTACCCTCTGGGCACATCTTGTGTCCTGTGCATGAAGCACCCCTCACTGACCAGCTGCACCTGGGGGCTTGGGAAGAGACAGCTGTGCACTGCGGGCGGGCGGTGTTTTGGGAGCCCTCTGGGGAGAGAGACAGACACTTTCCGAGGTAGAGTCAGCGAGAGACCACTTCCTCCCCTCGTGACTTTTATTTGACTTTATCTGGGCTATAAATCAGCCGGTGATGCCCTTCGATCAAGACCCATAAATAAACCAACACTTCCATTACTGCTTCCAGGGGAGACGCCAAAGTATTTTGATAGACTAATGTTCTCTATGCTGAAATCAGCTTCTACAACCCCGGGATAATTGCCTCAGCAAATATGCCAATCACCTGGGCACCCCACTCTGCCAGTGCCCAACAACTAAATGTGTGTGTGGAGGCCAGAAGAGGATGTCTGATCTCCTGGAGGTGCAGTTATAGGAGGCTGTGGGCTACCCAATAGGGGTGCTGGGGACCAAACTGGGTCCTCTGCAAGACAGCAGGGGTCAGAACTCTTAACCTCGGAGCATCTCTCCCGTCCCTTTCCTTCCTTCATTTCTTTCTCCCTCTCTCTCCCCTATCACCATAGGGCAGTTTTAGGTCTTCCTAAAGGACAGCAAGGGCCTCTAATTAGACACAATGGTATATATCTTACCACCCGCTACCTCCTGCCCAGGCTGTCAGACCCACTGCCCTAGGGCATGGCCGTCAGCGGAGGTCTCAGACAACACTGCTCAACTTCCAGCAGTAGCAAGAACTATCCGCATGACCAGAGCCACAGAATATGGGTTCTGCTTGGGACAATGAGCCCTGTTCTAATTGGACCACAGACGGGAGATTTAAGAGGCAGGTGACACAGATCTGCAAGATGACAGGGATGTGGTTTACAGCTAGAAGCTGCTGCACAGACACCGTTGATCTACCTGCCTGCTGCAAGGCTCTGTGGGAAGAAGGCACACATAAGGAACCCAGCACCCCCTGGAAGCAGCAAGGTGATTCCCTCTTAGTTGAGGCCAAGAGAAAACAGGCTAGAGAATTTAGGTCTGTACCCTCATATAGGACTCAATGGGCTAGCCTGTGCCCTCCACAGCCACTGGGAGTAGAAAGTTCTAGAAAGCATAAGAAGGAACTATATTCCAGAGGTGAAGAGAAGAGCATTCTCTCCCTGTGACAGTGTAATTAGTAACCCATCAAAATGCCCAGGGAAACAGTCAGTGTCTCCTCTTGATGGGGGTTTGGGAGCGAAGAGAGACATACTTTTGTCCAAATCCATCATACCCTAGGCTTTGATGTCCGGGCATTTTTATCCTAATCGTGTAATACCATCTTTGACAGAGGGGCACGTTCAGAACGTGGTGAAAAACTAGGCATGTAGCTCAGCATTCATACGACCTTGGGTATAAGCATGAGACAAGATGGAGTGAGACCATGAGCACGCCGTAAACAAGAGGGTCAGAAGTGCAAGGCCACCCTCGGCTACATAACACATTCTGGGTTCCAAGTCAGTTTGAATTATAGAAAACCCTGTCTCAAAACCAAAGAAACCGAAGCCCGTGTCCAGGTCCCTTCTAGTCAGCAGACCCCCGCTTGCAGCTTCTGTACCATGGTGCGTTTTCACTCATAGCTTAGCATCCCGGGGCCCCAGTTCCAAGGCAGGGAAAGAGCTCTCTGCATCTTCAAGGGGCAGAGGGGACAGGCAGAAAGGATGCTGCTATCTAAATGCCGCGGATATGAATTGATTACTGAGATTCTACCTTGCATCAAGGGTGTGCTGTGGCAAACCTTTAGTGGGGCTTGCCACATGTCTCCCATGCCTCCTTTGTTGAGAAAGGGTGAAGGACCTAGGAGTGATGCTCATCCGAGCAAATGGAAGGTAAACTCAGGCCTGCAGGGGACTGACCACTGACTATATGCACTAAGATTGGTCATCTCAGCAGTAGAAAAAGGGCCTGGTTTCTCCTTCCCAGCTGGTCCATGTAATGGGAGGTGTGTGTGTGTGTGGGGGGGGGGTGCAAGGTGAGGCTCCAGCAATGGGAGGTGGGGGTGGGGGTGCAAGGGGAGACCCTAGCCCTCAATCCTATCTATAATATATATTCTACATCCTTACCCAGGAGCTCTCAGGCTGGGTTGGAAAGAGGCTGCGCAGATTACCTCCAGGGCTTACGCAGGTTCAGCCCTCACATCTCAGGCACCAGAGAAGCTGTGCACAACTGTGTGTGCCAGAGAGGGTCTAAATGTTTCTCCGAGTTATAATGCAGGGACATTGCTTTTCTTAGCTGCAACTTGGGACCAGATTTTTCTCACCAAATAACCAGAGGAGCAGTTATAAATAATGCATGCACGCTGTTTGGCTCAATTAACATCGCTCACGTGGCAGGGGCAGTTCTTTGAAGTCAGTCCTTTCTTGAGGGACGGTGACACACTCGTGTTGGACCGGGCCACGCATCTGCCCTAATTAGATATTTACACAAGAGACCCGAGTGAAGAGGGTGGATTTATTTTTAATAAAAGAAGATTAAAATGCGTGCATTCGCAGCAAATTAAGGAAGACCAAACTGAATTAAAATTCTCCCACAACTTGGCACGGTGAGGGCCTGAAAACGAGGCGCCTCGCTTGAAATCATGAAATGATGTTGCTTAAAGTCAGGAAATGAAAATCAGGCTTTTCCTTTCCCTAACTCCCTTTGCCAATGTCCTGTGGGAGTCCCAGCGAGGATGCCAGGGAATGCCATGTACCCTCTGCTTTTGGAGAGCCGTTTAAGCCCAGCCTGCAAGTCCACCTGTGGAGCAGCAGCCCTCGGCTGTAAGTAAAGAGGCAGGTGCAGGTGATGTGGCAAGAAACAGGGTAAAGCTGGATCACTTTGAGTTATACCGTGAGGCAGGCCACACCTGAGCTCCTCAAAGAAGGCTGGGCCTCTAGGCTCTTTGTGACTGGACATGCATTTAAATATTCCAAATTAATGTAAAATCTTAAAAACTTAGGCAAGAGCCTCTTACAGTGGCTCCACACATAGATGTTACCACTTTAAATGCAGAAATACACTTGTCCACAGAGAGCTGGAACCTCGGTGTTTCCGGTAGCTTTGTTCATAGGGACAAGTGACTAGAGACGATACATTTGAGTGTCAGGAGGGACGGGGTTAAATCTGCTCTGAAAAGCAAGTGTGCTGAAAAGAAAAACAAAGGTATTCATCTCCTCGTGCTCAGGAGTTCAGCCCAGAGAGGATGCTGGGAGAGGCCGGTGCGGGCAGTCCTCCCTCCTTGCTGTCCAGCATGTTCTCTGGACCCCTGCCTCAGCAGTCGCCTGCCCTCTGCATCTCAGCCACTCTTGAGTCTGTGCTTGGGGCTTTCCTCCCGATCCTTCACCTGTCTGGCCCATGCCAGCCTCCGAAGGAGCCCACGCCCTTCCTCACAACGCTGCCCCCCCACCTGTTTCTAGTACTGAAACATCACCAAGGTACCTACCACCTTCCTGCCTGGTGCACAGTGCATAGGGGAGCCATGTGTTCCCGTGGTCTTTTCTTCTGCTGAGGACGAAACCCAGAAAGACCACAACTTATTTGGCCCAAGACACATATCCACAGAATGGAAGAGTCAGGGTCACATTCTAGTCCAATTCATGTCAGTTTGTGGTAGCTTCATTCACTCATGCACCCATGTATTCATTCATTCATTCGTACGCAGTCATTCAACTATTTAATGGCACTGACTGTGTCCAAAGTTGAACAAAATAAAATGAGACCCCCACCACCCCTCCTACAGTGCAGGTTACCTCCCATTAGATAGTTTTGGAGTTCAGAACCCCTAGATGAAGCCGCCAGCAGATTCAGTGTCTACAGAGGATGTACTTCTTGCTCCTAGATGGCTTTGTCCCCTAATGCTAACTTAGGGCAAGCTCCTTTCAGGCCCTGGCTCCTAAGTGCTCCTCAAAGGTACTTAAAGGTATTCCTGGGCTGGGCATGTAGCTCAGGAGTAGATCGCTTGCCCAACACGTGCGAGCCCCCAGATTTAATCTCCATCACCATAAAAAACCGAAACCAAAGAAATACAAGCCGAATTCTCTCTCCGTTTTTAGATAATCACAACAGGTCCCCTAAGAGGAACCCTCCCTGCTCTTTGAACAAATTGAATGTCACAGGACAGCTCTGCACTTCTTCTGGTCTCTGTGATTAGGGCTGCAGGGAGGAGGACATCTTCTCAGCCTCCTTGGGCCCAGACAAAGGTAAGGCTGCACACTCAGAGCAGGAAAACTCCAGGAGGAAAAAAGAGAGAGTGGGGTTGGGGTGGTGTGAGCGTGCTAGTTCCAGGGTTACATTTCACTTTATTGACGCTCGGCTGGCAAACTACAGTCAGCCCCATATAATTACAGAAAATTAGAACGGCAGCACGGCAGCGAACCCAAGAGCCACCCTTTGGGAATATTAATAAGTAGATACTCGCCTCTTTAATAGTAAATGCACACCCATTTCATAAACTGGCTTGTTCTCACACTGGGAAACACCACGGAGCTCATGCATTTTTAAAGAAATGCTGATTTTAGTGTGACCACGAGATAGTAATAGAAATTATTATTTTTTTATTTGTCCAGATTTGTTTGTTCATTGGTTCAACAGGTGTTTCCCACATCATGGAACGGGGTCTGGTTTAACTGGCAAGGCTAGACAAATATGCTCCCTTTGAGTATGTCTAGTCTAACTGGGGGGGGGTCACTCTCCCATGGAAAATTTCAGTGGGTGCCAGGTATTCCTGCCTCACCTCCGACCACCCACCTAAATAGACTGCGTGCCGCAGAAGCCGGGGTGACTAAGCTTGTATCCTCAACCTCACTGCACTCACAGGAGCATGAAGCGCTGCTCTTCCAAGGCTGGCATGCTGGAGGCTTGCCTGCATAGCTCCTGAGCTGAGCAGAAGGTCAGGTGTAACACTTGACTGCCAGGAGAAAGCCTTCCTAAGACCTGGGGCCCTCACCAGTCTTGCCTTGGGGGACAGAATGGTGGTCTTGATTTTTTATTTGCTGCTAAGCCAGGGTGGACAGCAATATTGGAGATTTATTATCATTATTATTATCCTCAGGCAGGTGCTGGTCTGGATCTTACAAGCCAAGGGTAGGCAGAAGTTATGTTGTTGCCTATGGAGGTGCTGAGCTCAGAGACATTTGATACAAGAGCCATCTTGAGCATTTTCGTGGCTTGAAACCAGCCCGGCAGTGCACTGAGGACAGGGAGACATATACCTGGGCTCAATATCTGTCACTTGGCTAGTTGCCTGTCTCTCAGAGACTCTATCTTCCTTAATCTGAGGCTCTGTGATCTGAGACCCTGTGCCAGCTTTAGGGTGCGTGAGGAACTCAGGGGAGCCCTGCTCAGGTTCTGCTCTGAGCCAGCACGAGGACAGTGACCTCTGCCTACCTACACAAGTGCTCCTGGCACCACCTCTGTTCCACCTCATCTGGAGCAGCCACGGCTGAGCACACCCTGAACCTGGGTTCCAACATGAGGATGAGAGAGGACTCCAAGATGCTCACAGCCCAGTGGGGCAGACACACAATGGCCAAGTGCTGAGTGTTGGAGAGGGAGCTGGCATGTGTTCAAGAAGGGGGTTTATGTGATTAAAGGGTTATTGGTTAACGTTTTATGGGCTCTGCTTTGAACTCTAAATAGAAACCTGAAACTAGATGCAAAATTCGGGAGCCATTTCTGCTTAACTGGAGGTCAAATTCCAAAGATGACCAGCAGGTGGCGCCACAGGGAAGCCCTAGAACCGGCTAGCCACACCAGCCCCCTGCCGTCAGATCAGAGTCCACAGCTTTCCAAACTAACTCCATGCATCCCCAGAGGTCATCCTCTGACCAGCATCTCTACAAATTTACACTTTGTAAATGTGGTTTCTGGTTCCATCACTACCCAGGCAATGACCTCAGCAATGCTGTGGTAACCTTCTCAAATCCCCTCTCTCCATTCCCACACGGTTGAAGAGATTAATTAGGAAGTAACCTTTTAGGGCATGTCTGAATTCTGCCTAGCAGGTGCCCTCACCCCATCTTCTCACTTTCAATCCAATTCCACCATCCGTGGGTCTCTCATTCCTCCCTCAGTCAAGAAATTTAACACCCCAGTGAAAAAGTTCCTTGGCTGAAGGGAGCTAGGAGGAAATTACCCATCCAATAGCACAGGGCATTGGCTTTCTTCCCACAGTATTGATTTTCCCATGCATATTAAAATCAATTATCCTGGAGACTATAACTCACAGCGCATACATGCACATATCCAGGAGGCGCTAAACATGAGGTGGCGGTGCCCCTGGGGACACCTGCTCTCACCTGCCAGCTGCTTAATGGGTCTGCAATTGGCTATTTCGCACATCCACAAGGACAGCCGCTGGGAGAAAAATTGTCGGTTGCATAGCCTCTCTCCGGATGTGTAATGGTGTTTATTCCTCACCAAGTGGGCAGCCTTGTTATTTCTTAGCCAAGGAAAAGGGTTAGCTCCCAGCCAAGCCTTCTCTGCAGAGCCAGGCATGTGGCAGGAGCCTGGTTTCCAAGTCCCTTGGAGCTTCCATTTTCCAAGTGCAAGAGCAGCTTGGGCAAATCATGCAAATTGGAGACTCTGTGTAGTGAAACACTGAGGCTATGAGTGAGTTAGGCCAGTGGTGCAGAGAAAATGAGAGGGGTTGAAGGGGCTGGGAAAGGCGAGCCACGTTCGCAGCCCACAGGGGACCTCACATCTGGGGACTGAGTGAAGAAATGAATGCCTCAGTATTGTGGCATACCCCATAAACAGAGTGGCCATTTCTTGTTTGCCTTGGACTGTTGGCTCATGGCTTTGGCTGGGTATGGCCCTCCCCTTTCCCTTTCACCAAAGGGTTTGAGGAGCCAGTCACATGTCCCCCAGACTATGTAACACAGTGGATGGGTAATTGCCACTCAGAAATGGGAGGGAAATTCTGTTATCTTTACATGGAAACCACCGCCAAAGTAAATAACCCTCGCTTTTCCAACAATCATATTTAGAAGATTAAGAAATTGAGGAATCCTAAGTATAAAGAACTAAATGGTTGAGTCCCCCCGCCCCAGCATCTTCTAACCATGACTGCCGTCTTTGCAATACACCCACTGGAAATGCCTGGATCTCAAAAAATTAAAGACACTTGCTACCATCCACAAGCCGAGTGGGTCTTAAACCAGTTTTGCCTCTCTCTGGGTGCATAAAACCAGCAGAGCAGAAACTCCCATGTCTCCAGGGGAGTTGGAAAGTTGAGGAAAGCAGTATTCCGAGTCCTGAGAAAATGGTCATGGGATCAAGGCCAGCTACACAGAGCAGTCACTACTCCCCAACTCTTTCACTAAATCTCAGGAATGAAGTGAGATGCAGCCCCCTGCTGTTGATGATGGACCTCTCTAGGATGTAAACAAATCACTTTGAATTCAGCTCAGAGGTGAGCAAGGTGCAGGCAACATAATCCATTTTACTTCTGTTTCTTTTTGTATATTCTGGTGCTGAGCAGGGCATCTGGGGAGGGCCTCTGCTTTTAGTTCCAAGGACACAAACTCCTGGAACACCCAGGACATAGAGTGAGAACAGGCGCTTCCATCCTAGCAGAGAAAGGACTCAGAAGGTGCTACATTGTTGCTGAACCTCTTCCTCTGAGTTCCTAAGCAGTCCCAGTCTGGGAAGGCTTGCTCAGGCAATACCTGCAGAGAACACCTAGTTCCCACCATGACAATACTAGAATCTAGTCCCTTGGCCTCTTCTACCTCTCTGGACAGTACAAGGCTTCCATGGTGCCTACAAAACAGAGAGGTCAGGCATCTAGCCCACTGACACCCAATTAGTACACTGACCCCCACAGAGCCTGAGTTCAAACTCACACAATCTGCCTGGCACTCAGAACACAGACACCCACGTGTCTACGGTTGAGGTTCATTAGTCCTGGGTGTGCTTTTGCTCCTGAACTTTGAAGATTTCATCAGGATGAGTGTGGGGCTCATCTAAACAGACATACCTCTCATTTCAGGACATACACATTTTGTAAATTCCAAAAAAAGAAAAAAAATCACAGAAAAATATTTACTAACTCCCCCAATCCACATGAGAAAAAAAATACCATTTGCTTCTTTTGGCAGAAGCCAGTGTTAGCATTTGTGGGGCTGGGACTCTAAACATCCGCATGCAAGGCTTCATTTATCCTGTTCTACCTGGGAGAGGCCCGGCATCCTTAAAAGCGGTTCTTAATAAATATTTGTTCAGTGAGTGAGTGAAACAGCCTTTACCGCCCCCCACAAAGGGCCAAGTTGAGTTTTCTCCCCCCACCAACCAGTGTTTTTATAAACACAGAGCCCTGTCGCCTCAAATGTTTACCAACAGAGAGTCAAGAATATTGTGTCCTTTAAGGGCTGTTAAAAGAGGAAGAGACCTCGGTGGCAGGAAATGTCACAACCGGCTAGAAAAGGAGAGCAAAAAGCGAAGCAGAACCAGGCTGCGGTGGTCGGGAGAGCTTCCTCCACCGTGTTCAGCACGGTGTTAATGTCAAAGCAGTGGGAGGGTAAGGAGACTCAGGAGCTGTCACTCAAGCCTCTACGAGCACAGCCTCTTTCCAATTTCATCTGCACAGGAGCCAGGAGGAGCAGAGAGGCCACCGTGGCAGCAGCAAGGCAGAAATTCTCTTTTCCAGTGAGAGCCAGACATTCCTTGGACTTGACATGGTCTAGGGGCTCAGGAAGGGCCCCTCAATGGTCCTTGTATGAGCGGTCTCTATTCTGCCTGCTATGCAGATATGCTTATCCTGAACCTCTTCTGAACCCAGAACTTCCTCAGTGAGATATCAAGGAGAAAGGACACACGTCCCACACCCTGACACAGTCCAGCTCCATGTCCTCAGTTTCCACAAGAACAGAGCTTTGGGGCTGGTGAGATGATTCGTGCCGTAAAGACGCTTACAGCCAAGGCTGAACAATTGGGTGTTCCCTGGGTAGGTTCTCCTTCATGGGGTGGAAGGAGAACGCTGACTCCTCAAAGTTGACGTCTGACCTCCACACGCGTGCCATGGCATGACTGCGCCTGCGCATTCACACACTAACTCTGATAAAAGCGAATAAGATTTACAATGTAACCTCCCATTAGCATGGCCCAAATATCGCTTACTTTTTCATTTTTCATTAGACATTATAGACATCAATTGATGAACCTGTAAATGCCACAAAACTCCTGAATCATATTTAGATCAGGCTGAAGGAGATAGTCTTCAATTAAGCAGCGATTTTCTAAGCTAGCCAAGTATCTGAGAGGGACCAGAAGTTAAATAAGCATAAAATTCTTAATGCTCAGACTTAGCCTTGCCTCTGGAAATCTCCCGCTCTCCCTATCTGTGAAATGCCCCCAGGGACATAGATGGAGGCGAGAACTGTAGACTGGAGGCAGAAGCTGGTCTTAGAAGCTGCCACAGGAGGGGGAGGCTTAAGGCCTTCAAGGATGAGGGCATCCAGAGATAAGGTACTTAGTAGAGTCTCCCAAGTTCATGTCTTCCTGGAGTCCCACACGGTGGCCTTATTTGGACACAGGATCTCTGTAGTTGTGAGCAGTTAGGATGAGGCCAAGATGAACTGGGCTAGAGCCAGCTCCACTGACCTGTCTGTGTAAGAAGAGGAGGCGACACAAAGTAGAGGCCGAGGCAGCAAAGGAGCAATGCTGCCATAACCCAGGAAAGCCAAAGACCGCTAGGAGCCAGCAGTCCAGTGGTAGCAAGAAGGGTCCCTTCTTTCATAGTTTAAAAACAGGTTTGTTCTCTTGTTCACTTTGTATCTGTATGTGACTATATATAGGAAAGTGCAGGTACCCGTGGGGGTCAGAAGAGATTATCAGATCCCTTGGAGTTGAAGTTGCAGTAGCTGTGAGCCTCTAGACATGGCCATTTGGGGTCACTCAATATGGGGGCTGGGACCAAACTGAGAGTCTTTGCAAGAGCACCATGAGTCGAAGAGATGGCTAGTGGCTTTGCAAATTTTGAATATGGAATTATATACAATCCACCCTTATGTGTATAGGTGCCCATAAAGAACTGAAAACAGGTGTCCATAAATATTCATAGCTGTACCTCTTATGATAGCCATTAAAGCAGAAACAAGCCGTGTGCCCACCCGAGGATGAGAGGAGAAACAGACTGAGGTGTACCCACAGATTGGTACAGTCTCCAGTCTGGACAGAATGGATTGACACACACTGCCGCCAAGCTGAGCTACAAAACATATTGCAAAAGAAAAGGGATGAGACCCAAAAGGTCACATATTGTATGACTTCATTTACATAAAATAGCCGGAATGTGTAAATCAGTAGGTATACAAGGTGGTTGCCAAGAACCGGGAGGAGAGGTGTTTCATGGGGATGGGATTTCCTTTTGAATTGATGCAGAAATGTTGGAGACGGGCAAAAGGGGACACACAAGCACCCAGCATGAACAAATGCAAACGACATATAAACTTCAGCATGGCTCAGTTTATCACAATAAAGACAACTCAATGCCAGGATTGTATCAGCTACTTTCTGTAGCTATGATAGGACATCATGACCAAGGCCACCTACAGAAGAAAGATTTTATTTGGGCTGATGGTTCCAGAAGGCGTAGAGCCTCGTGGTGGGGAGGCATGGCAGTGAACAGCAGACATGTCATCCAGAGAAGGAAGCTGAGAACTCATGTCCTCTGTGCTGGGAGAGCAAACTCAAAGTAGTGGGAGGATTTGAGTCTCAAAGGCCATCCCCAGTGACATATTTCCTCCAGCTGCACTTTCAAATGCTCCCCAAACAGAGCCACCAACTAAGGACCAAGTATTCAAACGCCAGAGTCTTACGGGATGCATGCTCTTTCAAACCACCACGGGTATCAATGTTGCCCTGGTGAACAAAATTTGTTCGCGGAACTCACATAGGACTTTAGGCCCCAAAGTGGTAAGCTAATAATTTCAAAAGTGTAGACATATTAACTGCAGTATTCTGAGGTGGGTTTAGACAGATCAGATCAGGGTGAGATGCTTTCAACCCAATCCTAACAGTTACATAGGTACAGGGGTGCTGTAAATTAGATGCAAAATTTCCCCACAGGTTTGAACACTACTGGATCCCCAGCTTCTGGCACTGTTCTGGGATGATGTTGAGCTTTAAGCAGGTGGAATGTGTAGAAGAAAGAATTGGTTGATAGGAGGACCAGGTTTATAGCTGGTCCCATGATGCCATTCCTGCCATGATGGACGCTACGCTCAGACCAGGATCTAAAATAAATCCTTGTTTATTGTCAAGCATCTGGCCACAGCAGGGATAAGAGTGGAGAGACAGCATATAAAAAGCAGCATGCAGGTGTCCCCACCATGATGTGATACAGTCTGGGGCCAGGGATGGGAAAGCATCTCCAAATATACCACAGTGTTCAGATATTTTGTTTCCAGAACTATAAACCAAAATAAACCTCTTTACTTTATAAAATAGCCTGCCTTATGTTTTTCTTCATAGCAACAAAAAGCTACCTAATAAAAACACAAACCCTGTTTTGGGATGAATGACCCTCCTTAGCTCAGCATCCAAAAATAGCAAGGATATTAATACTTATGATAATTAGCCACATCTGTTGAGTGCTGCGTGTTACTTTCTACGTGTCTGACATCACCAACTTACTGAATACCCACACCAGGTAGAGATTAGATTCTTACCATCTCCAGTTTTCAGCTAGGAAACTGAGGCACACAAGTATTGAGACCCTTACCAGGTGAGTGCGTGACATTGCTTCCTCTCCAGGGAATTGAAAGACACTGCGGGGTATGAAGACACTGCGGGGTATGATTGGCTGTTGAACAGGGTGATAGCTACAGAATCTTCCTCAGGGCACCCCCAGAGCGCCTCCCCCATCCCATCCCTACAAAGGCTTAGGACCTAGACTTTGTTCTTGTCTATATTAATCCTGCATCTTGATTAAATACGAGTTCTACATTCCGAGGGCCCCATTGTGTTATATTACACGGTGAGCATGTATTGCAAATTGCACTCATTATTAGAAGTTACCCGGCAACATCAATACTAATTAAGTTGGGATCATTTCTGTAGCTATAATTTTAAAATTCTGGCAGCAATCCAGAGCCCTGTGTCTGCATGTGAACCGACACGAATGGGTGGAAGGCAGCATGCTTTCGTTTCTGAGCACTTAAGAACTAACTGCCTTTAAACTTACCTCTAGACTTTCCTTTAAAACTGTCCGCTAAAAGAGCTGAAGCCGTGGCTCAGTGGCTGAGAGTGTGTACCAGAGTTCAGTTCCCAGCACTCACACTGGGTGGTTCACAACCATTAGTAACCCTGACTCCAGGGGATCTAATGCCTTTTCTGGTCTCCTCAGGAAACTGCATACATGTGTACACACCGTTACATACACACACATACAAATAGTTTAAAATATTAAAAAAATCTTTCTGCTAATATGATGAGTATTTCCTTTGACTTTTCTTCTTCTTTAAGTATTTATTGTCATTATGTGTATATATGGATGTGTGTCTATGTGTGGGTACGTGCACCTGAGTGCAATGCCCATGGAAGGCAGAAAAGGACATCAGATTCTCTAGAACTGGAGTTACAGGTATTTATGAGTCACCATGCTGGTGCCGGGAAGAGAACCCTGGTACTCTGCAAGAGCAGCTGGTGCTCAAAAGCACTGAGCCACTCTCCAGACCCTTTCCTTTCCTCTTGTTCAGCTCACACTACTCTCAGGAGAGATGGGGCACAGTAGAGATTTAGAAACGAGAATCCTGAAAATACTCCCAGAACGTTCAGCACTCATACTGTGTGTGTGTTGATATATGTATGTGTTCATGTAGTGTGTGTATGCTCAGGTCTATGGGCATGTGCATTTGTGTGCACAGGTGTGTGGAAACCAGAGATCATCAAGTGTCTTCCCCAACTGTTTCACACCTTCTTACAGAACACGGAGCCCATTGATTCAGCTAGACTGGCTGTCCATTGAGCTCCAGGGATCCACTTGCTTCCTCCTCCTCCCCAACCCCACAATTACATCTGCATCCCACTTTTATATAGGTGCAGGGGATTTGAACCCAGATCCTTGTGATTTCACAGTGAGCATTTTTACCATCTGATTAATCTTCTCAGCCCTAGTGTTCATGTTTGCAGTACATCAGGGAAAAACTACTTAAAATTATTTCCCTTAAATAAAAGATGACTGCCATCCAGTAACATTAGGAGACTACAAACACTCTCACAGCTAGGCACCACAGGGCTCTTCACAGGCAGTGTCCTGCTGAGTGCCAGGCAAGGGGTATCAGGGACGTAAAGGGATACCTGACAGAGGTCAAGTTCCCTCTATCTCTCAGCAAGAAAGTGACAAGCTGGGACACTCTGCTTTACCATACTTGAGTGTATATGTATACATCCATATATATGCATGCATGTATAGAGATAAATCTATACAAATGAATGTACAGAGATAAACCATGCTATGTGAGACCCAGGATGCCCCCGTGCTGCAGAGGGAGCTGATGTAGCTCCATGCATCCATCCATCCTCATCCATCGACTCAGCTACTAGAGCATTTGTAGCCCCCTCTGCTGCACCGAGTGCTTGAACAGGGGCAAGGGATGAGCAGGTGTGGGTGCTTGCCCTCCCTGCGTGCACAGTCCTGTGCTTGGCGGTGCCCTATTCCCACCTGTTTGCAATTGCTAAGACAACCGGG
The DNA here is from genome assembly GCF_014885135.2 of Alexandromys fortis. Lineage (NCBI taxonomy): Eukaryota > Metazoa > Chordata > Mammalia > Rodentia > Cricetidae > Alexandromys > Alexandromys fortis. The sequence continues at coordinate 4,290,538 of NW_026067909.1, read as the reverse complement.
ACTGGAAAGCAACGCTCATTACCAACTTTCTCCTGCAGTACACTGTCTTACCCAAGGGAGCCCTTGAATGAATGACCACCTTAATAACGCAAACTTCCTGGAAGCTTCCTCCCTCATTTACCCCGGATGGACTTGCTGTCCTCATCTCCCTCATATCCCTGAGAGGCTGAGCAAAACCGAGCACTTGGGAACAACCCAGGCTTAGCTGCAAATTGCGCCACGACAGCTTGGCTCTTCCAACCCGGGACCCATCCACTGTGGATTTTGGAGGCCTTCTGGTGAGCATGTGGCTGCCAAGGGCTGGAGTTTCTCCCTGAGCACAGCTAGGCTTACAGCAGCCAGGCTCTGCTGGATGCAGCAGCTGAGGCGGGGCTGCCCTCCAGCCTGCAGAGAGCAGATGAGAGGAACACTGCCATTGCCCCTTCTGCAAAGAACGACAGAATGAGTTTACTTATGGAGGACAGAAAGGAGAAGCCGGGACCCTCAGAGCCCTTGGCAGTGTTTACAGAAGCTCACCACAAACCATGGTGGAGCTTCCTCATGTCTGCTCCCTGACGTGTGGCTGCTCTCTCTAATCAGAGAACCCCTCTCCGGTTATTGTCCCCAGACCACTTCAGCATCCTCAGGAGGGTTAGCGCATCAGGACTGGGATCGCGTGATCCATAGGGAAGGCATTTCCTCAAGGCCCAGCCCTGAGCAGGTGTGCCAGCCCCCAGGCTGTGGAGCCTGTCTGCAGTGCAGGGGTAGGAGGCATCCCAGGTTCAGGCAGCAGTGCTTAGAGCCCGACAGTGGAGCGGAAGGATTCAGTGGCTATCAAAACTGGAGAAACATCCCGAATACTCCCACCTCTACCCTGGGATAGAATATCATGTAAAGAAAACTCTGGCGTTCTACCAGTGCTCACGTTTTGTTTTCTGTGAGCTTTTCTTCAATTCAGCGCACTAAGTGACCAAGCCAGCCTCTGGAATCAAGTTTCAAAAGTCAGCATTTCTCTTAAGTCTTTCCAATGTCCACAAGACACTCCCTCACCATTTTCTGCGTCTGATCTGCTCACAACACACACATACACACACAAACACACACGCACATGCACGCACGCATGCACATCTGTACACCCAGCCCTAGGCTCCTAGCACGTGTGCACGCACACTGAGACTTCTCTTTAATACAGAGCAGTTGCGGCAGACCCCAAGTCAACAAGAAGGTAATGCAAGTCCTGTCTCATCGTGTTGTCCTCCCCAGCCTCTGCAAACCTGAAATACAGTAAGGCACAAGCAAAAGTGAGCTACAGATCCCACTACAGATGTGCCATGTGGTGGCTCCGATGCTCAGGGACCCTCCCCTGATCCACTGCTCCTAGGGAAGTTGCGGATCCTGACCAGCTTCTGAACATGGCTGGCTCTGTATTTCTGGACAGCGACCTCCATGAGTTCTACAGAAGTCTCACAGTGCACCACGGGAGCAGCTGAGTGTTTGGGTGGAGAGCCAAGGGCTTGAAGGGCTTTCTCTGCTTTACAGGGCAAAGTCTGGGGCTCACGGATAAACTGATTTAGAGGAACTGCGGTGTAAAATGAAACCCGGTGTTTATTCTCAGCGGCAAGACTGAACTCATAAACACCAGAAATACTTCCCAGGTAAGCCAGTGTCTGTGCTTACCCACACAGCAGCAGCAGTAGCCACTTAAAAACAGTCTGAGCATTTTGCAAGCACAGTTCCAGGAGAATATACGCTGTTCAGTCAAAGGGATATAGTCTTAAGCCATAAGCTGTGTACTTTTTTTTTTTTTTTTAAGGAGAGGAAGAAAAAAGAGCTCAGCTAGGGAAAAAAACCAAACCAACAAAAACAAAAACAAACAACAAAACCCCCTCCTCTTCCAGTGTGGAAATTCCAAGCCAGGGCTCAGTCTGTTTCCTGTTGGATGGTTCCTAAACCACCATTAACATTTTGGTCTTAATCCAAAGATGTTGGCTCAAAACGTTAACCCCCTCCTCTTAGCTTCATGGACATATGGTTCTTAAGTATCGGGTCCAAGAGAAATTGCTGACACGCTAGAGAAAAATCTATAGAAACAGAAAGATGCCAACGGGCACGCTTTATCTGCACAGTAAGTCAGCGCCCAACAACGACACGGAGGTGGCGTTTTACAAATGGCAGCTCGAGCCCTGCACACACATGAACTAGAACGGCTGAGATGTTTCTGAGTTCCTGAGTGCCAACATGAGAGAGCAAATTAAAGAAGACACATATGTCTCACAATGTAGAACAGTGGTGGAAGGGGCTTCCTGGGCATCCCTTTGCCCATCCATGAGTACAGCGGGCAATCAGCACCAGGGACTGCTGGTCTACAGTGTGAATGCACCCAAGCATGCTCTGAATGCACAAGGCACTATATTATTTTTGCTGGTGTTCTTGTGATCATTTTCCTTGGGGGTTGTTGGCTGCTGGCACTTGTACCATCACCAGAAATCAGGGCTGGGTGTGGTGACACATTCCTTGAACCCTCTAAGACAGGTCAGCGTGGTCTACATAGTAAAACCATAAGAGATACATAAGACCCTGTCTTGAAGTGAAATCGTAGCAAAAAACCAGCAGGAGCATTTCCAGGAGAGCATTTATTGAAATAAATGGTTCAAAATAAATCCATCATTCATAGCATCAAACTGATTTATAAAAAGTTTCTAAAATAATTTTTTAAAAATTTATTTTATTTCATGTGCACTGGTGTTTTGCCTGCATATTTGTCTGTGTGAGGGTGCCAGATCCCCTGGAACTGGAGCTACAGACAATTGTGAGTTGCCATGTGGAAGCTGGGAATTGAACTCAGGTCCTCTGGAAGAAAAGCCAATGCTCTTAACCACTGAGCCATCTCTCCAGCAACTCTGCCCCACCCCAAGAAGTTTTAATCAGAAAAATATTATGGAATAAAATAAAACACAGGACCACTCTAGTGGGCAGCACCAAGTGGTGGTTAGAAGCCTTCTGGCCACCAAGTTTAGAGAGGAGTGGACGGTGAGAGCCCCCCCCCCCCCCCCCCCCCCCCCCCCCCCCCCCCCCCGCCCCCCCCCCCCCCCCCCCCCCCGCTCCCAGGCCGAGGTGGATTCTCAGCCCACAGGAACTGAGAAAGCACAATGAGAGGCCTCTGTCATGGACTCCGCCTTGGGGGTTTGATTCAGAGTGAAAGTCTGTGTTCACAGTTCACTTTCAAAGGATGCTCCCCGAGCCAAGCTCACTGAGCTGCGACACGAACTGAAGAAGACACGAGGCCAGGCGTCTCCCAGAAGCACGGGGGTAGTGTTTTTCCTTAAATGTGGTTCAGAGATTTTTTTTTCTTTTTATCGTAACACATACATTTAAATCAGGATTACCCTTTAACAGATGCTTTAGCGTGTAATAAATGGCGAAGTGCTGAGGCACCTTGCCAAAACCAAAGCTCCCCATCCGTTGACGAACAGCCCCCACTCCCCTCAGCTTAGGAAACACTTCTATTTCAGGCATGACGTGACCTTAGAGAGATAACTTCTCATATCAAAGTCATCTCTTACCTCTCCCACAGCAAACACTAAAATAAAAAGGGAAACGAGCGCTCGGTTTTACTTCCCATCCTGTTATCTGGAAGCCTGGCGCTCCCGCCACCACCTCCTTGTCTGAGGAAGCCCTCCGTACCCTGGGATGGAGTGGTACATTCGTCAGAGGGGGTCTTTATTTCAGATTCCGCAAGGAAACTCAGATATCATCAAAGCCCTTGGGACACGCTACTTCATGGAGAGACTGTGCTTCCGAGTCTCAGGACAGCAGCGCAGATGCACCCCAGATGTGGACCAAGAGCTCTAACAAAGCTTTAGGCCATGTAGGAGGAACAAGGACGCCTCTGCACCACAGTGCATCCTTCCAGGAGAGCTGCCGGCTGCAGAATCGTACATTTTATATTACTCGTAAGAATGATCTTACGAGTAATCCAGGCACTCATTTTAATTTTTTCCTGAGAATCTGAAGTACTGAGCATTGAGTGTTTTCCACCGTGCCAAGGAGGCATTGCATATTTATGTGCTCTGTTTCGTTTAGCTCGCTAGCATTTCTGCCTCCAATAAGAAAATGTGCAAAGTCTCTAATGGCCACATAGGCCAACAAAGGTCATCCAGGACCATTCTGTGTGGCTTCTAACAGCCGGGGGACAGCCTTGAGGATGGAATGCCCTGGGCACTTGCTCATCAGCTGCAGGAATTGCTGTCTTGCTTTCCTCCGTGGCTTATATTATCACATGAGTTATCTGTAAATCCATTTATTTGTCTGAAAATTCTCTTGCCCATTTTTTTTCTGTCCATAAAGAAAAGTATGAAGCAATCACTGACAACCACCTCTACTGCAAACCACCAACACCACTGATTTCGAGGGGGATCTGAGATCTCTTTCATTCCCGAAGGGGGCCATTATTTCCACTGGTTGCCATAGTGATTGCTGCAGTATTGCTGCCGTGTGTTCAGTTCTGAATCGCAGTCAAGCTGCACACTTAAATCAAGCCATTTGCTTCACATGGTACCGGCTTTTCCAAAAACAAACACCTCGTCATGTACAACATCATTAAGCGGACTCTCAGCTCCATCACACAGGGTGGAAGGGCAGCGTAGAGGACCGTGTGTGCGCACGCTGGCATAAACGCGACGGATGCAGGGGGACTTAGAAAAGGAGGTAGCATCTTATAATTCGTCAACTTAGTCCCTGTATTAAACAGTAAGGGAGAACATGCATATCACCACTGTTGCTGTGAGAAATAGTTTGTCAACAGCAGAAGCCATGAAGTCGGAAGGAGGAGCAACATGTTTTCTTCCATATCCACTCAAGTTCTAGCTTCATTCCTGTTCTCACCATCAAACACCCTGACCAAGAGCATCTTCAAGGAGGAAAAGGCTTACTAGGCGTACACTTCCAGACTACAGTCCCATCACCGAGGGCAAGAGAAGGCAGAAACTCAGGCAGCTAGTCACACTGCACCCACAGTCAAGAGCAGAAAACAACACACACCCATGCTGCCTGCCTGGTGCTTTTGCTCAAATAGCTTTTTCTCCTTTCATACAGTTCAGGACCCAGCCTAGGGAATGATGCCACACACAATGGACTAGGTCTTCCTGGGACAATTAAGAATCAAGGCGGTCCCCACAGACATGACCAGAGGCCAATTTAATCTAGGCCATCCCTTCACTGAGGCTCTCTTCTCAAATGATTTTTAAGATGTAATAAGTTATTATTTAAAACTAAACATCAGATACTCCTCAGTGAATAAGCCTGGTGTCCCCATTGCACACCAACACACACACACACACACACACACACACACACACACACACACTGTACTTAGTCGGTATCTGAGAACTCTACCTTAGGAAATGTGACGGTTATCTCATTTCTGGCTTTCTGAGAGGTGAAGAACTCCCAGGCTGAACTGGATTTGAACTCAAGGATGCTGATCCTCTGAGGGGCTAGCCCAAGGATTGAGCTTCTGAGCAGAGTGCTGACTTCAGTTCATCAGCCTCAGAGGACAGGGGAAGCTGCCCTGAGAATGGCCACTGAGAGCTTCCCTTTATTCCTCCTGCCAATCAGGATGCTCAGAGAAGTAGCCAGCTTTCACTCCAACGGGGGGGGGGGGTGTTATTAAAAAGGGAGCAATACCCTGGGGCTTGGATATTAGGGGCTGCCATTTGGAAAAAAATGTAGATAATTATAAAGCAAGGAAAACATTAAATCTAAGTTTGACTTTAAAAATTAAGTTAATGTAAGTTTGATTCATTTAGATATGGAATCTTGTCTCTCCTCTCTCTCTCTCTCTCTCTCTCTCTCTCTCTCTCTCTCTCTCTCTCTTTCTCTGTCTTTCTCATTTTTGTTTTGTGTCTCTCGCATCCCTTTCCAGAATCCCCTCCCATGGCACGACTGCAGACTGAGAAGTTTTGTTGTTTTAGTGACACAAAGAAAGCATTCTCCACATAGGAAAGAATGCTGTGGGGATCTGAGATGCAGGCTGCCATGGTAAATGGACACACTTCTTACAACACCCACTTCAAAAAGAAGTGAGGGTTGCGACATTTACAGTAATTCACAGCAGCCTGGACACACCAGCCCTGCATCTGAGCACACAGCTTGCCTCCTTCCTTCTCGATAGAAATGTTTTCATGAGTGTAGTTGCCGACAGGGAAGGAGATGGAGAACAGAAGTGAACAGTTAGGTGGGGGGCTGGAGAGTCAGGAGTTTATGGACACCATCCCCTAATGTAGTGGTTCAGATAGAGCAAAAGGGAGCGATAGGCATACATGCTTAGAAGCAGACCTTAGACTGAGAAGTATTGCTGGGAAAGAGGAATCTGGTGAGGCTGGAGAGATGGCTCCATGAGTAAATTACTCTCTGTGCAAGCAGGGGAGCCTGAGTTTGAATCCCAGCACCCATGGAGAAAGACCAGATGTGGGGCTTCCCTGTAACTCTAGTGCTGGGAGGGTGGAGACACGCAGATCCTGGGGGTCCCCGATGAGTCAGTCAGTCGGGCTGAAATAGTGAGTTCTACGTTCAGTGAGAGACCTTGCCTCAAAAACAACCCAAAAAAAAAAAAAAAACAGATAAGGTAGAGAGCAATAGAGGAGGACACTTCAAGGGGTCCATGCAAGTTCATGCAGAGGCATCTGTGTGAGTGTGTGCGCACACACACCTATGTCTGGGCATGTGCTCTACACCCAGCCCCACCCACACCTGCTCATCAGTGTGTATATTCTACCGTGGAAGCAATGGTTCTAACAGGGCAGCTTCTAAGTTCTCCTCCTAACATACAATTGTCTCAGTGTGTGTCTCTAGCCCTTTAAAATGTCTTTGGTGACACACCGGTAAAGTTACATGTTGCCAGGCAACAGAAGTTCCCCACACTGCACATCCCTCAAGAAGCCTACTCCTTTTCAAATAATTAGGCATCATTCACCGCTCGGTGTCCACACTGGGAATAACACGAGCCTTGACATCCCTCTGAAATGAAAAGTCAATCACACTGATTCCTGGCAACAAGGTGTCCACACCGTGAGCTTTCCAAGAGAAATGAGACTCACCCCAGGGCTGACCTCTAACACAGGAACAAGCCAGAGGCAGATGGCTTGCTGAACTCGGAAAGAAGGCTCCCTCTTTCACACTCAAGCACGTTTTATAAATAGAGGTCAAGTCCATTTGGTTCAAGGTGAGCTAAGATAACTTTTTAATGTGTGCGTGCACGGCTAGGATAAACATGCACAGAATGCTAAATGAGGCAAGGAGGGATGAGTAGCTTCATAAGTGGACTATTTTCCTTTGGCACTCAGCAAAGGTAGGTGGTGCTTGCTGCAGCTATCTTGAGATCCCTTCGGAAATAATTGAATATTGTAGCATCACTGGAAACTAGGTTTCCATGTAGGTGCTTGAAACATCACGCTGCAGATGTTGCTAATTAAATCATAGGATGCCATGGGTGCCGCCCAGTTCTACAACCCAGGTTCAGTGTTTAGACCATCAGCCAAGCCATCATGGGCAACTGTGGGGTGCTTTTTTGGGATCCATGAACCTTGAGAGTATGCAGGTCTTGAGAATGTGACTGAAACTCCTTTTAGAACATTTATTATTTAGATTTTTCGATTTGTGTGTGTGTGTGTGTGTGTGTGTTTACATGTATGCAGTTAACCTTAGAGACCAGAAGGGGGCACTGGCTCCCCTAGCGCTAGAGTTCCAGGTGGTTTTGAAAACCAAGCCTTCTCACTCTCCCTGTTCCTCCCTCTATCAGAAAAGTGGGGTAACCTCCAGTTACTCCCCACAAAGTTGCCCAGTGCCCTCTCCTCTATTCTGCACGGTGTTGGCCATCTCCGCATAGGCTGCTCCAGTGCTAATAGCCTTAAGACTCTTCCTAGCTTGCTCTGACTTAGGGACAAGATCAGCAGGATGCCAAGCCTATCCAGATCTTTAAGGAAACCAGGTATCAGGACTCATGAGATCTTGAGTAGCCTTCCCTCCCACTCAAGTGGGTAGCCTGTGCCATCGCCAGCCATACCTTTCACCTCATTCTTGAATTTAGACAGGTGGGAGATGTGTTTTGGGTCTTCATCTCTAAGGGAGATATGAGAGTCTGTGGGCTGTTGAATGCTGGAGCCATCCTGCACTGGAGGCCTCTCTTGCCAGCTGGCACGGAAAGAGGAACCATAGCACCGGCGCTGGGAGAAGTTTCATTCTCTTCATTAGATGACCCCCGGCATAATTCCAGTGCCTCATTTCTGCACACAGGATTGAGTGACTAAACCCATCGAGACGCAGGAGCTCAATGTTAATAAGTGGCTTTGATCAGTAAACACATCTGTTAACTCTTTGAAACTGTGGAAGCGGGGATCTGGAAGACAAGTCCTATCAAAGCCCCAAGTTAAACCAGAACGTATAGTCCTGGCTGGCATGGTGCTGGCACAGAACCAGAGGCTCTTCCCTCTGACAAAGCGGAGAAGGACCTGGAAGTACCAACATGCCCGCCTGCCGCCTGCCTGCACCGTCACAACACAGTACAATAAACTTGGCCACATCCTCCAAAGAGGTCTCAGGAGCCAGTGGTGTTGACAAGGAGACCACTAAAGAGTGCAGGAGACGCATGAAGTGCTAGTTGATTTATTTCTTCAGTATAGCAGCGTGTGTGTGTGTGTGTGTGTGTGTGTGTCAGAGGGGGGAGGGAAAAAGAGAGAGAGATGGCCCACAATCTCACGAGGAAGGGCTGGACAAACACAGCAGGTCTAAACAGTGGGTTGTGTTTCCATGACAACATAAGTCAGTAGGACAGGGAGGCAGGACATATGCACTGGACACTGGGCATTGGATGTGACTGGACAGGAAAGACCTTTCTAGAAACAGATAAGGAATCTGGGGTTTTCAGAGCCCAGCTGCAAAGGACACATACGTTCTCCTGTTTCTACCACCCCCATGGGTGAGCATACAGCAAGCTGACCCCCACTCTGTACTCCCAGGGCTGGCTCCAGAAGATGTGATCTGAGAAGTCCCTCAGGCCCTGCTCAGGAAAGCCCCGGCCAGAGGCCTAAGGCTCTGAATTCTGTCTGTGAAATCCATTAAAAATCTGCTATCTCTTGAAGTTGTGTTTCTCAGGTAAAATGGGCAGTGGTGCACATTCCAGGAGCTTGGTGTCTTGATCCACATTCTGCCACACTCCTTGGGGTGCATCTTCTACTGTCTGCTCCTCCCCCAGTGGCGCAGTAGAAGACTGGGTTCAGGCACAGGGAAATGGAGGTTGTGTGGCCTCCCTCCTCCTGCCAAGGCCAAGGCCTGGAGTACCCCGGACGCCCAAGGGAGTGTGATATTAAAGAGAAGTAAAAGAAACCAAACAAAACTGATTAGGATGGGTCCAGAGGGAAAAGAGAAGAAAAGAAAAAAAAGCTTTTTTCTCCACCGCTCTTTGATAAAGTGACCGGGCATTTGATGCGTCTGGCTGGCTCGCAGCGAGTGTTGCCCTCGGCTGGGTACAGAATGCCCTCTCCTCATGCCCATCTGTTCATTTTCTCACATAGTTACAGACCAGTTTTCAAGTTTTCTCAGATCTGCTAGGTGCTGGGCAAGTCCTGGGGACTCAAAGACAATGAGTCCATTCACCAGTGATGGCCCTCACCCCCACGGCACAGTCAGACGGGATAAAATAGAAGATCCTCTGCTCCGGGCGGCGATCCGACCAAGCATGATGTCTAGTTATGAGTCACGTATTACAGAAAATGTGGATTCGGTAGGAAACAGGAAATAGGAAGGTAGGCATTTCCTTCAGCTGAACTGATGGGTCTGTGTCAGTGGGCCCCTCTCTTGGGTTTCTCCTCTCCCTCCCTGTACTTCACTCTCTTATAGCAGACCTTCGATTGTTGGCCTGAGAACCTCAGACAGGCAACACCAGTATCTCAGACCCTTGATATGCTCTGTCTTTCTTCAAATCTGGGATGGAAGGAGCAGGCTGTCCATTCCCTTAATTCTCACGGCTTTCCAACCAAAATAAAAATCACATCTCCAGGACACAGCTGTGCGCATAGCAGGCACAGTCACAAAGTGTGTGCTGGAGCCCAACAGACTAATTTCTAATCTCAAAGAACTTTAGGAGGTCAGCACGCTTGGATGCACAATGGAGGCCTGTCCACACCACTGTTAAAGATGCTTGGGATGGAGGCGTGGCTCTCAGACCAGGGCTTTGGGTTGTGAACCACGTTCTTGGGCTGGAGGTGCAGATCTAGATTCAGCTATGGTTCCATGGTTCCTAGGCTTTGGAGCACAGCCTTGGGCTTCCGACTCAGAGTTTAACTCTCGATAGAGGCGGCTGGATTTCTGATGCGCTGCTTGGGTTTTGGATGCAGGTAGATCAGCAAGCGGAGGAAGGCTGTTGCTCCGGCTTGCTGTTTGCCTGTTAGAGTGTACATGTGTCTCCTGAGCTCCAGTGGGCCCAGGAGAGCCGGAGTACAGCCATCTGTCACAGGGAGTCTCATCTGCTCAGTACTGGCATCTCCTGAGCCCAGGCTCAAGAAGTTGGGTTAAGAAGAGATTAGTGTATTTGGGATAGGAGGATTGAGTAAGGGGAAGGGTTCAGTAGTAGAACTCTTGGGTAGGGCATGTTAGGCCCTGGTTCCAATCCTCAGCACCAAATAAATAAAAAATAAATCATTTTCAAAGCAGGACCGCGACCACCCCTCCCCTCCCCGCGGCTCTCTTGTGCTTTCAGGAATCTTCTCACCTGTAGCAGGACTGCTTTCTTGGGCACTGTTTCCCCTGAAGTATAGCTACAGCATCTTTTCAATTGTTTTATTAATAACGTTTACTTTGAACTTCTCGCAAACATCTAGTGTGCATGCATGTTTATGTGCATGTGCTCATGTATGCATGTGTGTATGTGGTGTGTGGGGGGGGAGGATCAGAGGATAAATAAGTTGAAGCAGTCGGCTCCCTTCTTCAGTCATGTGGGATCGAACTCCTTCAGACTTTGAGGCAAGCACCTTCCTTGCTGAGTCATCTCCCTGGCCCTCATTCCTGCAGCTCCCGCTGTTTCTTCCCGACCATCTAGCGCCTGCCGGTCCTTCTCATCTTCCTGCTCCTCTTTGAGCCCTTTGGGGGCTGTGATTATCAACCTCATCCTCATGGATTCCTAAGTCCATAGGTATCACTGTAAAATACGATGCTGAGGGCTGACTGAGTTGGGTGTAGGGTGAAGCTGTAACAACCCATCCAGCAGGTCCCCTGCTCCCTGCTCAAACCAGGAAGGAGAGTTCCTTCATGAGGTCAGGGTGCTCCATACTTTAGCATCAGGTGAGAGTTTGTCAAGAGAAGAGACCAAAGAGCAAAGGAGCAGCTCTGGGGAATCATGTGCTTCTGGTGTTGAACAACAGATGGTGAATAAGAGGCAGCGAGGAAGCCCTTCAAACATGGAGGAACTGAGGGAAAGGCCAGGCTTTCCATTAGAGACACCTACCACGAGGCTCTCCAAAGGTCTAGACGAACAGTTAAAACCTCTGAAAACTGCTCTTATAATCACACAGCTCTGGAAAACAGCGTGATAAAAGAAACAGTTTAAATGTTGAAGAGGGATTCTGCCCTTTGGAGAACATCACAGCCACACAACTGTCATTTCCTGGGGCAGGTTAAATGCCATCCCTTCAGGGATGTGACTGTGTCCCTTTGTCTCCACAGCTGAGCGCCACGTTGCTCTCAGTTGATATAAAAAATAATGTTTTAAAGGAAACATGACTTAATACTCGGTGCAACAGGAGGAAAACACACGGCCATGGACAGTGAATCACTCATTAAAAATTAAATCAAGCCGCCCACAACAGGAAACGGCATTCGAGAATGTCAGCGCTGGCTTCACGTTGGCAGGCAGCCAAAATCGGATTGCGAACGAACTAGAAATTCCTGGGACTGATGGTGTGTGTCGGGGACCTCTAACATCTCAACAACATAGATTTTCCAATCTGACCTCTGTCCAACTCCCAAGTGCGTGTCTTGAGGGGGACAGGGCGATACTGGGGTGTCCATGGTTTCTCAGTATGTGAAATGGCCTCCGCAATGAACCACACACACAAGTGAAGTAAGCCACCGTATGGCTGCAAGAACAATTCTGTAGAATGGCTCTCAGGTCAGCAGGGAGCAACCCTCTTGTTCTGCATCTCTGGGGACGACACTCAGAGCCTCCTGCACACTAGGCAAATGCTTGGCCACCAAGCTTCAGCCCGGGTTCACTTTGGAAAGTCCAAGCCCACAGAATCCCAGTGCCTTGTCTTCTCTTCCTACCTGGGAGCGGCAGAATGGGAAGGAAGCTGACTGCTTTTTAAATAAAATTTCAATTTTTTTAAAAAAGCAGATTGAGAGCAAATAGAAGTGAACCCAGACAGCTACAGGATGACGGCTGTCAAAACAGAGATTATCATCACAGAGATAATAATTTACAAACCCATCCCAGTAGGGAAGGGGGCTAACACCAGGGGCCACAGTTGTGGTTGGTAGATGCAGCCAGTCACGTCTGTTGGGGATCTCCGTCATTAGTTCAAATCCAGCCATCACAGAATTTGTCTTAAGGAGACCTTTGTGAAAATCCATATGCAGTCCTTCATATTTTAGACAAGGAAGTTGTGACTCAGGTGTGTGTGTGTGTGTGTGTGAATGAACACATCCAAGTCATTTGGCTTTCTTGAACAAAATCATCAAATTACCAGGATACTGGTCTCCACCGGCTTGCTGTCTGTCTTTATCCAAGTCTCCTCTAAGCTCCCGCACAAAATGCATACTCATTCTTGCTACAGCAAGGCCCCAGGCAGTGCCAGCCTTGCAAACTAAATCAGACCTAGCACTTGGCACTTTTGCTTTAGTGGGCGTGGGGTGCGTGTGTATGTGAGCACGCGTGTGAGGGTATGGGGGAGGGCGGAAGCTGAGAGTGTCAAGTCTCTCTCTCAGTCACCCTCCACCTTAAGTTTTTGATACAGAGGTTGTCACTGAACCTGGGGCTCACTGATTTGTCTAGACTGGCTAGGCAGTAAGGCCCAGGAATTCTCTTGTCTCTGCCTCCCCAGTGCTCAGATTATACGTGTCTGCCACAATGCCCAGCTTTTTAGGTAAGTGCCAGGGATCGGAGCTCTGGTACTCATGCTTGCACCGCAGGCACTTTAGGGACTAAAACATCTCCCCAGCCCCCATCACATTCTTTTTTAAAAAAATCCCGATACACAACTTTGAGCCAGCAGGAGATACTGATAAACATTCGGCGAGGGAGTGGACAGGCTGTGCTGGAAGGAAACCTGGCGAGGGTGTGAAGGGAGATTAGAAAACTGAATTTGGTTAGCAGATAACATACGGAAATCTTTGGGAACCCTGGCCAAGATCAACTTGATGGTCATGAGGTTGTTCCAAAATACAGCAATCCACCCACCAGCCATGTGCACAGCCCACAGAACGTTGTGATTCATCCGTGTGCTCTGTGTACTTGCACAGCACAGCTGTAAAATAATACTGTTCATAGTGGAGCCCTGCCTTTCAGCGCGGACGACATTCCCTTGGGTGAAGGCTATGAGAGCTGACTGGTGTTCAAGTAGGAAAGGGACTCTGCCAGTTAGAGGGATGCTGGGAAGGATTTGCTGATTTTCTTTAATGGATTTCAAACAGCTCTGCTGAGATGGTCTGCTCTAGGAAAAGGCACATAGTTCGCGCTCAAGGTAGCATATATAGGGACTAGAGAGATGGCTCAATGGTTAAAAGCATGTGCTGCTCTTGTAGAGTATATGGGCAGTTTCCAGAAGTCAGGTTTCTTCCAGCTGCCTAGGGTACCAGCCACAGGGGATGCTGCTGGGCCCTTCGGGTACTTGCACTCACATGCTAACACACAGACACTGGCATGCAAACTACCATGTTACCATGATACCATGCCATGTGTGGGGTTACCAGCAAAACCCCACAGATTTTACTGCCTGTCCTGCTGACTTGCTTCTCCAGTCCTCCAATCTGCCTGGGTCTGTTTTCTATGTTCTCTTCCTCCCTCCCTCCTCCCCCCCCCTCTAGTTATATGTGTGCACGAACGTAGGATTAGAGGCCAAAAAGAACCTCAATGGCTCTGCTGTATCACTCTCTGTCTTTATGCCCTGAGACAATTTCTTTTTGAATGTGGAGCTAGGCTAGCAGCCAGCAAGCCCCAGTGATCCTCTTGTTTCCGCCCTCCACAACACTGGGGTTACAGATATGCGATTACACCTGATTTTTTACATCATAAATGGGGATTGGAACTCAAGTCTTCAGACTTGTACAGCAAGGGCTGTTGCCCATTTAATCGTCTCTTTAGCCCCTGGTTCTGATTTTTAATCTTCAGGGGGGGAGATGCAAAGTCATATCCAGACTGTTTCTCAAGCATGTATGAGGCCCACCTGAGATAATAAATTTGAGCATGCTTTTATAAACTGCCAAGTGTCCTATATTGGATTCACCTGGTAATAAACGGAATTTGTGCTTTAAGCATAAGGCATTTAAATCATTTAGCAAAACAGGAAATGGACCAAGCCTTGCTCTCCAAATAGTCATTTCCATCAACATCAGAATGTTGTTTTTCAGCGGCCACATGACACAGCAGTTCTAACAAGCACACATCTCATTATGTAGCCTTGAACTCCCAGCAATCCTCCTGCCTCTGCCTCCCAGATTTTGGATCACAGCCATGAGTTTCCACGCCTCACTTAATCTGTGCCATTTCTCATTGTAGATCGTTCTGTAGAGTTGTCTGGAGTCAGTTTAACATTCAAGCATCTTCAACATGCTCCTTAAAAGGTCACTGAGACCCAAGCAGACCCTCACCGCAAAATAGCACAAATCCAATCTCTCCTCTTGCATTTCCTTATTTGTGCTACACTATGCAGAGAACCCGCGACGGGAAGTCTTCATTCTGTAATTCCACAGGGATCCTTCCCCTAACGTCTTAAATACCTTATATGAAACTTCACTTCATATTGGGTTTTGAAAAGCCAGTTCAGATCGGCGGGTTTTGAAAAGATGCCGCCATCTAATCTGTTGCTTGACATCCCAACTGCCACGGGGCACACTCTGTTGATAGCCATGCCGTTGAGAGTAAGTTCTCAACTCTACATCTGTCCTTGCACTTGGCACCTGACCTTGTTCCTAATTCAGAGGTCCGGTGGGTCTGAGAAATCTCCCCGTGACTCACCCACAGTGGGGCTCGCATTTCTTTTCGTTCCCCCTCTGCATTGTGAATGATGCCACCCCGCACCCCACCCCAGGCAGCTGCTCTGTTGTTGCTCACACCATCTGTTCCTACCATTCGAGCTGCACAGCGGGGAAAACCTCACCGCGCGCGGGGTGGGGCTGGCTTCTGACACCAAAGGCCAACATCTTGAAGACCTGGCCCATGCCCTGCTTCAGGTACCTCCTTTCTCAGTGTTCCACTTTTAATTAAAGTGCCATTTCCCACATCCCAAAGGATGATCAAGAGGGCACTCTTGATGATCAGATGCCTTGTGGATACTAGGTAGAAACCATTCTGGCGGCCAGAAAGAATAACTTCACCTTAGATTCCTGGTGATCTGATGGCCCTCCAAAGCTCTTCAGGCCCAGACAGTGGCTCCCTGCCGAGGTCTGTGCATAGCCACAGCTGCGGCTATTGCCGACACAAACCGGCTCAGGGACAAACCCAGATTTCCTGCACAGGACTGGAAAAGTTAACAGAGGTGCTTGCCAAGTTTTGTTTCTCAAAAGCCTTGGTAATATTCTTTAACCTAAATTTTGGGTGCTTTAGAAATTATATGGTTAGCAAGCATGAGAGAATCCACAATGCCTGGCAAGGCTCCCCTCGGGTTGGCCCCCCTTTACCTCTTGTCCAGCTAGGGTGATGCACAGCAGGCATCGTGGCCTTGAAAAATCCATGTTTCTCTGCTAGCTGAAGTGGATTTCAAGATGAATGTCGGGGTCTGCCACAGGAGCGGCGACGAGACAGGGGTTTATATGGACAACTGAAGTTCTCCTTTTTCTCCAAGTGGAAAGGGTGGCTGATGGGGATCGCCTGCCTCTGGGAGTGACAATGGACTTCCTACCAGATTCCTCTGGGAAGCACTTCTCCAAGAAAGGTGGAAGCTCCCTAGGGGATGGGACTGGAAGGCCATGAGTCACCCTCAGTTCCCAGAGTACACTCTAGACCGTCAGGGGTCAGCAGGGGAAGGAATCTCTCACTGCTTCCTGAAGCTCGGCTAATCTGAGAGGAAGCTCAGGGAGCCAGGAACTGACAGAAAACCCAAGTGCATGCAAAGGGCTCCCATCAGGCCTGGGCCACCCCTCTTCCTGCGCTCTGCACGTTTACTCTTGCTCCTTCCTGCCATTCCAAAGGCCAGCTCAGGGCATGCAGCGCCTGCTCTACCCACTCAAGTCACCCTGGACTGCTACCTAAGGGCACTCCCACCCCAAAGGCCAGGGCCAGCGACTCTTCTTGGAAAACCTCAGATTCTTGTCCTGCTATCATGGCCATTCACGCCAACGCTAAAGCCAAAGAACACTGACTCAAAGGAGAAAAGTCAACGTGCTGTGAAAGTGCGAGGGGAGGCGGCATAGACCATGAAGGGTGAGCTGGCAAATGCCCAGCCGCTATTTGATGCTATCAATTCTGTTCAGGCTTATTATCCCTTTGTTATTTCCACACGCCAAAGTGAAATCACTTTACAGCATCACTGCTTTGACTTGGCTATGGCCACTCTTAGGTTTGAAAACAGAGCTGTTTCTTGAGTATGGAAGAACAGGTAATGCTCTTAACCGCTGAGCCATCTCTCCAGCCCCCTCTGCCTATGTTTGAGGCAGGATCTCTCACTGAACCTGGAGCTCACTGCTTTTCCTGGGGCAGCCGGCCAGTGAGTCCCAGGTACTGGCTTGTCTCTGCCTCCCCAAGGTTGGGATTACAAGTGTGTGCCTCTGCTCCTAGCTTTTAATATGCTCGTTGGGACTGAAGTCAACTCTTCACATTTTCATAGCCAGCAGTTTAGGCTTATTGTTAACTGCAAAATGAAAGGGGGGAGCCCTTGCTTAAAAGGCTCTCCCAGCCCGACACAAAAGAGAAAAACTTTCGCTCTTTTGAAAGCTAATATTAATATATGATTTTTTTAAATGGAAAGTCAAAGATGATGCCAGTAAAGTGAAGGTCTTTCGGCAAACAGTATGTGCCTACACATAGTGAGGCCCAATCCTATAGTTCTTTAGAAGTTGGGAGCAGCTGCCCTTGATTCTGCGGCGATATTAACATAGAATCAGCAGTGGTCACAGTAGCTGGCGTCTATGAACTTTGTGGGGGCACATCTCACTTAAATATCTCCATCCTCCTGGGAAAGCTGGGCAGAAGAAAGGAGGTTTGCTTGGTGCGTCCATTCTGCTAGGCTGCCAAACTGGCTTCTCTGCAGCCATCTTATGAAGCGTGGATGAGGGCTTGAGACCTTCTCCAACCTCAGGGAGCTCACCTGCACTGCTTACTCAGACTGGCCAAAGTTCCAAGTCACTCAAAAGCCGGTTTCAGATGCCAGAAGTTAGAAGTAATTCTCTGACTGTTCACTGAAATCCTGAAGCATTTTGCTTAGTCTCAAATGTTTGCCAATGAAACAGAGAGCTTGCCTGCAGCCCAGGAGGCAGATTCTTAATGAAGGCAGAAGAGCTTACCTCGTCCCTTCCTCATATACTTGTTCTTCAAGTAAAAAAAAAAAAATTACTGAAGTCAAGAACAGATTTGTGTGTGTGTGTGTGTATGTATGTGTGTATGCACGTGTGTGCATGTATGTGTTCACAGACATTAGTGCATTTGCCTTCGCTGGCGAGTGTGGAGGTCAAAGGCTGACGATGGGCTGTCTTCCTCAGTCACCTACTTTTTGAATCAAGGTCTCCCACTGAACTGGGAACTTGATGTTTTTTGCTACACTGCCTGGTCGATAGCGCTCAGGATTCTCCTGTTCCGCCCATCCCCAGTACTGAAGTTGCAGGCATTCTCCTCTATGCTTGGCTTTTCTGTAGGTGCTGTGGGTTGCAACTCAGGTCCTCCAGCATGTGCATAAAGCCCTTTACCACAAAGCCATCTCCCAGACCCATATTTTTAAAGCCAAGAACTGAGTGACCCAACTAAAGACACAAAGGTCAGGACCAAGGTCAGGGGCAAAAGGCAGGGTCAAGAAGATTGGAGCTGCTGCCTGGATAGCATGATCCATTGGCTTCCAGACCTCTCGCTGGGTTTTGAACAGGGCTGTGGGGTGGGGGCTGAGGAGCCAGGCAAGCAGCTGTCACAGGATCTCTCACTTGGAGAGCTGCTGGCTCACTGATGGGCATCAGGGCAATGGACCAAGAGACTAGGAAATCCTAGAATGGGAGGAAGGAAGGCGACTCTGCACAAGCCAGCCCAGACCAAAGTGCCAAGGAGCACAAAGGTCACATGCTTTTAACCAACCAGGATCTGTGTCCTGTGTTTGAGAAGACGATAAATTCATGAAGTTAGATCTTTGAATACTTCACTCAAGAATGGCAGGAACATAAAAAAAAAATGCTGTTCAAATCCACAGTGTCGTGTTTAATGTGCGTTCGTTCACACCAACACACAATGGCTTGAGCTCCAATACAATAGAAATTGCTGACTTGCAATTAAACCTTCATCCCATAAAAATTATTCCAGCAAAGAGCCTTTCCTTTGTTCCCACTGTCACCACTTACCCAAATAGAGTTGGATGCTGTTCATAGTTGGTGATGTTTAACAACAATGAGACAGATAAAGGACCATAAAACTCAGTAAGTACAAATGAAGGCTTCCTTTTTTCTTAGCTTATAAATTCTTAATTATCATTAGCCCACCTTACCAAAACACAGAGAAACAGCCACATAACTAACCTGGCTTTTGATCAAATCAGGAACAACTACAGCTATTCACATTCAGAAAGAGACATACCATCAAGAACCCCTTGCTTAACAGAAGAGGCCAGCCAAACAAGTGGACCAATCCACCAGCCTTAAAACCCAGAGCACAGTGAAAGCTTATTGTTGATGTTTCTGTCTTGTCATTTGAGATAGAGTCTCCTGTAGACCAGGCTATCCTAGAATCAGAACTTCTTGTCTCCTTCTCCCAAGACCTAGGGTTAGAGGCATGTGGCGGAATGCCCCAAGAGCAAAGATATTTCAAAGGAGGCCATGCATTTAGGAAATGGGACTTTCTAGATGACACTCTGGCGACGCTCACCAAGGGCAGCACATGGGCTAAACATCCCCTTCTCTTTTTGAAGTCATTTTAAAACTCATTGGTGGAGCAAGCTCCAAATCTCAATACTCAGGAGACAGAAGAAACAAGAGGATCATCTATGAATTTGAGGCTAGCCTGGTCTAGTTCTAGACCAACTAGACCTACAGATGGAGACCTTGCTTCAACAAACAAACAACAAACAAAAACAAATCTCTTAGACTTCCTTCTCCCTTTCCTTTGTAAAGAGGAACAGTAGTATTAAGTTGATTAAATGGTTTTGAAAGGCTATGAAGTAGGCAATGGTGGTATAGTGGTATAGGCCTGAAATCTCTCCACTCAGGATGCTGACGCAGAAGGATTGTGAGTTTGAGGTCAGCTCTGACAACCATAGTGAGAACTTGTCTAAAACAAGATAAAACAAAGTAATATTTGGGCTATGCTGTTCTATATATACTTTCCTTACAGGCATCAGAAACGTAGAATTTTGCTGTTACCTGGACCCCAAAGGTGTAAAACACAAGATCCCATGACACTGAAGCATTTTTTTTCACTAAGAATGCCATTCAGAAAAGCACCTTCTTAGCAGTCCCCCACCCCAGAGTAGCAGATCCATTTAAGAAGGGGTTCCCACCAGGCAATCACGTGCCGTGGGGTACCCTGAGGGGCGGCGAATGTGTGCCACCGAGATAAGGTAAGCCCCTTGTGAAAGACACAGGCCAGAGAAAGGAAAGCACATGGGAACTGCTCTCAACAATCTGTTTCAGGACACTGAGTGGCTGAGCCAGGAGGAATACCAGGAAGAAAAAAAGAACGAGAAGTGTGCTGTGATACACCGAGCAAGCTAAGGCACTACATTCGCCTGTCACCCGCTGACCATATGGCTCTTTTCCCAACAAGATAAGCCTTAGATAACAATTAAATCGCAGGCATTTTTAGCAAACCAATCATACATTAGAAACAAATTTGTAGGAAGTTATGTACTCACCAAGGGAAAATGAAGGCTATAGTCTGAAAGAGAAAGAAGAAAAAGAGCATTAGTTTTCTGGTGACAATGCCAGTTGCTCATTTGAGCCTCCCGTTTCCAACAGTACTAGCTGCCTATGGCCATTTTGCCTCATATTTCAGGAGACTGCTTTGTTTTGGTGGTCATTTCTTTTTGCGACATGCATAGCTTTTCTGCATCTATGTCCTCCACCAAGATTTCCTGGGCTCCCTGGCAGTCAGTGGAGGGTGGAACGCGGCTACCCAGGGTCTGAAGTGTTTAATGTCCAGCCCCCAAGAACCTGCACAGGTTGTTGCCCCTAGTGAGGTATATAAAGACCATCTCCAGGGAAGATGAGGGGATAGGCCGCACTAGGGACAGCAACCTGGGCAGGTTCTTGAGGGCTGGACATTAAACACTTCAGACCCTGGAGATGGCCTTTCAAGCTAGAGACAGCCTTTCCCCTCCACATCTGGTGTCATCTCTGCCTAGCCTGACCACAAATTAGTTCACGAGCTCTTTGCCTCAAAAAAATTATTAAGATATAATTTACACATATAAGATTTGCCTACTCCAAGTGTATACTTTAGTGGGTTTTAGTATAGTCAGGAATTTAATAACCCTCGTTAGCACCTCATGCTAGAAGCTGGAGAGATGGCTCAGTTTACAGCTTGTTGCTCTTGCAGAGGACTGGAGTTTGAGTCCCAGAACTCACACAGTTCACAGTTATCTGTAACTCTAGTTCCAGGGGATATGGCACCTTCTTTATGTCTCCTCAGGTACTGCACAAATGTGGGGCTCATACATTCAGGCAAAATACCCATACATAGTGAAATACAACTTAATTTTAAAAAGACTTAAAAATCTAACATTAGATCATTTTTGACATCTAAACACACACACACACACACACACACACACACACACACACACACACGAGTTCACTGTCTAACACCCCATCCTCTCTCTGACCTCCTGACAAACACTTGTCTACTTTCTGTGGATTTTCCTATTATGATTGTTTTGTAGAAATAGACTTATGCCATATATGGTCTTTTGCAGCTAGCTCCTTTCATTGAGACTCATGTTTCCGAGTCCCGACCATCGCATAGAATTTTCTAGCACCTCACTCCTTTCTATTAACAAGTATCTCACTCCCACATTCTGTTCGCCCCTCCATCCATCGTTGATGGACATAACTTTGTGTTGCTGTTGGTGCAGTCGGCAGCCTCACATGAGGCTTAGGAGACTTCCATCTGCCTGTGGATGGAGCTGTGGCTGGGTTGTGATCACACGCTTGAACAGTGAAAGGGTAGGATCAGTTTTCAGTTGTCACTGGTTTAAAATAGCCAGCTCCTCTGTGCCGCTTTCCACCAGATTGCTTGCGATGACAGTCCTGGCAAGGCTGGTTACTTTAAAAACAAATATAGCATTGTCTCTGCGGTACAAATTACACCAAGTTTATTATAAATTATTATATGGTTACAGATTTAGAAGTTAACTTAGGAAGTTGTTTTAAAGCCACAGAAGCAGAGAACTAATTTTGGTAGCTAAGAAAATTTAAATCGGCTTGGGAGAGTCTGTACTCAATATGCTCCTAATAGAACAAAGGGTATCTACCTTGGCCACTAATCTGTAACACTGCACTGGGAATCTTAGCCAATGGAATAAGGCAAGGAAAAGAAATACAATACATAGGGATGGAAAAGGAAAAGCATGAAGCTTATTTCTGAAGTGGCATGAAGGTCTATGTAGAGAATCCTAGAGAATAAGAAATCCCCGATAGCTAATACATGCACTTAGCTCAAATGAAACAGACAGTACACAGATAATCCACAGTAGCTACACAGGCTAGCTAAGAGCTGTTAAGGGAACAAGTGGGTGGTGTTCCCCCCCCCTCTAATTTTATACTTAGGGAAGCTGATGGTCTCAGCCTCACACATTCATCTGTTAACAACAAACCAGTAGCACACATGATCTATTTGTAATATCTGACACTATGGGTCATGGCATCATTTTCTAGAGAAGGAATCTAAAATAATGAAGAGACAGCATGTTGAATCATGCGAAGTCACAGAGGGTTTCCAGAATGCCAAAAGGCTGCATATAACCTAAGACCCAAGCACAAGGCAGAGATTCTCTGAGTGTGTTGGTAAGTGTGGATCGGTGAACTACCTTTTTCTAGAACAGTTTATGATAAAACTTCACGCCTTCCACTCACCCTAAACTAACCCAGAGGTGATGCTGGCAAGAGCGTTGGCTTGGAGTCAAGCAGCAAGAAAAGCCAAAGGTGGGCACTATGGCCACATTCCCAGGGTAATTCACCAGAATGCTCCCAGCGACCTTCCAATGCTATGTTGACTTATTCCAACACGAAATAGAGCCCAGTGTTCCACAGAGGCCGCTGGCCTAGGTCTGTAGCTGGCGGCAGAAGGCTGGGTCAAACCAGACAAAAACCACAAAGGAAAGAGCTAGTTTGGTGTGGAAGCAGAGACTGTTTCGTCAATCGCTGGATAAACAACCAAATACAAATGACAACTCCAAACAGAGCTTTATAGTAATGGGTAGCACGATAGGCCACGAGGATTCCCAGTTTGTGATTCATACATGATCGGATGACTCTCAGTTTCCCTAAGAACAGAACTAGAGCAAAACCAAACATGCTCCAAAATAACCCTTTACCAACTAT
This sequence comes from Alexandromys fortis, assembly GCF_014885135.2. NCBI lineage: Eukaryota > Metazoa > Chordata > Mammalia > Rodentia > Cricetidae > Alexandromys > Alexandromys fortis. Next base: position 4,267,627 of record NW_026067909.1, on the reverse strand, counting down.
ATATTTCCTATAGCCTGAGGCCTTGCAGGCAGTCACCATTACACTGAGCAAAACCTTGCAAGAACCATCGAAAACCTGAGGGTTGGGGGTGGCAGTTGGTGTGGGCAGTTTGTTCAACATCCTTCCACAAACTAGATGCTTCCTGCTCTTATCTTGAAAGCCAGCATCCTCCAAAAAGGGGAAGGAGGGAGGAGGGGAATTTGTGTGTCTGTTCAGCTGGGGGTGGGGAGGTGTTGAGGGGGCAGCTTCTCTTGCTTCCTCCTTCCACACCTCACAGCTCGCCTATGAAGCAAAGAGGTGCTCCTTAAAGATGGGGACCCTGCAGCCTGCAGTGTGAGAAGGTGGGGCCGTGGGATGCTCTCTCAGCTTACTCTTAGCTGTACCCCCTGACCTTGCTTGCTCATGATTTGGGGGCACTAAGAGCTCTGCCCTCTTAGTGAAGCTCTAACTCCTTTAGGGCAGTCTGTCTCCCATCTCTAAGTTTCTGGTATCCAGGGCACCGCTTGCCACAGCCTGGGAATGACATTTTCCTATGGGCAACAACGATACTGACAGGTTCACCCCTCAAAATTCCACCCAGTGCCAGGGAGAGTTCCACTGTCTTCTTTAGTCCAGATGACCTGGAAGAGTTCGATGGGCCACATCCCTGCTCTGGGGAGGAAGAGGTCTTTGGGTGTGGTCTGAACTGACCTGCTGCTGAGGTAGAACTGGGGTTGGCAGTGCCTGAGTACACAAGCCACGTCCATTCCACTTCCATGGAAAGCCCAGTTTACCCTGGGAAAGAAGCTGGTGACATCAGAGAAGGGGAAATCCAGCCTGAGGAAGGCCTGAGGGCAGGCAAGGTCAGGCCCAGGAAGAGAGCTCCCAAAGGAAGTGACCAGCAGCTAGGCTTGATCCTGATGGTTCCCAAGATAGAAGGCCCCAGCCAATGGAGCTACTGTGCAGCCAGGCTTCCTAAGGAAGACTATCAGAGTGCAGGGTGGGAAGTCCCCGGAACTGCTCGGGCTGTGGATAAAGTTACAGGTGCTGCTGAGGTGGACAGAGCTGGCCAATCTTTCTGAGCTCAGACAAAAGTGAAAATCCTTTCCACACACCCGTGGCCCATGCACATCTCGGGCATCCCTGCGGGAGGCAGTTTGATGCTCACAGCTTTACAGGTTTTTCTTTTGAATGGGCAACACAATTTCTAAAACCGTGGAAGTGCTTGCATTTCATTTTAAAATTCTAGCGACGTATTTTCTATGTGCATCATGTATTTTATATGTGAACATTTTTATGACAGTTGACGGTTCCATAAAGCAAAAGGCACACACACAATTCTATGTGAGGGAAATACCGGGGACACTGGCCTTGAACAAATCTCGCTATGCAGAACAGACCTGGCCAAGTTCCTCCATTCTGGCTGTATTCTCTGGAGATTCCGGTTTTCCCAGAAGGCGCTGGTAAATGAGTCAAGACCCCCCCCCCCCCGGGGGAGCAAGAATTGCTATCCACTGTCAGGCACAGTAACCCGTGAGTCCAATCACTATACCCAAGAACTTACACAGACTGACCGAACAGCAGGGCAGCGCTAGAAATAGGATAGTAACCAAAGCCTATCAAGAGAACCACAGGCGGTGGGGATGGCGGAGCCCCAGCCATGCCTCGGGCTTGCCTGCATTCCATCAGACTGCCACACTGTGCTGCCAGGGGGTGTGGAGAGATGGGAACGTGTCATGTTTCTTAAATCGTCAAGGCTGCAGATTGCACAGATCTCGCGCTGCCAAGTCTCACAGTTTCCCTGTTTACCTTGCAGACACCAGCAAAGCTGCTACTCTCCCATCTTCTGGTGCCCTGAAGGCGGGCTGGGAATAGAGACTGAAGGGAGAGGAGGGACGTCTCCCCACACGAAGGACTCTGCCTACCCCCTAGGTACAAGCCACCTCCCCCCACAAAAAAGGAGAACCTTCAAAGCAATGTCACCAAGGTGACATTTTCTCAGCTCTCCGTTTTGTTAACCCAAGACAGACAGGCATGCTTTCTAAATATTTGACGATTTCTAGCAGTTATTCCCAGGCAAGCCACCTGTCCGCTCTCCACCCAGTACATACGACACTTCTCTAACTGTTCACTGTGGGGTGCCCTCTTTGCGTAGCAAAATGTGCATATTAGTAAGCTAGGGGACCCCTTGTTTGCAAGCACTGGCCTGGTGTTTTTTCCATCTTGCTACACCTGTCTACAGAGTTGAGATTGCCCTGGAATTTAGGAGCGCAGCAGTTTGGATCTGTTCTCTTCACAGGCGCAGGTGCTCTCTCAGCTTCAGGGGTGGGAGAGACGCTAATGAGTTGTTCATCTCTCGGTGCAGGGCACACATACTTCTCCCGTAGTGATGTGGTGGCGGTCACTGTCAGGCTTTCAACCTGTTTTGTTGTTTTCTTTCTATTAGCTCTCTTTGCCCCCCACGCCCCACCCCAGGGAACTGCTTCCTTGCAAGGATCCTCTACTTGAAGGTAGAATGGTGTGAATAGCCTTGTCAAGCTCTCTGGAGAGGCATCGCGACAAGGACCCCTAAAGGCTCTCAGTACTCCTAGGAGGAGTCTGTTACTAGCCCAGCTCTTCAGACAGGAAGACTGAGGCCCACAGATAGAATCACTAGCAGAGCAGGGGTTCCGGGGCTGGTTTATAGGCCTCACTGCCTCCTTGAGTTCTTTCCAGGAACTGCCTGCACAAGGGAGGTCCTTAGAAACAGAAAGACCTTCTGCCTGGGCTGTTGGTGCTTGTCCATGCCCCAAGCCCGCTTAGAGTGATGCTGCTTCCCTGGGGGTTTGCCTTCTCATCAGAGCACACACAGCTAAGGCACGGCTCCATGGGCCCACCCCATGATCTTACAGATCCGCCGTGTTTACTTCTAATAGTGCAGAGTTGAGCTCTGGGCCTTTGCAGGGATGCTCTGAGCATCACGACGTAGGTGCGACTCGAGAAGCCAGGACCCTTGAAGCTCACTGGGTCTTTCTTAGAAGGCACAACCCCACCAACTCGGCCAGTCCACTTCCAAAGGACTCAAAGTGCAAAGAACAGAACTACCTCTAGATGGAGACAGGCCCTTGCTTGCCTCCTCCCTTAAGGGTTAACATTATGGGGGCAGGACTGGGAAGGCAAGTTCACCTTAAGACAATGCGCTTTTCCTTCCTATAATCCTACCCTCTAGGGCAGTTCCTATGAGTGGCTGTGGGGTTTGGCTGGGCCTGTGGGCCTTCCTGGGGTCTGACTCAGAAAGGTGTAACTGTTTCTTTTTCTTTCCAATGCTGGCCAGAGCCCAAGCAGGCTATGTAACTCCCTAAGGCTTTGGACTTCCTCTGTTCCCTTCTAAAGATTCCCCTCGGCTGTGTGGCTGCCGGCCGCCAGGTGGCTGACCTCCCTGCCGTCATCCCAAGCTGCACAGTCTGCACCTTCTCCTCTCTATTCTCCTCCTTCCTTCAGAGCAGCGGCAAGATTTACAGCTTGCTCGCCCTGGGCTTTTCCTTTTACAGGCCAGTAAATTATCCCTAGGCTTCCATGGGAGGAAGCTCTTCTTTGACCTTTAGCTTCTATTTGTGTCGATTCTTAACATCTTCTATTAATGAGACTAAAAACTCCAACAGGGGACCTTGGTTTCTCAGGTAGTGTACGATGGTTCCTGGGCTCCCTTAAGAGTCCCAGCAACACTTTTTTTCCTGTCTTTTAATTGGCAGAGGAAATGAACCTGTTCCCGCACCCCTAGACAGCATCCAAACGACTAAAGAATGTTTCAGATTTTTTTTTTAAAAAAATCATAACACCAACGTTACAAACAATGGCCCCATTTTCTCTGCAGCGGTGAACAAGTGAATACTTCTCATACAGAACCCAGACGGGTCCTTGGGCTGACAGGCGGGTGGGGTGTCTTCAGCCATGCAACCCCACTCACTTCCACAAGGGAGTCATTTGTCAACCTGCCCCTCCCACTACTCCCGGGTTTGGGTGACACACCTGTGACCTAGCCTGCTTCACTGGCCAGGGTCTTTAAAGAGGGCCTCAGGCATGAGCAGCCGCACACAGACTTCTTGCTTCCTGGATGTTGGCTTGTGTCTCTCTCTCCCCTCACCCACTCTGCCACTTAACTATGGGAAACGAAGCAGATCTCGTTCGTCCATCTCCCACGGTGTGCGAGCCAAGGCTCGTCCCACACTGGTCTCTCCATTAGCAACTTGCAGACTCGGTCTTTTTGCCGATGTTTTTACCCAACATCTTTACCCCAAGAAAAGCAACAGATATGATTTGATCCTTTCTCTGCCACTTTCTGCTTGTGTACTGATAGGGCTGCGTGGGATGAAATGACCCTGTGACGACTCAACCTTCCCAGACAGGACCAGCGGCCCGAAGTGAGTTTCCCTCACCGCCATGGACACAAGCACATAGAGAGGCACTTCATAAAGCGGAGCCAGGCTTCGAGTGAGACTGGTGAGCTGGCTCTTGGTTCGGGAGAGAGGGGTCTAGCTTCTGCTCCCGTCAACAACCTTGGCTAATTGCAAGCTTAGGAGTTTCTCTAAAACCATGCTGGAGATGGGTTGAGTGGATCTTCCTACTGCAGAGCACAAATAGGCCCCCGTGACCATCCTGAACAAAACTGTCTTCCTGAAGTGATGGATGGGTGCAGATAGAAAGGGTAAAGCATGTGGGCCCTTATCAGAATCTGGACCTCGTCCCATAGAGAGGGAAGAGGCCACACTGATCTCCTTTAGAGGTCCCACTCACAGGAAAGACATTAACACTGCCCTCTGAACATACCCAGGGATCTGGATTTCCTCATGCTGTGCCCCATCACCCAAACCTGTCCGACTGCTCCCTCTCCTGCCCCCTTCCTTCTTGATCACACCAGTGTCCTCCAGACTTCCTGCATCCCCCAGTCCTGACACTATTTTGCTCTCTCACCCCTCTGTCAGTGGTTTTATTTGCCAGCAGTAACCTCCTGAACTGTGGCTCACCATAAGATGATGAATAATGAGAATGCCACCTCTGTCACCATAGCAGCCTCCCTGGGTTCTGTGTGTGTGTGTGTGTGTGTGTGTGTGTGTGTGTGGTGTGATCCACACTTTACAGGCGACAAAAATGAAAGGCAACCATTTGTTGGCACAGAAGTCTCAGTTGGTTGGGGAGCTCTGAACAGAAACTGGAACTCTTGGAATCTCTTCAGTGTCTAAACATTTCCGAGTTCTCTGAGCATCCCAGAGAATCAACGGATAAAATGCTCAGGCCAGCATTTAACACACACTGTGTGCCTGCTATGTGATAGTGATGGGCCAACCGCTAAGGACTGAGAAGTTTAAAAAAAAATACGCCCACAGACCCTCATGAAGGTCTAAAGGAGATGCTTATGAACCTCACTTTAGTGCGACAGTGAGCACTCGATGGTGGCAAGCCCACGGTGGGCAATGAGACCAAAGCACCAAGGTCTGCCGCGTACTTGGCAGGCTCCTGCCTCAGAGCCATTGGGAACTGATTGGTCTGGGCTGCATGGCATCCCTCATACATATGCAGGGATATTACTCAGGGACTAAGATAAGACATTCATGTCATGAGAAAAGGGAAGTCACCCTGAACTCACCTAGAGCAGATCAGTTTGTAAGACATTTCTGAGGAAGATTTTTGACAATTAGGAAGCCACTTAAGGGGAAGAGCTGCCAATCAAGTAGTCATTTTGCTAAAGCAACCTCAAATATTTTGGTGTGGTGATCTTCCAATGCTACCTGACTAGACCCATGGAATCAGTGCGTTATAAAACCCACAGCACTGAGTCTGGCTCTAAGACAGGAAGGGGAGAGCTGATGGTGTCCTGAGCATCAGCTGCAGCATTCGAAGGGAAAGCTTCGTTTCTCCACTTAAAACAGTTCCTAACAAAAGCTAAGCCTCCAGGGCTTTACAAACGGGGGTGGGGGGGGGTTGAGAGCAAATACATCTCCAGTCTTGATCTGCATTGCTCAGGACTTGCACCTACATCCCCCGCCACCGAGAAAGTTCTGTGAACTCAGCAGGAATCCCTCCTCCCCAGAAAAGAACACTGCTGTATTCATCAGGCAACAAAAACTGCATTATGACAAAAGTATGCAGCGCTCCACCCTGGAACAATGCACCGCAACACAAGTGCCGAGTCTGGCTGAGTTCGGCTTCAGTCACCTAGAGACACCAGTTGCCCTTTTCCTTGGCCAACCGGTGCAGCCATAATAAAAAAAAAAAATGATGTTCTTTAAACCAATGAATCATCTCCAGTCCTGTGTGCATGAGCTGCTGGGTTGCACAGTTGATGCTTCTGGACCTTGGCAGGAAGCAAAGATGCCAGAGGTCCGGCAGAGTTGGGCTGCTGTGTGCCTAGCTTTCCTTTGCCTCCCACAAGTTTGGTGGTCCTTCTGTAGGTCACAGTCTGAGGGGACAAGGGGAGCAGCAAGAACCAATCCGGCTCGGAGACACAGGGAAGTCAGGGGCCCAGAGCACAGGGCCTGACGGTTCCACAGTCTCTACCTTGGGTTTTGATGCAGCTTTACCTGGATCATCTAAGAAGATGGTGTTGTGTGGGTGAGTGCAGGATCTGAGGCCCAGGATGGGAAGAAGAGCCACTGCCTATACCTGAGGAGAGCCTGGGCAAGGCCCCATGCCCCTGACTAAGCACATTTACTAGGACAATCTAGAAATCCATCAGGTGTGTCCAGCATGCAACTCACGGACTGTATGCTGCTGCGGAGAACTGTGAGTGCAGCCTAGCTCAGGATCATCAGCGGGCTTGAAACAAGGAGGGCTTTTGCGGGTTTATTTGCGGAACTCATCTGTGTAGTTCTCAAGCTTGGACTTTGTATCTGGTGATACCTTGCTTGCTGCAGTATCAAAAATGTGGGCTTACCTCTTATTCGCTATTCTACCTGATCCTCTTGACAAGTCTGAGGTGACTTGCTTGAGGCCACACGGTCAATAAGAGGACAAGCCAGAATCCAGAGCCAGCTGTGACAGACTTCAAAGCCGAGGATAAGCGGAAAGCCCCCAACCTTAGGAAGACACTACCAGACCTTTAAGTAGGGCCAGGAACCACTTCCTGAGAGACAAACCGTGGAGGGGGGGAGTCCTCCCTAGTAAAACCGGGGGAAGTGGTTAGGACCCAGCAGATGAGAGGAAAGGGTCTGGCCATGACACTTCTCTTCCCACAATGCTCTGTGGGCAAACCCCACCACATCCTTAAGAAGCCATTTGCCAGTGGAACCCCTCACAGAAACAAAAGTGCCACCTCTCCCTATAACCCCAACTTGTTGAAGACTCAAGATCAAATTCGAAATGTCTTCAGCCCGGACTGAGTCTCCATTTGGTAATATTCTGCAAGTTGAATTTGGGAAAATGCATGAACTTCAACACTATGCCCGAGGACTGTTGGCTGGCATCCGAGATGGACAGCAGTTTCCCTGGCTGGCAGCAGGAACTTGCCTGGCCCGAGCGAGCATCCCACTGCCTGGCTGGGATCTTGAGTCAGTACAAACCTGGCAGTGCCATGTTGGAACTGGCCTTTTCCTACTACCCATTTCAAGTGCTTGACAGTCTCCCCAGCAGCCAGCCACGTTGGCTGGTGCAGTGTCCCCGTAGAAGTAGTTTTTCTGTCTGGGGTTTCAGTTAGTCAACTGTGGTATAAAAATAGTGCATAGAAATTTCCAGAATTTTTTTTCTGTACATTCTTTGTGTCTCACCCTTCTGAGAATTAGAGGACTCTCTTGCCATCCTGCCAGGGACGTGAATCCCACCTCAGACCAGATTACCTAGGCTGTATGTAATAGCCGCCCACTGGTCACTTAGCAGTCATTTCACTTGGTGAATTGAACCTTATTTTAATGATTAAAACCCACACTGATACTGGCATTTTAATCACAGTATGTTGTTAGAATTATATTTTAGGATTAGTCATGGTTGGTTGTAAATCTCTTATTATGTCCAGTTTAAAAGGGAACTTCATCATAGATGTGGAGGCATAAATACAAAACCCACAGCATCTTGTAGGGTTTGGGGATTATCCATGCTTTCGAGCATTCAGTGGGGTGTCTTGGAATGTAACCTCAAGGAAAGTAGGGTGTGGTAAATACCATTCCTCTCGGGAGTAGATGGGCATTGCCCTGACTGTCTAAACCTGAACACTCCTCCTACCTAGGCCCTGCTATCTGAGGTGCTGAAGCCATGACAGCTGTGTGGCCCAGATACCATGCACCAGGTTCTTGTCCCTCCTGTCGGCAACACATGCCAAACACCAGGAAAGCACCATCTCACTGGCCACTTGTTACGGAATGGAGAGCTGGAAAGGGCCTTTTCTGTGTTAGAGAGGGACCTGAAGCTTCTGTGACCTAGCAGATAGGTCACAGTGTCCCAACCAGGCCCTCACAGGTCTCTGGGTCCACCACATTGGGTTTGAGTGCTGGAAGTAAACCATTGTTTCAGGGTTAAGAATCACATTGGTGTGGCAAATACTCATGACCAAAAAAGTCCACACTCATGTCTAGGTCCTGTTTAACACCTCAATTCAGTATGTTGCATGCAGGGCCTCTGTGTGCTACACAGGACACAGAGACTGAAGTTACTACATGCAGGCAGGGATACCTCCAGGGTTCTGCTACAGATATGAGAAAGGGTGATGACCACAGACAATTCTGCAACATTGCATCACTATAACCACACTATAACCACCCATCTTCAACTCCAGGTCAGTTTTACAGAAAGCAGAGTCATTTTTTTTAAATGGCTGCTCCTTCATGGAGTCATAATTAAAAAGAAATGACCGTGGGTTGGAGTCATGGATCCGAAGCTTGAGGACCTGAGTTCGCATCCTCAGAATTGACGTGAAAAATGAATGTGAACACACACATACACCACACACATACACATGGGGCAGGGACACTTCTCCAACAGATGTTTCAATGAATCAGAATATTACCCACCTAATAACAGGAGAGAAAGTACCAGGTTGCTTTTGTGAATGTAATCACAGTGAGGGTCCTGACATCTCTAGCAAATACAGCTCAGAGTAGGCGGAACAAAAGAAGACTCAAAACTGGAAGTTTCAGCGTTTGGAAGTGTGTGCAGTTTTGTAGTCAGTGCTCAGCCATCCTTCCAGCTGGGGCGCGATATAGCACTGAGGGACCAGCCGCTTTACATCACATGTCTGCTCCACCGGTGGCATTTGAGGAGCTGCTTCCAGCTAAACAAACATGTGCAGGGTGTGCACTGCCGATGCTGAAAACGAGGAAGTTAGACCCCTGGACCAGGTGATGTGGGAGGAGAGATGAGCTGGCCTCATAGGACAGGCGCCCAGTCCTAGTCCTGGAGGCTTAGAGAGTGTAAATGAGGCACTTGGCTTGATGCTGTGCTTCTGACTAATTCTGAAAACACCAACTCACCTGCGCCGCAGCGCTGTGGTTGCTGCAAGAACCCTCAAAGCAACTGCCTGCCACTGGCTAGCCTGTGGGACTGAGAGTGCTCTAGGGGACACTGAGAAGCCCAGTTCCAGAAAGTGCTTGAGGTGGGGTTTCCAGGGGCCCCAATGTGGTGAGGTGACTCTCCATGGTTCCCTCACCTTTGACTCTCCCAGTTGAGATCTACATGTGCCAGAGGAAAACACACTCATATTCTTTGTGTATGTGCGTGCATGCACACATTGTGTTTGTGCATGTGTGAGAGTGTATATATTGCATGTGCATGTATTATGTGTGTAATTGGTATTTGTGTATGTGGATATGCGGTATATGCATGTGTATGCATGTATGCATGTGTGTGCATGTATGTGTGTATGGATGTGCACGTGTGTATATGTGGTATGTGTGTGTACATGTGGTGTGCATGTTCATGTGCCTGCATGTATGAGGGTGGGTGTGCACACTAGCACATGTGTTTAAAGTTCCTCTATAAAAAAAAAATTAAGAATTCAGTTAACCTTTTGCACATTTGAAGTTACAAACAAAGCCAAATTTGGGGATTTCTAGGCAAGGAGCAGGAAAGAGGCATCCTCACCTTCCAATGCCAGCATCCCTGGATGGCTCCTGGCTCTGCCTCCCCTGGCCAACAGCCCTTGGAACAAAGCCACGGTGCTGTTGAGTCTACAAGCTCCTTCACAAAATGCCAGGCCTGTGGCAGCAACTCTCTCAGTTCTCAGCCCAGTGCCACTGTGACTTTCCAGCAGAAAAGACCCCAGTGCGACCCTGTCCTTTATAGATTCATATGAAAACAGTGCCGACCACCTGAATCTCCACCCTCACCCAGATCTTTGAAGGCGCTAGCGCAGCGCGGTTCTCAACCTATGGGTCACGACCTTGGGAGCATCTATCAGATACACTGCATATCAGATAGTTACATTATGATTCATAACAGTAGGGAAATTACAATTCTGAAGTACCAACGAAATAATTTTATGGTTGGGGGGGTCACCATAACCTGAGGAACTGTATTAAAGGGTCGCAGCATTAGGAAGGTTGAGACCCACTGCTCTCCAGCATTTCCATGTGCCCTGCACACAGTGAGCTCCATAGTAAATGGAGCCATCGAGCTCTCCCTCTCAGCATATTGCTCTCTCCATGTGTTATTATTGTAAGGCAATAAAAGCGTGAACGGATGGACTAGCCCAGTGCAATCTTGACTCCATTAGCCTTCCAATTTCAGTATCACAGTGTCAAATCTCAGGCTAGTAGCTCTCATCCAAGGGCTGATACAAGCATGCTGTCGAATTGCAAAATGAGATGGACCAATCTTTTGGAGGGGGGCAGGAGTGGAGGTGGAGGTGGGAAGCTAAGAATCGTGACTGCAAACCCTAATAGCTTACAGAAAGTTGTCTTGCACTGTAGTACCAGAAAAACGGTTGTATTTCCTGAAAGATTAGGAACATTCTTTTAACCGGACTGGAACAATGCAAGTCATTGTTTCACTTTTGCTTTGTCAGTCAGGAAGCCCAGGACTGAGTTTAGGCACAATTGCAATCTCCTCTTATCTTCAGGGAAAGGGACCCGGCACTCACTGAGAGTCTGAGCCTGCCTTGTGCGTTCCATAAAAGTTTAATGCTCTCAGCCACCCCGTTATTTTTATTATAACCCCATGGGTTATGTCACAGTGGAATGGAGCCAGGAGCAAGCCAGGGAGGCAGCATCTAACCCAATCCACTTAGGTCATGAATGACACAACTGGCTCTCTTTCTCTCAAGTGCCAAGTGGTGAAGAACACAAATTGCCTACATAACAGCCAGCAGGGCGGAAGCTGAGGAGGTTTCCTTCCCTAGGCCCTGGCAAGGCTCCAGGGCATCAGAAGCAGGCCTCACAGGAAGAGTGGAGGAAAGTGGTTAGCTGCATAGATGCAGGGCTGCGTGGAACATTTCTGCTTTGATGGCTGTGCTTGCACTGGATACCATGTGGCGTATGGTGGCTGTCATACAAGATGAATTACGTGTGTGTGTGTGTGTGTGTGTGTGCTGTTGTCGGTTCATGTACACATGCATACATATAAAGATCAGATGCCAGTCTTCTTGATATCATTCCTCAGGTACCACCCATATTATTTTCTTCTGAAACAGAGTCTTTGATTGATCTGGAGCTTTGTAGTGGACTAGTCTGGCTAGCTAGTGAACCTCAAGGATCCACCTGTCTTGGTGTCCCCAGCACTGGGATTACAGGCACACACCATGGCATCCGGCTCCATACTTGGGTTCTAGGGACTTAACTCAGATCCTTGTGTATGTAATATTTTATCAACTGAGCCGTTCCCCAGTCCTAGACCATGGCTTCTTAAGATCACCTCCGGCTCTCCCTACACCGCGGGGTGGCTGTTGCTCACCACTGTCCAGTTTACTCAATCCCAGAGCACAGAGGAAGTGAGATCAAGGCACTTCCTGGCAACTTCGGAACCCAATGACTCTGCTGAATTAGTAGACATGCCCAATTGCAAATGACTCTCTCTGAAGAGGGACGCCTTCTTGAGCACTGAGTGTGAACGGGGCGCTGTGCGCCTTAGCAGCTTGAAGGAGTCACTGCTGAGACAACCTTCACATCACACACAGAGACATGCACACACAGAGACATGCACACACAGAGGGACTCATGCAGGTACGTACACAGACACACACAAGTTCAGACGGACACACACGACACATATACAGACACACACACACACACACACACACACACACACACACACACACACATATATATATATATATATATATATATATATATATATACAGAAACACAGTCACACACACACACACACACAAAGACCCACTTTTTCATACACATACCACAAACACACATAACCCCCCTCCCTCTCATGCCTGGGTTCTTAAGTGACTGTGCCTTTTGGCCCCCATGATGCAAAGAGACTGTAGGCATGGCATTTCCTATATGGACATAGCTGTGTCCGCAGTAACTGTGACCACACACATAGCCTACTGGGACACAGCCAGGGAAAGTCATTTGAAATTCATGGAAAAGCCATGCAATGTCTTGCACATAGTAGATGTTCAGAAACATAAGAATAACATTATATATAATTTCAAATGCAGGCAGTCATTGACAGAGAGGGGGAAGGGATGTAACAATAGGAAGCTTGGGGTGAGGCCAGGCACCCTCACTCCTGTGGTCTGAAGGCTAGATCCACGGCAACTTCCATGCACCCGCACTTTTCTGTAAAGATGCTGTGTTTCTATAAAGCTTACAAAGAATTGAGTTGGCATTTTGGTGTCTTATCGCTGTTACTTGCTTTTTATTCTTGCACACACAAGGAAACAAATCAATAACTTAATTTAATTTGTCTTACAACTCAGTTTTAAAATACGGCCACCTGAGAGTCATGCCTGTCAAAATGCATGTGTGCTGGTCTCCCTACTGGGTGGGAGATGACTATCAGCATCAAGAGACTTAAAGAGTGTCATGAAACAGAGCAGCCCCTGACGTCACCCTAGAGGGTGTGCTGATTTGTCGTTAAAGCCCCATTTCCGACAGGCCAAGATTTTTACCTGGAGGCACAAACCGTATGCCTGGAGACAGTTTTCTGATTTAAATCATTTTCAAGAGGAAATCTGAATCACAAGTTTTCAAATCATCTGCTGGAGGAAAGGCTCCTCATCCATCCACGATGGGTCTGGGTGTGTCATAACTACCTCCTACCAACAGAAGAAACCCAGGAGGCCGTGGGCCCTGCAGGCAGAGAACAGCCAACCAACATGGGGCACTCGATGTCCTTGGGTTTCTGCAGCCTCAGGAGTAAAATGGGGGTACCCTACTTCAGGCTGCTGGTCCATCTGAACACTAGCAGATCAACGCTTGCACAGCAAGCGTGGGGCTGTGAACATGTGCCCCTGGAGACATCTGCCCACCTGTGGGTACTAGTCATGTCACAGAAGCATCCAGGGTGCCTTGAAGGATCATGGCACTCTACGGTAGCATCAACCAGGCTATGGAGCTTGTGTGGCAATAGCTAAGAGACACAGTTCCCAGGTGTCCAGGGCTGGCTGAGGTACCAATACCCTCAATGTCCGATGACCTGTTGCAGGACATGGTGGAACCCTGGTGGGACTGTGATCCTGCAAAGCTCTGACACTGTCCACTAGGAGCCAGGCTGACTGGAGGACACAGCCTCGAACCCTAACTGCACTTGAGTGCAAATGAGGCCAGTGTCATCTTCTAATGACAAGCCACTAAAGGGCATTGCACGTCCGTGCTTAAGAATTAACCATAGGGGGTGAGGAGATGGCTCAGCAGTCAAGTACATTTGCTGCTCTTGCAGATGACCCGAGTTTAGTTTCCAGCATCTATGTGGCAATCTGTCACCCCAGTTCCAGAGGATCCATCATTATCTCCTGGCCTCTCTGAGCACTAGGAATGCACATGGCAATAGACATGCAGTCAGGCAAATACTTACACGCATATAAAATTAAATACGTCTTAAAAAAATCATAAGCAGAATTAAAAACGAAACCATTTATGGGCTTGTGTTTTAACATCTGCTATGCAAGAACAATAAAGGAAAACCATTATTTCTTTCTAATGGAAAGAAGCAAACACTTCCGATCAGGAGATGGCTGTTACCTTCTACCAACACCAGAGACGGGATTGAAGGAACAAGATTCACAAAGGCCCTTCAGCCCCTGGCGAGGAGGGCATGCAGATTCTCTGCTCTTTCCCCACTCCATTTTCACAGGGTTGCCAATCAATTTAAGAACTGAAAATAGCCACGGACAGGGAAGGAAGAGATCGAGCTGGGGTGGTTACCATGGGAGTTACTAACGAGGCTCGTCTTCTGTCTTTTAAAGATCCTTGCCATCCTCGTGACATTTGGAACGATAAAGTGAAGGCAGGCAGCATCTATATCCTGCCTTTTGATCATCGCAAAAATATCATCAAGGAACTGTGAGTTAAAGATGCTTCTACAAGAGTAGAACCACTTATAGCAGTGACGTTCTCACCAAGGAGCCCGACCTGTGACAGACCTACAGAGGTCAAAGGGACACTCTCCACAGGGTTCTGAGAAACTGTGGAAAAGGACTCTTAATCCCAGATCCTCTAGAGGCATTTCAAATGGAGGATGGTTGGATAGATGGCTGTTCCCTGTCACTCGCAGAGACAGCAGTATTGTGACCTTCCAGCAGAAGTCCAGTGTCCTGGAGCCACGATGGCTGTGTCCTTAGAAGTTCCAAGGTGAACACAAGCCCTTGCCAAGAATGAAGTGCTTGGTTTTAGCTGATATAAAGAACTTTTTTTTTTAATCATTACAGGGTCCATAGAGATGGCTCAGTGGTTAAGAGCCCTTGCTGCTCTTGCAAAGGACCCAAGTTTGATTCCCAGCACTTACGTGGCAGCTAACAACGACCTGTAATTCCAGTTCCAGGTTATCTGATAACCTCCTCTGGTCTCCATGGATACCAGACACACATACACATGAAATTAAAAATAAATAAATCTCTTTTTAAAAAGCATTAGTTTCTGTTCCCAAAGTCACACTCTCAAATGTCATCAGCCTCGTCTCAGTGACAAGGATTTGTTATGTCAGATACAAATTGTCTCTCATGGTATATGTGCTAAACAGTTGAATATCAGCTGCCGGCGCTGCCTTGGGAGTTGGTAGAAACCATGGAAGGTGAGGCTGAGCTAGCGGAAACGTGTCACCGGGGTGTGCCTCTGAATGGCACAGCCCGATATCCTACTGTCTACTGCCTGACCTCCACAAGATGTGTAGCATCTGTCACTTGTTCCTGCTGTCATCCCCTGGTGGCATTCTGTGGCATTCTCCCTGCCACAGATCCAGACTCATGGAGCCATGTAACCACGGACTAAACCCTCCCAAACCGTGAGCAAAATAAACTGAAACTATCCTCTCGAGCACGTCATTCACAGCGACGCAAAAGCAGCTCACAGCTGCCATCTAGCACAGCGCCGGGCTGTGAAATGGATGCCCCGGCAACACGGCTTATTAATAAAGATGAAAATGCCTCCCCTAAAATTTCCAGCTGTCCACGGGGAGGCAAGGGATTAAGAGAAGTGAGATGAGGATGTTTGTTAGTTCTTAGAGACAGCTAGAAGCGTCATCTCTGGAAAGGCGTTCCTAGAAGTTCAAAATTAATAACTCGCTGCTGGCTGAGGTGAGTCGTGGGCTGTGACTCTCTGAGTTCAACTGCAAACACGACCAGCTTTGCAGAGTGGGCTGCACAGCAAAGAGGTGGGAAGAATCTAGAAGGAAGAATGTAAAGGACTTTAAATGACCTTGGCATTTGCTTTCAAAGTAACTCGAGTATATTTGCAAAGGGGACCTCTAAGGTATGCACTTGGATTCCCTTCCACAAGGGAAGGCCAGGCCAGCATTTAGGTGGCTCAAGCTACCTCGCACTTCCCAGACCTGAATACCTATTATTTTTCTTGGTTTTCCAGGTACCAGGAACGAGCCGCATTGGTACCAGAAGGCAAAGATGCTATGGAAATACAACGCATATAGCACCACAGCTTGACAGTTCCACACTCGCAAACACATACGGCCCTACATACACATCCACTGTCACCTCCTACGCATGTATACCCTGGCACCGTTATCCATGCTCATTCATGCATTCGCACTCACACCTACGTATGATCACACGGACAGCCACACCCGCCTGCTTGTTCACACTGCCACCTCCACGTGCTCACCCACACATTCCAACTCCCACATACACCCACACACATTCACACACTCTCTCACCCCCTCCCCCACTCCGCACACCTCTCGCTCACAAAATACCACCCCAGTTGAGGTCAGATTCAGCCCCTGTGATTAGCGACCCCACGGCGGCAGCAGGCATCTTCTCTGCCACTGTGTCTCTGTCAACTCCATTCCACCATCCAAGCAGGAGACAGACACACAGACAACTAGATTACTACTTAAAAATGTATCATATTCGTGTATGTATGTGTGTGTGTATGTGTGTGTGTGTGTGTGTGTGTGTGTGTGTGTGCATGCTCACATGAATGTACAGGTATATGTGAAAATGGAGGTCAAGAGGCCAGTATCTCCTTTCTTCCTCAATTACGCTCCACCTATTTGGCTAACCTAGCTATCCAGCTTCCTCCAGGGATCCCGTCTCCACTACCCATGGGCTGGGATTCAGGTGGGCATTTCCATGAGTACCACCATCCAGACTCTGGTCCAGTCCTCAGCAAGTGCTTTTCCCATTGCAAGAGAATCGTTTATCAAAGACACGGTACTCTCATTTAAAAAGCATTTGCAAGCTTCTGTGGGTGCTAGGGTCTGCTCTGGAATGAACAAATCCTGAAGCTCGCTGATCATGTATCACACTAGGAAGTGATATTTACTTAAACACTTTTCTTAGGGAAGGATGCCCCCTTACCTGGGCCGGCAGTCAGGGAAGGCTTCCTGCAGGAAGAAAGTTCATGCAGACCTTTCTGCTGTCCTGGGATAGGTATGGCAAATGGACCATATCCACCACAGCCTTGGGTGGTGTCAGCTCACCCCCGACCCCCCACCACCCCAGGAGAGGGAGCCCAGGATATGCAGGTTCTCTGCTTGTTCCCATATCTCAGGCCTCAGAGGCCACCAGTAGCTTCCTCCACAATTGGTTCTCAGATCTACATTTCCTCTCCATCGGTGTTTTGCAACACGGGGCCCCAGTTCTATCTTCACAGGAATCTGAGGGTACCCCAACTTGTCGCATTTAAAGTTTTCTCTAGTCCTTGGATCCTGCTGACTGCTAGCCTTCCTACATAGCTGGGCCTTACCAGAGTTCTGGGATTCTTTTCAACAAGATAGTCTTTGTGTATCCACCCCTGCCCTGTAGAGCCCCCGAACATCAGGACAGATATCATCTACCCAGCTCCGTCCCCAAACCTGCCCTGTAGGTCCCTACCTTACCAAGGGCACACTCCAATTTGCCCCACCCAATCCACAAGGTGGTTGGCCTCTTCCTCACCAGAGGTAGCCACTGAGTGCCACCATCCGGTAGCAGAGCCACTAAGAACACATGACTTGCTCCTCTAGGTTGGGCAACCTTTCTCACCTCACACAGTGATATGGCAGTTTTAAGAAAGACCTACCTGGCCTGGCCTACTGAACCATGGGAATATTCCATCTATGTGGGCTGCGTGTGGGGGTACAGAGTGGTTAGGTCTCCAGGCCTCTGTTCCTCTTCCCACCTCTCAAAATGACCAGATAGCCCTAAGAGGCTGCTCTGTCCTTGACTCCTGAACTCCAATCAAGAAAAGAACCAAACATCTCCTGTATCTCTCATCATTCAGTATTAAAACATCCCAGTGATACGCAGAGGGATGTAGAATCATCGTCCCCCCACCATCAGCATCTCTGAGAAGCTGCTTCATGCCAAGAATCCAGCAGGTTCTCTCCCCCCCCCCTCTCTCTCTCTCTCTCACACACACACACACACACACACACACCTACCCACTCATCCATCCATGTCTGCCAAGCACCCACCACATGCTTGGTCCTGCCAGAGTATGAGTGAGACAGCTCAGCTTCTCCCTAATGCTGCTGATAGACTTGTAGGAGATGAGAATAAATACATTAAGGTAAAATGAAAACAGTTTTGGCATCTCTTATCCAAAATGCTCGGGGCCAGAGATGTTCCAGTTTTCACTCTGCTCCCAGGATTGCTGAAATATTCGTGTCTATGTAATGAGTTAGCTTGGGGATGGAACCCAAGGCTGAGCGTGGAATTCATTCATGTCTCACACATAATCTAACACACGGGTGTTTAGGTGCTTTTTCACGATTGTGTGTGCACCTGCTGTATGAATCCCACACACAGTGTCCAGGAAGGCCATTCTCACCCCTAATGGCCACTTGGGATGCTAACGCTTGACCACTCAGCATAGCTGGGCGTCTGCCATGGTGAGTGTGTAAAGCAACACTACTGTGCTTAGCTACTTGGGCCATTTTCACATCCAAGGCTACCCTGCAAGCCCCTAAGGAGACCCTCACTATTTGACAACCCACTTTGTTGCCCAGTGGCTAAAGAACAGTCATTTTCTGGCGTGTGTGTGTGTGTGTGATTGCCAGCTGACCATCCTTTCCAACCCCAAACCCCACTGTATTCCCCTATGTCCACCCCCAGACAAGTCTGTAAAGATGTATTTTCAATTCTCCATGCTGGGAGCATTCCAAAGAGCTTCCCAAACAAGCCAACACTGTTCTCATCTTACCTCTGCCAGCCCCCATCCAAAAAGGGGGACACTGTCCTCAGTAACGATGCTCAATAATCAGATTGCAGCTGGGGCATCTTGCTGAATGTCTAATGGTTTCCATTTGTGAGGGCTGGAATGAGCACATCTGTCCCCTCCAGAGAAGGCCACATGCATGCGGGACACGTGGGGAAATGGGCAAGGCTCTTGGAAAGCCACAGCTCTGCCCTGAGATGTCGGCCCCCCAGCTCGTCTGAATATTCCCTGACAGCCGCAGGAGGGGCTGCTGGGGACGACTTGTTTCTGGGTAAGAAAAAGGCCCACAGTTTGGCCAAGTGAAGCAAAGCGGGATGTGTACAATGCCAAGCTTATAACTGAGCTGGCAGGTCCAAAGATGATTCCAGTCCTTTCCCAGGGCTGTTGAAAGCGGGGTGTGGGGGTATCCAGGAGCTCCAGATTTCCAAGGGCCAGGTGAAGTGCAGAGGCAGGTAGAAACCTGAGGAAGCCAAGAGTTCAGGAAGCTGAGTGCCGAGAACCAGATCAGACCCACACATCCAAGGTACAGGTGTCACCAAAAGGATTTTGGCTGGAGGAGTTGACCGCACACCTGATCTGGGACAGCAAAGACATCCTAGCTGTGAACCATCCCAACAGGGAACCAGCTGATGCTGGCCTCCAGCTGCTGCACCTGTCTGCACTGGCTTTTGGATGTCTGCAGTACAGGGGTGCTGGGCACAGCAGAGGGGTTCAGGGTAGAAACCAGATCGCAGCGGAGAAGGCCTGCCTAGCCCTACACTGTACAGCACCTCAGATGCCACAGTCTGATCATTCTGTGTTGGGACCTTGAGTCCCCAGGCATCCAGCCTGCACAAGGACTGGGTCTCCTCTCTGACCTGCTTCTGTCATTCAGTAGCTCCCGTCTTCTCTGCATCCGTCCGAGCATCCCGAGAGATGGTGTTCTACACAAGGAGAGGCACTACTCCCACATGCTTTCAGCCCCTGCAGCACTGATGACAGTCCCAACACATCAGCCTTTGGATGGGTTAATAAACATTAAGTGACACCGTCGGTGACCTGGCATGCATTGTGCTAGGCACCCACCTAACGCTTCCCCACCCCAGCCAAACTCACAAGCAGCCAGGAAGGACTATTGTTCACCCTGGGAGGAGGAAGATCTGTTGGCAAAACCAGGACCACAGGGGCAGATCTGAATCTACAGCTATGCCCTGTACCTAAAGTCCCCAAACCACATTTATTTTAGAGTGAGTCACTTTAAAAAGCACCTTCCCAACAGTGGGCTTGCTTTTTTTTTTTTTTTTTTTTTTCAAGAAATGGTTTCTCTGTGTAACCTTGGCTGTTTTGGAACTTGTGCCACAGACCAGGCTGGCCTCGAACTCACAGAGCTTTGCTTTCCTCTGCCTCACAAGTCCTGGGATTAAAGGCGTGCGCCACCACCGCCTGGCGGGTTTGCACTTTTAACCTTCTGTCACACTTATTTCAGCATTTCCTATAAAATAAAAATTAACAGAGTCTAATGTATGATTATTATCTTTTTGTGTTTCTTGTTGGTTTGCTACTGTTGTTTGAAATAGGGTCTTACTCTGTAGCCCAGGCTGGCCAGAGACTCATAACAATTTTCCTGCCTCAGCTCTTGAGTGATGGGCAGAACCCAAGAACTGTAATTATATGTTAAAAACTAAAGAATGGCTGGATGGTGGTGGCACATGCCATGCCATCAATCCCAGAACTTGGGAGGCAGAGGCAGGCGGATCTCTGTGAGTTTGAGGCCAGCCTGGTCTACAAGACCTAGTTCCAGGACAGGCTCCAAAGCTACAGAGAAACCCTGCCTTGAAAAAAACAAAAACAAACAAACAATGCCAAGCAACCTGATTAAAGGCACAGGAAGGCGGGAGACAGGCCTGCACCTCCTCCCCGAGGCTGGGTTTATTCACGGAAAGTAGATTGAGAAGGTAGTTACTAAGTGAATGGGCCAACAAGCCGATGAATAGCAAATGCGTGAGCCAGCAGTCTTGAAGCAAACCTCACCACCCTCCAACCCTCCTCAAGCCCAAGCCTATAGTCAACCTAAAATTCTGATCTTCAAGATAGAGAATTTGACCATTTGAGCAGAAATACTTATTAAAGAAAAGAAATCAACACTTAATCCTGTAAAATGGGAATCAGCACGTGCAGAATTGCAAACTTTCAAGGAAAACTTAAAGCAGTTCTCCATAATCTCCCCCAAACAATGGAAGAAGAAGACCCGGTTTGTGATTCACTAGCTGACCAAGCTATAACAAGAAAAACACAAGCCAGTATCTCTCAAGATCCTCAATGCAGAATTCTCAGCAATGTTGTTAGCAAGTTGAATCCAACAATGAAACGAAAGAAGTCAGCCCTGGGAGCGGGACTCAGCCCAGGTACAGAAGCCTGGCTCAGCACTTTAAAACCAGTGAGCGTAACCCATTTCACCAGGCTAAAGAAGAGAAACCACAGGGTCCTTCTCCAAGTGACACCAAAGAGCCTTTGAAAGAATCCCAACTAGCCCATGAGGAAAGCAAACTGGGGCAGAGGAACATCCTCAAACTGAAAAAGCTCATGCACTAACCACCTGAACCTAACAGTGTGCTCAACGGTGGGGAAACAGAGGTTTGCCTCTTAAAACGGGAATAGGATCAGAATGTTTCGCTACCCTATTTCACTGGCGTACCAGAAGTTCTAGCCAGGGCAATGGGAAGAAGAGAGGAGAAAAGATAAAAATGTAGGCGGTCGAAACAATTAACCAGAGACTCTCCTACAATGACCATCATATTTTAAGATTTTAGGGCATAAGGTAGATAAAATTTGTATCCTTTTTTATATACCAGAAATTAACAAGTGATATTTGAAATTTAAAACACAGTACTATTGACATTAGCACCCCAAATTTAAATATCCCACCAATGAATTTAAATGTGTAAGATTTATATGAAAGTTTGGAAACTTTATTTTAAAAAACTCAGGAACTCAATCTACAGAGACATCACCAACAACCAGAATCACCAGCAAATCATTCTGTGATATCATGCATACAACACAAAACTCGCCATTTGAATCCTCTCTGTCCTAGATCAGTGGCATTAGGACCTTCACAGCCGGCAACTAACGCCACCCTCCCTCTCCAGACGAAGCCTTATCCGCCCCCCCCCCACCGACTCACCCTTCTCCCTTCCACCTTCTGACACCATCCATCTACCTGTCTTCCCATTTGATCACTCTAGGGACTTCATATGACCGGGGTCACATTGTCTGTGACCTATTTATTGACATCAACACCCGGAATCTTACTGAACAAGGAAGGCTCAGAACGTTTGGAAAGGATTTCCGAACACACAACAACAACAAAAATATTCAATTCATAAACAAAAGTGTCCTGAGTCCGGGGTGTTTTAGGTAGTGCTTGCCTGTGCTGCTCGGCACAGCTTCACCACAGCCGTGGTTGTGAAACACACAGCCCGTGTGCACTTTGTCCTGCACACACTACTATTACACACAACGCCAGTGAATGCTGCCTGGAAAACCCTGGCTCAGAGTAAAGACTATTATGTGTTATAAACTGCAGTGTTTTTACTGGGCATACAAAGTTTCTAGTGTTAGAGGTACATAGTGGTCAGATGACAGAAAACAAAAAAGCTTCAAATCGATTCCCCCCATTACTACGCAATATGTGATAACTTTGGATTGAGTTAGAACGTTCGAATTTAAAAATTGCTTTTGGAGTTCCACGTTTAAAAAAAGTCTAAATGATTTTTCGACTCGCTATTAGTATGGAACACCTTGAAAATGGCTCCAAACACATTTCTACCTTTGCACAAAGTGCCTGTGCTAGAGAGTCTTATGTCAACTCGACACAGCTGAAGTCATCTGAGAGGAGTGAGTCTCAATTAAGAAAACCTCCAAGACTGTAGGGCATTTTCTTAATTATTGATTGATGGGGGAAGGCCCCAGCCCGTTGTAGGTGGTTCTGTCCTTGGGCTGGTGGTGGTCCTGGGTTCTGTAGGGAAGCAGGCCGGGCAAGCCCTGGGGAATGGCCAGTAAGTAAGCAGTGCCCCTGTGGCCTCTGCCTCAGCGCCTGCCCCCAGGTTCCTGCCCTGTGTGTGCTCTTGCCCTCATTGCATTTGTTTGTCGATGAGCTGTCATATGGAACAGTGAGCGAAATAAACCCTTTCCTCCCCAGGTTGCTTTCGGTCATGAGTTTCCTCACAGCAATAGTAAACCCTATCTAAGATGGCAGCATTCTCAGTATTAACAATTATGAAATAAAAATGTCAATCATCTCTGCAAAGCACCACAGAAGCTTAGTGTCCTGCACCACATATCCATCCAGGACTGGGTTCCTTGTGTGAAAATAAACCTGCATGTCATCTCATCAGTATGCAAACTTACTTTCATCAAAACCCAGAAAAATTAACGTATGCCAAAGCATTATTTTAAAATGAAATTCTTTAAGATGTATTACCAGTAAATGCTAGATTTGAGTCTAGTCAGGGTTTCTATTGCTTTGCTAAAACACCATGACCTTACAGAGAGAGGGGCTAACAGGTCCAGGGGGCTGGAATTCATAATGGTGGGGAGAGCAGGTGGAAGATGTAGTAGCTGGAGCTGGAAGCCGAGAGCTGCCGGCTCACATCAGCTGCAAGCAGGAAGCCAAGAGAGGGAACTTGAAATGGTGTGAGAGCCCATCAGCAATGACGCACTTCCTACAGCAAGGCCACGCCTGCTAAGTATCCCCACCACGTATTCAAGGGACCACGTATTCAAGAGTCAGCTACTGAGGAGACCATTGGCATTCACACCACCACACTTTGTAATGTATTATCTATACCTATTATGATACTTGGTTTATCACCTTGACAGAATTGAGAACTATTAGGTAGATGGGCATCTGGGCCTGTTGGTAAGGGATTATTGATAGTTGTTTAAGATTAATTTTGTTTTATTTGTGTGTGTGTGTGTGTGTGTGTGTGCATCATGTGCAGGTCCTTGGAGATCAGACGTGGTCGTCAGATCCCCTGGTGTTAGAGTTCCAGGTAGTTGTGAGCTACTAGGTGTGGGTGCTGTAAACTGAAATCTTTAAGTGTGCTTAACTGCTGAGCCACCTTTCTAGCCCTTGTGGGGTTGTCTCAGTTGTATTCACTGAGGTGAGTGCATCTGTCCGCTGTAGGCAGCATCACCCCTGGGCTGGGATTTGAACCATCCAAGTGGAGAATGGGAGCTGAGGAGGAACATGCACTCATCTCTGTTTCCTAATTTTATGGATCCTGTGTGCACAGCTGTGTCCAGCTCCGGATGCTCTGATGCCCCTGCCATGACAGAGCAAACCTCAGAGCGAGGAGCCCAAATAAGCCCTTTCTCTCTCGTTGCTTTAGTCAGGGTTTTCTCATAGCAACAGGAAAAGAAACTAAGATACCCACACACCCAAGGCGACATAACAATGTCTAAGTGAAAGGTGCCATTAAGTTGAAAATTTAAGAAGCTTGCCCTAGCATATAATGTCTTCTAGGCTCACCCTGTAGGACTTCCTTTTTTTGTGACTGAATAGTGTCCCATTCTGTGTCTATACTCTTGTTAGCCTCTTCGTCTTCAAATGGAAACTCCATGCGATTTGGTTTTTAACTCTAAAGACAATGGGTTTGTATTTGTTTGTTTGTTTGTTTAATGAAGAATGCCATGTAAGGGAGCATTTTTTTTTTTTCTTACAAATCCACATTAGACTACCTGGGAAGCCCCTGTTTCCTTGCCTTCTTCCAGCCTGGAGAATTTAACCAGCTCTGATTGCTGGCACATGGGGCAGCATCCCTTGGTCTTCCTTGTCTAAAACCCATTCCTGGATTTCTGAGCTCTCTCTTCATTCCTCCTTATGTGCACTACTCTGACACGTGATCCCTAGCTTCCAGGCACAGGGAGGGCACCCTAAGTGCTCCTGATTGGAGTGCTGGAGACTTGGCCTGCATTGCCTGTGATGCTGACCCACTTTCTCCGGGTGAGATGATAGAAAAAGACACTCGGCTTTTCAGAGACACATCTGCGTTTTGCCTTTTCTCTTCTGATTTTTCCCCACGGGCTATGGTCTGTGCTAATGAGATCAATGTGTGCCCACAATCTGGCTTATGCCTCTGAACTTGGCCTATAGGGGGTGGGGTGGAGCTGGAAGACCCAGCCCTTACCTGTCTTCCAGTTTGTCAGCACCTGACCCTAGGTCCTGGGTAAAGGGTCTGGGAACTTTCCATGGGGACTTGACTTATGGTTTAAGCAATATGGAAGATGGGGAAGCTGTTTACAGAAGGGACAGGGATGACTATCTGAAGTCAAAACAAATAAAACTAAACAACCCCAAAAATGAATGCGTGAATACCTGTAGGGTGGAGACCTGACTGTCTTCTGGGAAATCTGTGCTGGTAGCTTACCTGACAGAAATGTCACATGACAATTCTGGGTTCCTGGCTTCTCTGGGAAACAAAGAGGTAGTATCATTTTATCATTTTGTGTTCATGGAGGGTTGCCCCAAGCAGGTACTCTGTGGCCAGGCAGGCTCCACCCTTCTTGGATGGCCCTACCTTGGCTATTGCATCTGTGACCTATCCTGAGACTTCAGTGTCATGGCCTGGTACAGGCTGTACATTCCTTAAATGCATGCTGTCCCTATGAAAGCCAACTGGCAATTGTCCAAGGGGAAGGGAGAAGCAGGCAGACTAAGCAGGTAGGGAAGCTTCATTAGAAGTTAGACATGTTTATTCTTTGAGGGGCTGGGTCTATGTGACATAAACCAATCTTGACCTCAGCTCTCCCAGTGCCTTCTTCTTCCAGCATGGAGACAGACCAATCCACGTCCCCCTTCTCAACCTGCCCAGTCTATACACAGCAGGTGGTACTTTATACTTTGGCTCGAGGAGACCTTATGGGACAGAGTCCCAGGTTTGTCTGTCCTGGCGCCTCAGTCTTCTCTGAGGACGCTCCCAGGGTACCCAGTTCCTTTGTCCAGCCCATAAGCACTTGCCGTACTCCTGAATGCCTGGGGATGGCTGCTAGATACCAGAGACCCAGGACAGGAGAGTAGCATAGTCAGGTATAGCTCAGTCCCCAAGGGGATACAGACCAGTAAACTGTGGGTCCCAGCACCAGGGCAATTAACTATACAGAAGTTTATTCTATCTCCCAACAGGAGGGTGTCCGCCTAGGGCTCAGCCGTGTTCCCATGCCAGCAACAAGCATGGCCCACAGCAGGGCAGCAGGAAAACTTAGCACACACAGGAGGGAAGATGCTCATGGATACGAAGCCGGTGGAACTTTACTCTTGGAGAGAGGGAAGGATCACCTCCTCACAGTTCTGGGGTGTCTCAGAAGAAGGCACAAGGCTTCACCAGAATAGGGGCTTAAATGTGGGCGCATGCAAGCATGGGGTGGGGTGCATCCTAGGCTTCCAGAAAAGCACAGGAAGTAGGTAAGGTCCACCAAGAGGGCTGAAATCCTGAAATCCCTTGGAGGTGCATGGTGTTTGAATGAGAATGCCCCTCATAGGATCATATATTTGAATGCCTATTCCCCAGGTGATGTAGTGTTGGGAAGGATTAGGAGGGGTGTCCTGGTTGGAACCTTCCATGGCGAGGCCTTGTTGGAGGTGTGTGGGTGAGAGTGGACTTTGGAGTTTCTAAAGGGCCATGCCAGGCCCAGTCTTTCTCTCTGTCTCTGTCTCTTTGTGTGTATCTCTGTCTCTCTCTGTCTCTCTCTGTGTCTCTCTGTCTCTGTGTCTCTCTCTCTTTGCCTACTACCCACGGGTCAGGATATAAAACTCTCAGCTGCCGTTTCAGTGCCGTGCTTGTTTGCGTCCTACCATGGTGATAATGGACTAACCCCTCAAAACTGTAAGCCCCCCACAACAATAGAAGAGTAACTAAGTCAGAGCATGAGATGTCGTGGACTGGCTATGCAAACTGCTTAAGTCCAGCCCAGAGCTTCCAGACCCGCATCATCAAAGAATACCAAGGTCAACCCAGGGTTCTGAGGCTAGTCCAAGACTGTGGAGGAGGGTTTCAAGGCCAGTGCGGTTCCCCAGGGACCCAGGTGGGCAGATGTGGAGGCTGCAAAGAGAGGCAGGTGGGATTGTAGGGGGCAGGTTGCCTAACGTGGTCTGGAGGCCAGCCCAGTCACAGATCCCAGCCATGGTCTCATACCCCATCCGCCTAAGAACTCCGGTAAACTGTACTCGGTTGAGCTGTATGCTGTCATCGGTTGAGGTATATGCTGTATTTGGTTGAGCTGTATGCTGTACTCAATTGAGCTGTACGCTGTAATCGCTCATTACAACGAAGAATCCCATGTTTAGGTTTTAGCATGTTGTTTTTCTACAACGGGACCTCCAATGTGAGAGTCCTAGGTAAAAATCCAAGGCCACCTTCATAGCTTCCCAAGTAGAAAGCAAGCACATGCTAGATGTTCACAACAGAAAACTAGGATCACTTTAAAATAAAGAATAATGAAAAGTGTCCTCATGGTAGACTCTCTCATTGGTGGATGGATTGGCTCTCTGTTACTGAGAGGGAATAGTTTGGAAGCCACACTTCACAGAATAAGCTATCATACGAGCCGCAAACAAACGCCTCATTCTGGCCGCATCTGGACCGACACATCTAGATAAGGCTTTTGCTGGCACTTGATGCTGCTTAGATATGATGCACGGTATGGACTGGCCCACAGCCTTTGTTCAGAAAGGCATTTGTGAAACTTTGCTCAAAGGGAGGGAAAACCTTCTCGTGGTGGCCAGTCTTTGCATGCTGAGTTCCTGGCATTCTTCAGGCAAGAGCTGATAATAAAACGGTAATCTACTCCAACATGGAGCACCCTGGAATTTCTTAGGGTCCAGCCAGGGAGAGAAATTAGAGACTTGGGGCAGATCTACTCCAATATTAGAAGGTGACTGCTCCAGTTTCTATTGGTGAACACAAGCAGTTACATTAGCATGGATGCTAATGTGTCAACATGCATTCCCCACGTTTCAGAAACAGAATATGAAGAAGGAACATTAAGGCAGGTGATGATGAGGCACGCCTTTAATCCAGGTGGTGATGAGGCACGCCTTTAATCCAGGACTCCTGAGGCAGAGGCAGGCAGATCTTTGTGAGTTTGAGGCCAGCCTGGTCTACAGTGTGAATTCCAGTTCAGACAAGGCTACACGGAGAAACCCTGTCTTGAAAAACAAAAACAAAAAGATGGAACATGAAGGGTTGGAGAGATGATTCAATTAATAAAGCACTTGTCCTGCAAACATAGAGACCTAAGTTTGGATCTCCAGCGCCCACATAAAAAGCTGAGCCTAGCAGTAAGTACCTGTAACCTTACTGCTGGTCAGTGCATTGGAGGCACAGGGTGGGGGTGAGGTGGGGGTGGGTGAGGGGTGGAAATAGGAGGACCTATAAATCAGCCATTGCCTTAAGGTTTTTATTGCTGTGAAGAAGCAGCATGACCACAGCAACTCTTATAAGGAAAACATTAAATTGGGGCTGGCTTACAGTTTCAGAGGTTCAGTCCATTATTATCCTGACAAGGAGCATGGCAGACTGCAGGTTATATCTTGATCAGTGGACAAGAGGGTGTCAACTGAGACACTGGCCACATCCTGAACATAGGAAACCTCAAAGCCAGCCCCCACAGTGACACATTTCTTCCAAGAAGGCCACACCCACTCCAGCAGAGTCACACCTCTTAATAGTGCCACTCCCTATGAGATTGTGGGGGCCAATTACATTCAAACTACCCCAGCCAGCATAGGCAAATCAGTGAGTTCCAGGTTAAGCGAGAGACCCTGACCCAAAAGGTAAAGTGGAGGTTGACCGAGGAAGAACCAGACGGTGAACTCTGGGTTCTACCCACGTAGGCATAGACTGCACACATATCTGAGCTGTGCAGTGCACTTCCCCAGTGAAGGAAAAGAGGTCTTTCATCGGTTCTTTTTATAGTGGCATCCCCTAGATGGGTCCCCAAACACATAGGCAGCTTTCCCGATGGCCAGCTGTGGCAGGACCCAAGCCTACAGTCATCCTGGCCTTTAAAAGACATTCCATCTGGACAGGCTGTCACTGTCACATGATCAGATATGGAATGAAAGCATTTCTGTCTCTGAGGACATGTCGACGTCACCTTTTCAATGTCTTTACTAATGCATGTAGGTCAGAAACTATGGATCTCACACACACACACACACACACACACACACACACACACACACACTACAAAAAGCTTGCCTTTTAAAGCACAAGCTAGGACATGTCCCCTTTTCTCCTACAGAGATATTGATTCCACCTGGATCAGAGACAACCCCGGGGGCTTCTGTTTCCTCACCTGCAAAGTGCCCCCTGCCAGCGTGGGTAATTGCTAGCACTTCTTCTCTGTATGGAAAATTCAGGATTCTTATTCTACACCCCACTCATGGCTTAATTTGGGAAAGTAGTGTGGATCACCTGATCTACCGTTTTTCCACGGGCAGCCAGCTGCATGGGGTGATGGACAGGAGCAGAAATCCAATGATGGACCATAGGCGACCTTTTTTTACTTCCCATGATGCAGGTTTTCAAAAGGCACCCTCGTGTGCTTAGAGTCACACCAACTTCCACGTGCAAGACTGGAACCCCACTGGTAAAAGATACAGCTGGGATTTCAGCTCTGCTGTCTTCACTTCCAAGTTTTGCTCAGCAGCCAAATGCCTTCGGGATAAAAACCTCACCCACAGAGTGAGGAGGGATGCAGATTCTGAGTGTGAGACCTCAATACCCATGGTGATTCTTAAGCTACCACACTGTACAAAGATCCTAACGATGTCATTGAAAGAACAACAGCAGCAGGTACTGGGTCCTCTCTACACTGCACAGAAAGTCAGATTCCACAGAGGATGGCTCACAGTCGTGATCGGGATGACTGGAGGTGGGGGGAGATGTCATGATATCCACAGAGCCTGGGTTCCAGAATCAACCCTTCCCTCAACCAGATCATTAAAGCTAGGATATTGTGGACATCACGACGCCCTACAACCCCTCCTGAGATTGTGGCAAGAGTGAAATCAGAGAGATAAGCACAGATGCAAGAGTGATGTCAACAGAAAGCACGAGGTTACTACCTCCCGCCCCATCCAAGACCACTGCAGCTCACTACAGGAGGCTGCTTCTTAGGCCCTTGCAGTGATCCCTTGCAGTCCCAGGCTAGCATATAAACTGCCCACAGTTGTCTCAACACCGTTAGTGTTTAATGAAAGTTCACACTGCATCAAGTATGCTCCAAAGATGCTATTGTTTTAAAGGTAACATCCAAACCCACACCCATTTAAGACAGTTCTTGACACAGAGAGCACAAGGTCATGTCACTTGCTGTGATGAAGGAGGCCATGGCTTTTGTGCTTATGGGTGTTTAAAATATAAGGACGTCAACAGTACTGTTATCACTCACACGATAACATAAACCTCACAAGTACTTTACTTGTGGGAGTGCTCACAAGTAAAGGATGCGAGGCTGAGGCCAGCAGTGCAAGTCTGCAATCCCAGCATGCAGGAGACTAAGGTAGGCAGAGTGAAGCATCCAAGTTAGTCTGCGCTTCCGAATGAGCACAAGGCTAACCTGGGTAACTCAGAAGAGAAGACCCTGTTTCAAAATGAAAAGTGAAATGTAGCTCACTGTAAGAGTCCTTGACTGTTGAATTAAGAGCGGCAGGGCTGCGTCCCCGGCACCCGGCCGCCCGCATGGCTAGCTTATGCCCCGAAATAATTACATGGAAACTGTATTCTTTCATACACTGCCTGGCCCGGCTAGTTCCAGCTTCTTATTGGCTAGCTCTTACATATTGTTCTAACCCATTTCTAATATTCTGTGTAGCCCACGAGCTGGCTTACCAGGGAGGATCTTAACCTGTGTCTGTCTGGAGCGGGAGAACCATGGCGACTCCTCCACCAAGCCTCCTTCTCCCAGAATTCTCCTCTGTTTTCTCCACCCACCTAAGGGTGGGCCTTATCAAGGGGCCTAGGCAGTTTATTAATAAGAAATCACTCCCACATCACCTTGACCAATTCATGCAAGTCCCCAGAGCGGGGTCCTTGACCTGCAGAGATCTCTCACGAGGTCAGTACCAAGATGTCTTCGGGGCTGAACTTGGTACCCAAAGTTCTGCTTTCCCCAAGGCTTTCTGCCTGGAACTCAGGGCCCCTTTTGGATGACAGGATTAGGGAGAACCAAGGCAGCTTAGGCAGTATGTAGAGAAGGATGGCTAAGGAAAGAACAAGACCATCTCAAGGCCCACTGGGGGAAAGTGAGCTACCATCAGTCATGCAACTGAGCCAGCTTCTCCATGGAAACTGAAGGAGAGAGGGGCAGACACAGATGGGATGGCTGGCTGGCTGGCTAGATTGTTTGCGAATGCCACAGAGGTGCGTGGGGAGCAGGGACATGGTGGAGAAGGGTAAGGGTGTGTGTGGAGAAAGGTAGCAGTGTGTGTGTGAAGGGTGGTGGTATGTGTGTGTGAAGGGTAGTGGTGTGTGTGAAGGGTAGCGGTGTGTGTGTGAAGGGTAGCGGTGTGTGTGTGTGTGTGCATGTATGTGAAGGGTAGCGGCGTGTGTGTGTGTGAAGGGTAGCGGTGTGTGTGTGTGAAGGGTAGCGGTGTGTGTGTGTGTGTGAAGGGTAGCGGTGTGTGTGTATGTGAAGGGTAGCGGTGTGTGTGTGTG
>NW_026067909.1:4033825-4236069 GCF_014885135.2 Alexandromys fortis | reverse complement strand
GTGTGTGTGTGAAGGGTAACGGTGTGTGTGTGAAGGGTAGCGGTGTGTGTGTGTGTAGGGTAACGGTGTGTGTGTGAAGGGTAGCGGTGTGTGTGTGTGAAGGGTAGCGGTGTGTGTGTGTGAAGGGTAATGGTGTGTGTGTGAAGGGTAGCGGTGTGTGTGTGTGTGAAGGGTAGCGGTGTGTGAGAAATTCTCTTCGAGTATGGGATGTTTACTGGGGACTCCAGACACTTGCAGCTTCTTCCCCACTGAGTTAAAAAAGGAAGCCTCTTAGAGGTAGGGCTCTGGAGGCCAGAGAGCCAGAGAACCCCAAATCTGGGGCCAATGACCCAAGGCCAGAAACATTAGGCCTCTCTTTCAGAAGTCTCTCCAGACAGACATATGGATGCCCCCACCCCCACCCCAGGCACACAGGAAGGAAAGCATAGCCTTGCTCTCCAGGGTCTAAATACTCAAGAGGGCACTGTGACAGACCTGTGTTTCTTCCTTCCCCAAGGAGAGGAGCCTGTGACAGATGGCAGGAGACCTGGGTGCCTCTACAGGTCCAGTGATTCTGACTTTCTGACTCCTGTTTCCTAAACTAGGACTGAGTCAGGCTGATGGTTTAAGGCCCAGTATCTAAGACCCATAATTTTATAGATGGACAGATTCACGGAAAAGAAGATGGACAGACCCATGAAGAAGACAGCCTTTTAGTTATGGAAGGGCATCTCCCAAAAGCCAGAGGTGTGACTCTCCTGCTAAAGTAAGTAAATGTTTGGACACATTAAAGGATGAGAGAGAAGCCAACTGTGGGGGTTCATGGCTATAATCTCAGCACTCAGGGTTGAAGGCAGGAAGATCCAAGAGTTCAAGGTTACTATCAGCTACACAGTGAGCTTGCGGCTGGCCTGTGCTGTATGAGACCTTGTCAAAAAGAAAAGCAAACCAAAAATCAAAAGCAAATCTCAGAGGACAAGAGCGGCCCCTTCACATGACAATGTTCACACCCAGGATCTTGGCCTCAAAGCATTAAATGCAATTTGTGAGCTTGGAGATTGTCTGCGAGCAAAGCCCGCACATCCTCAATGGATTTGCTCACAAGCTGAGAAAAAGAAGTGGAACTCTGGCCTCTCTGCTTTTATTTCCAAGACGCCCTCAGCACACAGCCTTCACCTCAGAGGTCTCATCTACTTGGAAAGCTCTGAGTTTTTCCAAACAAAGCTGAGTTAAGTGCTAGAGGAATGAAGGCTGAGGAGCCAGGTCTGTGCGTGTGTGTGCGCGCGCGCAACTAGCAAGTATCCAGAGCTCTGCAAGCTACAAAGCATATTCTTAGACATCCCTTCATGAAAATCAAGATTATTGTTAACGGGTTGCGGATGTAGAGTTCAGATGGTAGACTGCTTCCCCATGCATGCCCAAGACCCAGGGCTTAATACTCAGCACTGTACAAACCAGGCACAGTGATGCATGCCTATAATTCCAGAACTCAGGGGTTTAAGGCAGGAGGATCAGGGGTTTGAGGTCATCCTCGCCAACATATCAAGTTTGAAGCTAGCTTGGGCAACACAGATCCTGTCTCAAAAAACATAACTGTCTCTGTATATTTATCATGATGAGAGTACTTTAGTTTGAGAAATCCCAAGAGCCCGGCCTGGGGAGTTGGGGGGCTGGAGAGAGAAGACAGAGTCAAAACCCTCTAATGCCCAACCTCAAGTCTTCTTCTGCATAAGAAGGGATATTGTTCTATCCCAAAGGAGGGAGGTCACCTGCAGTACAGCATGGAACGAATGAGATGTACACTTGAGATTATTTTCCCTTGCTAACTGCCAAGGCACTTCAGATGCATTCTTGATACTAGAACTAAATAGCTGCTTAATATTAAATCGTGACCACATTTGCGAGGAAAGTCCTAGGAAACATACAGCATGCACTGGGTTGCATCACAGCCCGCACCCCCACTCCCGTAGACTTCAGACTTCTCCCAGAGTTGAACATGGCCTATGCTGTGAGTGGTCCCCAGTGTCTATACAAAATTCATGGCAGACTGCAATGTTCTTAGGAGAGAGAAAACCATCTTAATTTATGTAAAGAGTATTCCTGAATAGATGCATAATGCATTCCACGAGGTTTAGGCACCAAGCGTGTAAACACCACAGAACCGTCACGGCACATATTGACTCGGAGAGGAAACAAATCCCTCTGCAGCAGGCGGGCAGGCGGGCAGGAGAAACTTGGATTTTGTCATTTTTGCTGTTTACGTGGATAAGGCGTGGGGGGAGCAGTAGGCAAATTCTAAAAATGTCCCCCAGATGTCCACCCTTCCATTTATTTTTTCATCGAGCGCTGATTTAGGGACTGCAGTGAAGGGACTTTGCAGATGGCACGGTGTTTACTAATAAGAGGGCTATAAAATGGGGGGATGGTTCTAGGCTGCTCGAGTGAACTAAATTCTGTGAGACAAATCTTTGAAAGCGGATGAAGGGGCTGTTGACGCTGGTAAGCAGATAAGGCTCATAGTACCAAGACTGACGCCCTGAGTGGAGAAAAGATGCTGCAATGCCCACATATACACCCAACATGTGTGCTTCCCTTTCCCCACATCCACACAGCAAATAACTAAATATGGTAAAATGTTTTTTTAAAAAAATGCAGAGGAGGAGCAAATGAGCTAGAGACAGGAGGCAGAAGAGGATCGGAGAGCCAGAGGACCAGGAGAGAAACTCCCCAATTCATGGCTGGCTTTGAAATGCCAATGAGCAGGAACATGGGGAGAGCCTTCAGTGACAGCAGACTGGGAAGTGGAAGCCTCCATCTTTCAATCCCAAGGAACTGAATTCTGTCAACTGAATCCAACTAAGCAACTTCATCCTTCAAGACAATAAGCAGAGAAGCAGCCAGGACCATGGCTAAGGATAAAGCCATGAGCCTAAGGATAAAGAAACCGGTGTCGTCTGAACTCTGAGGGTGTGCTCACTTGTCACAGCCTAGCATAAGAATCGATGGAGGGCAGGGTGAGAAGGCGTGGCAGACACAAGTGTAAACTCGAGAAAGCTCCTTTCTCCACCCACCTGCAAGGGCTCAGATTTGGTCTAGTACCCCTCTACGCTGTTCGCCATGCACCTGTGTGATGCAGTCAGCTGTGATGTGCATGCCTGCAGGGTAGGAGTCCACCTTAAATCCTTGCACCGCAAGCCACGAGCTCCTGACATATATATGTTTGGCCACAACGTGTTGAATATAAAGCAAAGGACTCCTGGTGGTTGTGAAATCTCCTTGTGGAGTAACAACGAACTCATAGCACGGTCATGGGCAACATCTACATTGAATTTGCTTCTTTCTCAACTTTCTGAAAAAGATTTGATTATTTTTACTGTATGTGTGTGAGTGTTTGCCTGCATGTGTAGAACTGAACTATGTACTGTACTCATGAGGGCCAGAAAAGGGAACTGAAGCCCCTGGAACTGAAGCTATGGGCAGTTGTGTGGCCTTACAGGTGCTGGGAACTGAACCCAGGTCCTCAGCAAGAGCAGCCAGTGTTCTTAACTGCTGTGTCTTGCTCCAGTCCCTCCATGTTTTTCTTTTTGAGAGGAAGGAAGAGAACGGTAAGCACATTCTTTTGTTGAGCCGGAACTAAAATACTACAGCTCAGCATCACCTCGCCTGCATCTTCCATTCTTCACAGAAGTACACAGCAACACTGCGCTAGGTATAATAACCCACACTTTATGAGTTCTGAGACTTAGCCATTGAAGACGGCGCTGCAGCTTCAGTCGCTGGTTCAGTAGTGACCAGCTCACATAAGAGTTCGTGGCAGGTTTTAAAAAGAATGTCTCAAGTGGCTAAAAATCATTTTGCTTGGAGAGGAATTCTCGCCGGGATGCTGTGTGGAGAAAGAAAAATAAAGGCAGAAAAACACACCAATCCTACCATGCTGTGGAAGTTTTGATAATAATGAGAAAACACCAGCTTTCATGTTCATCTTGCTTTAAAAAATGCCTCTTCCTTTAATCTCAGCACTCGGGAGGCAGAGGCAGGCGGATCTCTGTGAGTTCGAGACCAGCCTGGTCTACAGAGCGAGTTCCAGGACAGGCTCCAAAGCTACAGAGAAACCCTGTCTCAAAAAACAAAAAAAAAAAAAAAAAAAAAAAAAAACAAAAAAAGGCTCTTCCAGAGGGGGTCAAGGAATCACAGGAAAATCTTCAGAAACAACTATCCTGGCTCATAGGAACTCACAGTCTGAACCAACAATCAGGGGGCCTGCATGGGACTGATCTAAGCCCTCTACAGATGTGTCACAGTTGTGTAGCTTGTCTACTTGTGGGACTCCCAACAATGGAAGCAGGGGCTGTCCCTTTTGGGTGGCTCTTGGGAACCTATTCCCCATAATGGGTTGCCTTGCTCAGCCTTAATACAAGGGGAGGCGCTTAGTCTTATGGCAACTTGATATGCTATGTTTTACTGATATCCATGGGAGGCCTGTTCTTTTAGGACCAGAAACAGAGGAGAAATTGATTGGAGGAGGCAGAGGAGAGGTAGGGAGAGGAAGAGGGAGGAGAAGAGAGAGGGAAAATTGCAATCGGATGTAAAATAAGTAAGTAAATAAATAAATAAATAACTCCTAATTCAAAATAATAGCGTCGGCTTCCTGGATAGTGTTAGTCCACTCTTTTACCACACAGGAAAAAACAGATGGATTTCACCATTTACATTTAAACAAGCAAACAAACCTGGCTGTAGAATGTCCCAAGTCAAAGTAGCAATGCCTTTACACTCACTGAATAGAACAGAGCCGTGGGGAGGCTCCAGCCTTGAGGGAAAAGGTCTGAATTCACCTTAGACATCTACTGAACAGCAATGAAGCAATGAAGACTGGGCTCACTCCATCACTGTCAGGTCACTGCTGCAAGAGCAAGAGGAGGCAGCATGAGCAGGGAACCAGCAGGAAAGGGGATAACGGAAATAAAGACATTCTAAACTTAGTGTTTTTCAAGCGTTCTTAATCTTTTCTAAGGCTTGTTTTATGTGTATGTGTGAGCTTCCATGATGGAGGAAGGTAATTGGTTAATTATAATAAACCAACTGCTTGGCCTCATAGCTTAGAACATAGGTGGGTGGAATAAACAGAATAGGATGCTGGGCGGAAGAGGAAGTGAGGTCAGACTCTGCTCTGCTCCCGGAGACTCGACAGCTCTGCTCTGGAGCAGAGACACCATGATGGACGTAGGTTAGAATCTTCCCGGTAAGCGCACCTTGGGGTGCTTACACACATCATTAGAAATGGGCTAGTCCAGGTGCGAGAATTGGCCTGTAAGGGCTAGAGTTCATGGGCCAAGCAGTTCTTTAAATGAATACAGTTTGTGTGCTGTTATTTCGGGCATAAGCTAGCCAAGCGGCCGGGGTGTTGGGGACGCAGCCCTGCCGCTCCTATTTCAACACTTCCACACATATGTATAAGCATTGCGTGCATGCCAGGTGCCAGCGGAAACCAGAAGAAGGTGTCAAATCCCCTGGAACTGAATTACAAATGGTTGTAAGCCACCATGCGGTTGCTGGGAATAGCACGTGGGTCCTCTGAAAGAACAGTCAATGCTTTTAACTTCTGAGCCATTTGATACGCCCCGTGGATTTCTTAATCCTTCTGGTGACATGTATCCCTCTTGCCATTTAGTGACATTTATCAGCATCAGAATATACTTTGAATAACAGGAAGTAAAATCTGCAGGGTCAGAAAGCTCATTATGAAAACAGGCAAAAGATTGGAACGAGCACTGCTGACCGATTGACAAAGAAACACTACCCGCCAGGGAAGCACACAAGCAAACAGCCCTGAAATCCTTCCACCCACCTTGGAGGGAAGGAAGGCAGGAACTGACAAGGAAAAGTGATCTTCAATTACTGTTCTGGCTTCCTTTCTGTTGCTGTAATAAAACACCCAAGAGGGGAAGCAAGTAAAGGAGGAGAGGGTTTAATTTGGCTTACACTTCCAGGTCACCGTTCATCATTAAGGGATGTCAAGGCAGGAACTCAAACCAGACCTTGAAGGTACAAATGATGCAGGAACACTGCTTGCTGGCTCATTCCTAAATTTGGCCTTAGCTAGCTTTCATACATATCCCAGGACCTCCTACACTGGAAATGGCATTGCACCGTGGGCTGGGCTCTCCTAATTCAGTTGCTGATGAAGACAACCCCACCACAGACGTGGCCAAAGGCCAAGCTGATCTAGGTAGTCCCATACATAGTCGAGGATTCTCCTCTCAGAGGACACTAGCCTGGGTCAAACTGATAATTAAGGCCAACCAAGACAGATCAGAGCCACTGAACCTCATGCACTTCTGGTAGGAAGGCAAATAGTGTGTCCTCTGTGGGAAACAGTTCAGAGATTTCTTTTTCTTTTTTCTTTTCAGTTTTTGGTTTCTCAAGACTGGGTCTCTTTGTGTAGTTCCTGGCTGTCCTGGAACTCATTCTGTAGACCAGGCTGGCCTTGAACTCAGAGATCTGCCTGACTCTGATCTTCCAAGCATGAGGATTAAAGGCGTGCACCACCACAACATGGTCTAATGTAATTTTCAAATATGAGATCCAGCAAACTCATCCTCATTCATTCATCAGAAAGAAAAGTCCATGTTGACACAAATCTTTAAGTGCACATTAGAGCCACCCCACTCACTCCATGCTCCCAAATGGAAAACAGCTCAGATGTTTCCATTTGAGAAGTGCATTAACAAAAGTGGCACCTCTACACTGTGGAATGCCACTCTGCATGGAGTGGAATGAGCTCCTGGTACACAGGGAATGAGTCAGAAACCCTTGCGCTAAGTGAGACAAGCCAGACCCAAGGCTGGATACAAAGCGATTCCCTAGATTTACCATTACAAGAAAGGCCGGGTGACAGACAGAGCTGGAGACTCCCCAGTGGCTAGCAGGGCATGGTTGGGACTGGAGGGTCCAATTAAATAAGAGAGAAGTTTGCTCTGAGGGGATAAAATATGTCAAGAATATAAAGACAACACACTGTTTATATCCCCCCAAAAAAGGCAAACACACACACACACACACACACACACACACAAAGATTTCTAAAAGAGAAAGGAAAATATATGAACATTTTGCTTCTTCAGTGAGAAAACAAAGGCTCAAATACCAACCCCAATCAGAGTCCCAGGTTCCCTGAATTCCGTCCTTGCACTAAAGAGTTAAGTGCTTTTGCATCCTGAGCCCAACATATTCACAATGTGAGGAGGGAAGTCCCTCTGCTTTGTAAAGCTCTGGCCATGGGTGTCCTTGTACCTTCTCAGGGTCCCTTGGTGAGGCTATAGCCTCAACAGATTTACCCATGCTCATCATGGGGAGACTGGGGGCAAGTCTTTCCAGGAACCCTCTAGAAATAGCATGTCTGAGTAGCAGATTCTTGAGGGCAAGGACCTGATTTTTGGAGTTTTGTGTCCTTGGCTCACAAAGACACTCAATGGAAACTTTTTTTTAAATTTTTTTAAAGACCTGTCTCTGATCAGTATAGTTTTTTTCTATTTCTCATTGAACTCATTCTTCCAAGTAACACTGCATTGCATTAGTAGTAAGGATTTGGGCAATAATCTAGATGATAAGGAGATTTATAAGTTTATTATTTGCACAGCACACATCATGGAAGAAATTAATCTCAGAAATTGTCGTTGACAGACGCAAATTGCATATGGAGCCATGAATGCAAATCACCTTCTAATTTTATTTTACAATGCATATTAAGCTCCCTTTCCCCAAATATAGTGCTCTTATGAGGTGAGCATCGATACAAGGCTTAATTTCCCTTTTAGCATCAAGTAGCACATGTGTAATTTGAAAGTATGAATAGTGTAGCTGGGTTCGCAGTCCCTGAGGTCCTGACAGAAACAGGCAAATGGAGCACATACATCTATGTACAGCCACTTCTGTATGCAAAAGGCCTGTCCCTCTGCACAGCCATACAGCTAATTTTTGTACAAAAGCCAATTTGCCGAGGCCTTAACCGCTGACATGTTTGTTCAGTGTTTTGTTCTTCGATGGAGCCAGCTGACAGCTGGTTGTGGCGGCTCACAACCAGAAGATACGCTGAAGAGGCAGAGGCAAGAGGACCGTGAACGCGAGGACAGCCTAGCCTATACTTTAGGATGGCAGAAATGGCTTGGCAGTTAAGAGTGCTTTTGCAACGGACTTGGGTTCATTTCCTGGCATCAACATGGTAGCTCACAACCATCTGTAACAGGGAATATGATGCCCCTCCCCAGCCTTCTTGGGTACCAGGCACACATGTGGTATACAAACAAACATGTGGGCAAGATGCTCATGCACATAAATAAAAAATCAATAAATCTTTTCAAAAATCTTAATTATTGGGTGGGGATGGTGGTAAAGGCACTTGTTACCAGGACTGAGGATAACCTGAATTTGATTCTTGGAACCCACATGGGAAAGAAGAAAACCAGCTCCGGTAAATCATCTTCTGACCTCCATACATTTATACACACACACATGCACGCACACACCACCACCACCACAACTCTGTATATAAGTGAATACTGTGTTTTGATGTAACACCATCAACACATCCCCAATCTGCCAAACACTGTGGTTTCTAAAATACTACTCGGAAGGGAGACGTGTATTCTGAGTGACCTCCTCCAAGTTTCTGCCCACAACAAGACACTCACTCTCTGATCAGTCCGCATGGCAGCTGGGTTCAGGGTGAATGACAAGGATCCTGCCTAACCTGGAACAGAACAGTATATCTGTCAAGCTGCCAGTAGATAGAGCAGAAGCACTGACGATGTGAAAAAGAGGAAATGGGTTTAAGTACTGGAAATTTCCCCACAGGTAGAGGGCTGGATCAAGGCAAACTGGTGCCCGTGCGTGCACTTTAAAACAGCCAAAGGACCACTGAATCCGCTCCTCGTTTCCTCCTGCTCTTTCCCTCTCGGGAATTTTAAGCCGCAAGGAAACAGACACAGGCCTGTCAATGGCCAAGATTTACTGAAAGAGGGTGCAGGCTTGGAACCAGGGCCCGGAAGACGGCTAGATAAACAAATCACGACTCAGCAGCTAAAGGGATGTGAAGGTTTGCTCAGATGCGTGTGAGATAGCGTGGACAGATAAGTGACAGAAAGCAAACAGTGAGGCTTGAAGGGCTGTGAATCACTCACGTCAATCGGCTCTGGAGCGTGCCTGAACCGGACATCTGAAGGCTGTCACAGGCGCAGGAGATGAAGCGAGAGTCAATCAGGTGGGGGCCACTCCAAGCCAGCCTTCTCCAGCAGGTTTGAAAGGGGTGCCCATTATCTTAGCCAAACTCTCTGTGCTTAACGTCTAAACGCAGCGTAAACCACGGAGAAAGCCATGTGGAAAGGAGGTTTTAGATCAGCATAGGCAACCGTAGCAGACGATCAGGAGACCTCTGCAGCGCACTGGGGGGAAGAGATTATTTCTCTCTTAAAAGTTTAATCAATGCAGGAAACGACTCACTCTCTGCTTGCTCTGCAGTCAGTCACCTGCATTCCAAGAGAGATGATTGAGGCAGCCCACCCCCAAGCGAGATAGTCTGTGTTTTCCTCCAGCACGTGTTTAATTGCAAGATGTAAATAGCTCTGATACATGGTCATGATGACAAAAAAATGGAACAAATGCTGCATGGGACCCCAGGCTGTCCCTGCAATGCCTTTCCATCAGTGTTGACTTCATGTCTCTCAAGATAGCCTGGTTTGGGGGCCGCTGAATCTGACATTGATTCCCAGGTGTACAACTCTCGGTTCCAACTTACTGAGCTTCTCACAGTCCATTCTGCTATGCATTAATGGGCTGGTCTCACGTGCATTTAAATGAATATAAGAAACTGCAACTATGCCATTGGATAATACGTTGGTGCCCTGGTGGGTAGGGGCGCCTGGCTACAATGAGTATGTTCCGGTCATTTTGAAATGTCTGTCTCTAGAAAACACTAGCCAGAATTTCATCTAATGCCAGCCTGTGACAACAGTGTGTTTAGGTGCCAGAGAACAAAACACAAAATGAGATTCATCAAGAAATAT
Organism: Alexandromys fortis; assembly: GCF_014885135.2. Taxonomy (NCBI): domain Eukaryota; kingdom Metazoa; phylum Chordata; class Mammalia; order Rodentia; family Cricetidae; genus Alexandromys; species Alexandromys fortis. Next base: position 4,226,029 of record NW_026067909.1, on the reverse strand, counting down.
GCTGCAGGGCTCCCAAGCCGCCACTTCCTTAAATAGGTATGAGACTGTGGGCTTGCTCTACTGTAGGTCTGGCTTGGTTACTTGAGGCCCCAGAGTTCCCCCTTCTCCCCCTACCCCTCTCCTTAGTCCTCTCTTTCTCTCTCCCTCTCTCAACCCTCCCTCCTCCTCCCTTCCCTCTCCTCCCTGCCTCCTTGGACAATGACCGAAGCCTCCCAGCCCATGTCCCTGTCTAGTCCTTCACCTGCTAGCCTGCCTTTTGTGGTAGCCTGGGGACTATTCCAGATCCACAGAGTCTGTCTGTGGTTAGTCCCCCGTGGTAAGAGCACAGCATCTCAAACTCTCAGCCGCATCCTCTCCCGGGAAAGGTGAACGCAATTCCAAGAGAGAAAAAGATTTCTATCTCTGCCACATATGATTGGAGGGCTCTGAAGAGAAGAAAAAGGGGACTGTTCGAATGTGTCTGGGTGTGTGTAAGACAGCTGCCTCTTCCTCATTCCTGGGTGGCTATGCTTAGTTCCTAATGGAACTCGTATTTAATCGGCCTTGTAGGTAACCGAGGAAAATAAACCGGAACCCTTTAAAAATTGTTGTTAACAACCCCTACTTTCTTCCTAGAGGCACTTACTCACCAGGGAAAAGAAAAGGAAAGCAATTTTTTCCTGTCTCTCAGCATGGACTTCGGCAAACTGATACTGTGCACGTGAGTTCCTTACTGTGAACGAAAAGAAGAAATGCAAAGCTTCCTTATTCTGCCTTGAGAAAAATTGCTTCACAGAGTTCTAATCTTTAAAAGAAAAATGGTTGAAGAGTATTTGTTCTCTAAAAGGATTAGCTCCTTTACAGCAGGGTTATCTGCCACCTCTAAAGGGTGTGCCATGTCAGTGCACATAAGGCGCCATGCAATATAATATATAATATATAATATACCCTAGCAGAGGCTAGAGCGCAGCTGGAAGAACACTGGAGCTCAGAGCAGAGCAGACATGGGGAGGCGTTCTCTTCTGTGGGCAGTGCTCAGCAGCCTGATCTCCCCTCCAGGTTCAGGAAGAGATCTCCACCTGTATCATGGGTGATTCAAAATGCTCACTTTTCAGATGAGGGGTCTCCCTGTCCTCTTGGATCCTCCATGAGCCTGACATCCGAGTAAGTGACACAAGGCATAGGCTCTACCCTAGCAGACATGAAGGTCCCGGGAGGCTCTACGATTATTTCAAGAGATGACATGATCAAGGTCTGTTGGCCTCAGAGGCTGAGGACTACAGGCCACATCCTTATTAGAAGCTGCCGTGGCCTGACCTTGACCGAAGCAGGAGCTTCTGGTTTCTTGAACTCCTGCTCACTCTCTGAGCTTTGTTCTCCAGCTTCAATGTTGATTCTGAGAACTTTCCAGCAGCCTTGTCGAGTTTCTGTTCTCACTGAGTTAACCAAAGTCACACTTGGCCATGTGTTGCCAGGATTTAACATAAGGAGTCCTGGTCAATATCTGTTCTTTGGAAAGGGCCTGGCTGTGCTTCCATGTAAAAATATGGCTAACTTGAGTCACAATGAGCATATCATAGAAATGGCAGGACATGACTTAAGAGACTAGATCCTAAAGACATGGTGGTTTCTCCTTGCTTGTTTTGTGGATCCTGCTCTCTGGGAGGAAGGCAGCTGTTCATAATTGTCTTGGTTAGATTTCCTTTGTTGCAATGAAACATGATAACCAAAGTCAACTTGAGGAGGAAAGGGTCTATTTTAACTTACAGTTAATAGTCCATTGTGAAAGGAAGTCAGGGCAGGAACTCAAGGCAGGACCCTAGAGATAGGAACTGAAGAAAGACCATGGGGAAATACTGCTTACTGGCTTGTTCCTCATGGCTTGCTCAGTCTGTTTTCTTTTTTAAAAATTATTATTTTTCTTATTGATTTTATTGAGCTCTACGTTTTTCTCTGCTCCCTGACACTCCCCTCCCCTTCAACCCTCTCCCAAGGTCCCCATACTCCCAATTTACTCAGGAGATCTTGTCTTTTTCTACTTCCCATGTAGATTAGATCTATGCATTCCTCTCTTAGGTTCCTCACTGTTGTCTAGGGTCTCTGGGACTGTGATTTGTAGACTTTTTTTCTTTGCTTTATGTTTAAAAACCACTTATGAGTGTGTACATATGATAATTGTCTTTCTGGATCTGAGTTACATTACCTAATATGATGTTTTCTAGCTCCACCCATTTGCCTGCAAATTTCAAGATGTTGTTATTTTTCTCTGCTGTGTTGTGCTCCATTGTGTAAATGCACCACATTTTCCTTATCCATTCTTCGGTTGAGGTCAGCCTGCTTTCTTATACGACCCAGTACTACCTACCCAAGGGCGGTACCTCACTCAGTGATCTAGGCCCTCCCACATCAACCATTAATCAAGAAAATGCCCTACATACTTTCCATAGGCAACTTGATAAGAGACATTTTTCTCAATCGAGGGTAGGGTCCTCTTCCAGAGGATGCTAGCTTGTGTCAAGTTGATAAGGACTAACAACCAGAACAGTCATCAAGACCTAGAGTGGTTCTGCAAGTTTGACTCCATGCAGGAGTCCAATAAGGGTTCCTGTGCAGAGCCAACAGCAACTAAGATCACTAGGTTTGGGTTGAATGAGAATGGCCCTCATGGACTCATATGTTTGAATGCTTAATCCTTAGTTGGTAGACATTTTAGGAAGGATTAAGAAGTGTGGCCTCATTGGAGGAAGTATGTCACTGGGGTGGACCTTGAGACTTCCAAAGCCAGGCACACTCTTTCTTTCTACCTCATGCTTGTGGATTAGATATAAGAGCTCAGCTACTGCTCTAGCAATACGCCTGCCTGCCTGCTCCCATGCTTCCTACCATGATGGACTAACTGTCTAAAACTGGAAGCCAGCCCCCAATTAAACGTTTTCTTTGATAAGTTTTCTTGTTCTTGGTATCTCTTCAGAGCATTTGAATAGTGGCTTTCCCCACTGAGCTATCCTGCTGGGCCTCCCCTTCATGTTTGGGAGAAAGGGTCTCTCACTAAATCTGGACCTTCCCAATTAGTCTAGATAACCTGGAGCAAGACTCAGAGGTCAGAGGTCATCCCAGCTCTGGGGTTACAGACACATGTCACCATGCCTGGCTTCTTACATGGGTGATGGGGATTTGAACTGAGGTCCCCACGCTTGCAGAGCAAGCACTTTAGCCACTGAGCCTCTCTCCAGCCCTTAGCTCCTGTCTCACTGTCATCTTACCCTCCTTCCCCAGCCTCCTTACTGAAAACAGCCATGTCCACAGCCCTCTAACCATCTCCACAGACCAGATAAACAAAGCCGAAAGGCTGTCCTCACATGCTCTTTTAATTTGTTCAGACGCTCACTTTCCCTGAGACATCTTCAGCCTGACACCGTGGCTAATTTTATTTTCATGCATCTTGACACAGTGTTTAAACGCCACCCAAAAGTGCCTTGTGCTCATTATAAGTATTTTCCAGTGTAACCTTTCTACACTGATGTCCCCACCTAGAACCAGACCCCACACTGTACCAACACTAACATGACGGCTGGATACATTTTGATCCTGGGGGGGGGGAGCTCACCAGAAATTGGGCATCTGGAAACAAAGGCTAGCGATTGGGATCCCTGCTGAATGTTAACCTCAAATTCCAGATTGAACTGAGATCCTGGCAGAGAAAATGAAGCGTAAGTTGTGTATGATATGGGCCCTCTGTGAAAGGCAGATGGAGGGACTGGGGACATGGCTCAGGAGAGTGTTTGCCACACAAGCACGGGGACCTGAGCGTCAACCACAGATCATATTTAACCATCCAGGAGTGGTGGACTATGCTTATAAAGCCAGTGCTGGAGAGGAGACAACAAGAGGATCCTGGGACTTCGCTGGCTAGCCAGCCTGACCAGAGCAGGGAATTCTGGGCCAACTGAGACATCCTGTCTCAAAAAAGAAAAAAAAAAATCTGAGGGTGTCCTCTGACCTCCACATGCGCCCATGCTCGAGCATACACACACACACACACACACACACACACACACACACACACAGTATCTAACACAAAGGTTACTTTGATAAGATTTTTTTCTCCATAGCAAAATCCTCTATGAATCCCTAAAACTAATTTAAAGCATTCTGTCGTAGGAATTCCCCAGGACTCGTAGCAGTGAGAAATAAGACAGCCATACAGCCATGCCCTTGCACTGTGCTCCTAGGTGGTGCTCAGTTCCAGGAAGGCCACCCGCTGTGCCCTCCTCACAGGGTGAGGCCATCCCCAACACTGAACAACAACAAAGAGAAAACACCAGGCATTTGGGGGCTTTAGCTATTACTCATGGCCAAAGAATGACATGCCATTCTGTGCAGGCTCAAGGACCCACTTTCCAGGCCTCTCTGACCCGGGGCAGGAATGTGGAAGGGAAAAGCCACCAAAGGCTCTAGGCAGCCACAGCTGCCCATGGAGCTGCTGGCTCCAGGTCAGCACATTCACTTGGCCAACTCCAGTGTCCTCAGCCAGAGGCTAAGCAGCCCTGGCTGCGAGGTTCTGAGTGGAACAAACAGAGCTGGCACAGTGTGGGGTGTTGGTGGGGAAGGGAGCCAGGGCAAGTGGCTGTGGGGGAACCCACCCCCTGAGAAGCGTTGTCTGTGATGCTGGCACCTGCCTGGGCCTGGTGCTTTGGTCTCCTTTACAGAGTGAAACACTGAGCAGGAATACGGCTCTACTGCAGCAAAATGGAGCTCTTTAAAAGCAAACCCAGGACAGTCATATCGTATATGGCAGAGGTGGTCTAAGGCAGAGTTGGGCAACTGCCCAACCAAGATGGCAAAAATAGACGATGGCCCCTAACAAGCACTGTAACTTCAGCAACACCTGAAAAAAAAAAAAAACAGGGCTTCTGGAAAGAGAGGTCTTTGGGTTCATGTGGACGGCCCAGGGCCTGAGCAGACCCCTTCCCACAGGGGTTGCTAAGCTGGTGGAGCTCCACAGGGTTAGCCCCTTAAGGAACAGGCCTTCATGGCATCCCAGAGGGCAGACAGATGTGGGAGCTGTATTCCATATGGAGGGTCCTTGGGTAAGGATAGTCAGAATGCTGGTGTTTGTCTACCTGGAGGTGCAGCAAAGAGAACAAGATGAGCAAGAGGCTCTGCAGGAATGAGAGGGCTGGCAGTATTGCACCAGGCAGCGTGTCTTCTCTCAGTCCTCCACAGCCTGTTTTCTCTAAAGGAGTAACCTTGAGACCAGACCTGGCCACACCACAGACGACGTGCCCTGGTCCACTCTATCCAGCTGCTTCCCTCGAGTGCTTTCTTGCCGGGGCAGAGGCGCTCAAACAGAGGGCACTTTGGGCTTGTCCAGAACGAACACCTTTCTGGGTTCCGCAGCTGTACCCACCCATTCTCCTGGCTACCCTCCTGCCCTCCTCTATAGTGGAAGAGCCTGGCCACATTCTTGGAACTCTTCAGAGGCCCTAGAGTTCTGGCCCTGGCCACATGCTGAGATTCTTGAGGGAGCTTTGTAAAGCCTGTGACTTCTGTCCTAACTGTAAAAAGCGACGGTGAACACAAGGGGGTGGGGTTCTGGAAACACCCTGGAGGCTCTAAAGGATGAGCCAACAGCCTCTCACAGTCTGGATTTTTAAATGACATTAAATCACTCCACAGGTGCTCATGGGCCACTGTATAGGGGGGAACGGTGGTGGTGGGGGGGAGCGTGCAGGCCCGCTGCTCACGCTCTCATCTCCAGAGACCTGAGTTCAGTTCTCCCACGTCTGAGGGCAGTTCCCTGTGCTCTCTCCCACCCTATGAATGAACCACACCAACTGAGGAGAATGCAGAATGTGAGGGGTCCTGAGGGAGTCATCTGTCATCTGCTCTCATCCCACTGCTACAGTTTAAGTACAGTTCCTGGAGGTTTACCTATGTGTGAACCACATGGGTTGAATGGGGCTGATTCCATCCCTAACCCCACGTGAACTCAAGGCTATGAAAGTATCAGTTAGCCAGCCCTGCCCGTAGAGGAAATTTAGAAAAAAAAAAAAACCCACCGTCCTAGTGTGGCCTTTCAGAGCAAGGAAACTCTCAGGTGGGGTGTCAGTCAGTCTAGCTTCAATTGACTCTGTTGGGATACACGATCTCCTTCTACAGGGCAGTCTGGATGAGAGACTGCTGGAGACACCATTGTGGCACCAATGGTTGAGGTGATGGCACTCTCTGGGCCTGGGCCCTGCTGTTCCTGAGCCCTCAGCTCCCTCAGCCAGTGAGTGAGCCTGATCATGACCTTGAGGGAACTCTGTTGTGTTTCACCTCTCACACGCCTTGGTGTTCTGACACAAAGCTGGCGACAGACTCTGGCTCTAAGTGGAGAGGTGAGACTGTTGGACAAACCTCTCAAATGCCTGACAACCAAAGCAAAATGTAGGCAGTGGCATCCTTTGGCCGTAAGCTGGAAAGGCTTGTGCAGAAAGTGTGGTTCTTACTGTGTTAGAACATCTGAAGGAGGTGACTGAGAAGATAAAGGGTGATAGTCTTTCCTTTTCTATTTGAAGACGATGACTTTCTGGGCTGGTTCCTCACTGTGCTGGATGAGCTCTAATGCAAGTGTTCATAGGGGCATGGGGCCCTTCCCCTTCCCGCAGGTGAGGCGACATCCCACACATCCCTGCTGAGGCCCCAAGAGAGAAGAAGGCTGCCTGCTATTCTTAGGGACAGACATCCCCATGTGGTACTCTGTGCTGGCCCTCCCTTAGTCAGAGTTGGGGTTCATCCTTATGCTCCCCCAGATTCTAACCTTGGTAGTGTATGGGGGCGGTGACTGTTCGTACTTGCCCATATGGACAGTTACATCTCTCCCAGCTCCCTGGGAACCTGGCTTTGAGGATGAAGAAAGGAACCAACAGACTGAGCCTTAAGTGAGACCCCAGCAGTCTCCGCTGAGAGGCAGAATCGCAAGCCTGAAGTCCCTCTTTGCAGTGGGGCCTGGGCCTCTTCTCAGGGAGTCTCTGGTTTTAACCATTGCATCCTACCCTAGGTACTAGAAACCAGTTCCTCTTCTGTCAATGTACTTTCTAAGCCCCTTACATTTGAACATTTTACCTAACATCATTCTAGCAAGGAGCTCAGAGCTGTCATCCCTGGTATGGCTACCCTCTCCATCTGCCAGGTTAAAACCCAGCTTGGTAAATTGAGCCTTCCTGCTCCAGCTTCCAAGATCCCAAGACACCAAGGAAAAAACACCAACCTTCAGGCGTTAACAATCCTTGCTATCCTGAACACACACACATACACACACACACACACACACACACACACACACACACAAGCCGAGGCTAAGCACAGTAGCCAGAATCCCAGCCATTGATCTTTGCCCGGCACAATCCCATCCATTCATGCTGTGCATTTGAATAAAACAAACAATAAATCATTTACTAAACAAAGCACACCATGCATGAGACAGGTCCCCGGGCTGCTGCTGAAACTCCTCCTGGAAGCAGTTTACAGGGTGGATTACTGAGGCCTAGCAGAGCAGACAGAGGGTGACTACAGAGAAGGAGACAGCACCACCTCGCCTTCAGGTCCTGCTCAAGGATAGACCTCGGTTTTGCTCAGCAGGTACAGGGCTTCCTTCCTTCAGGCTCAGGAAGGGGGAATGAAGGATCAGTCCATCCAGCTCAGAATGTGAAAGAGACGCTGAACTGCTGATCCCTGAAATGAGTCTTGGGGCTCCAGGGAAGGCTTACTTTCCTTAACTTCCTGCTGACAGGCCCCATCTCTAACCAGGAAGATGAAGCACATCGCATCCTCAGCTGAGGAAGGCAGGAGGTGACTTCAGCTGTTGGCAAACAGAAAGATTCACACAGAAAAATCTATTTCTGGTGATGGTAAAACACACAAGGGAAGTCGCTGAGAAAATAACTAGAATGGAGTGGTTCTTTTTCCTCTTTGTATTTGATTAAAAAAATGCCTTTTCAGGATTACTTCATCAATATGCAGTATGTTCAAACTCATATGCACAGACACCCAGCCATGTCTATGTTTCATACCTAGACACTGCCCCGTGTGGTTGGGCAGATACCCGGGTCAGGATGGACAGGCAGAACAAGAACTGAAGCTTAGTCTAGTGACTTTGCTGCTGACCACCATGACTTTGGACCGGAAGCCATCCAGAGAGCTTCCCTTCTGCAGATAGACAACAGGCGGCCAATGCCTGCAGTTCGCTGTCCAGTCACTTCTTCACTCTTGGGAAACAGCCACTCAACACTCCACGGGTCAAACCTCGCCTGGGGGCTCCTTCCTTGCTCTTGCTGGAATTGTGCCCCTTTTCTTATCCTGCAAGGTGAGATCAGCCAGGGTTTTGTCAGCGCTGTGACACTCTCACGGCCTTGGCTCTGAAAACATCACCCGTCTTCTAGCCTTTTCCCAAGGTCTCGTTCCTCCCTCTTCCAGAACTTTCATGGTTTCTACATAGATTTCCCCCAATTTCAAAGGAAACTTAAAATGTGGGCTCCCGGATAGGCTGAGGTCCTTGGATGAACGTCGTGGACTCCAGGACAAATGAAAACGTAAGCTTTGTCTCCCAAGGAGGTCAAGGTTTCCCACTAGCAACCATATAAGGCTACTCATAGCAGCTTTGGTTGTGGGAGCAGGTGACACTCCGACCTTAGGAGCATATATCTCTGATGTGACAGGTTTTGCTGAGCTTTAAGAAGATGAACAGCTTAGCACAGAAAGGCAGTTTTCTTTAAAAGGCTCTTTGCTTCTATTGGACAGACCCAACCCCCTACCCAAGAGAGTCAAGGGCTCACACTGTGCACCCCACATTCCCCACAGCCTGGCCTCACCCTTGGCCTTTGAGCCAGCATCTGCTCCAGCAACACCTGGTCACCCCAGCCAGAAACTCTGGGCTTTGGTTCTTGGAGTGCCTCTTGACCAATGTGATAAAATAGCCTAAGAACTCACCCCGTGGCCTCAGTTTCCCCACACTAACCTCTGCTCGGGGTCATACCATAGCCAGAACTTTCCTTTATCTCCAGCCACGTCACTAGCATGGACTACCATACTCAGCATTTAAAACCAGGCAGACCAGTGCTTTACCTACTGAGCCATCAACCTAGCTCCAAACTCATGGGTTTCATGATGAGGACGAGGTCCATGAAAGTGGTCCACAAACATTTTTTTTTTCTACAGATGGAATTGGCAGCATGCTGCAGAATCCCCAAGGGGGTCACTGGTTCCTCAGGCAGCTCCAGACACTTAGCTGGTGACCCCGTGAATGCTGAACCCCAAAGCACCGTGCTTCCTATGCCTTCCTCACTGACCCTTCTCCAGCTGCATCTAGACACCTGCTGTTCCCCAGGCCGGAGAAACCACTTCCCACTGCTGGGCAAGTGTACAGAAGCCTCTCTGTCTGAACTATTTCAGTCCTGTAGACTGCCAAGAAAGCATCCACACCCAAGCCTGTTCTCCGTAATGAAGCCCTTCCAGTTCCCACCGCAAAAGCCCATTCCACCTGCTCTGCCCCACCTCTGCAGCCCTCCCTCGGGATGGTAGCTTCTGTGCCCCTGTGGACCTGGGGCATCCAGAGGGCAGGCACGGTCATAACTTCAGTGCTAAGCACAGAGTGCGTATCATCTAAACGTTCGATAGAGATTTAAGCATTCCATTTGCCTCTTCTTGCAGGCTCTCAAATGCCGCTAGTATTTGGGGGAAAACTCAGAAAGAGCCTTTTGAAATATTTCTAGCTTGCTAAGAACAGGCCTAACTCGGCTCAAGACAGAGAGCAAAGTTATTAAATTTCCCACTCTTGTACTTTTGAGCCCAAGTCGGGGCTTTGCTCAAAGAAATTTAAATGAGCAGGCTAATAACACCATCAACAGAGGACCGCTGTGTTGAAGCCCGCTGTGTGGGCAAAGAGAAATGTATTGAATCACGGATGCACTTGGTTGAGAGCCACTAGGAGCTCAGCAAAGAACTCTAAGTCAACAGCAGCTGGAAGGTAAGGGCAGGGTCACGGGTGCATCTCACAACAGCCCCCATCCATCACTCCAGTGCCTGCTGCCCATGAAGGCTGCTTTCAGGTCCTCCAAAACCACTCACCGAGGACTGAGCTCAGGCACGAGGATTCCTTCCACTTGTAACAGTGCAGGATGATGTGGCTGGAAAGGAAGGAGGCCTTTTTGTCATTGTTATTGTTTTCGTTTTTTATCAGTGAACTTCACAGTACACGCAGGACTGTTGGAGGAGTTTTGTTTATCTGTGAAGCTAAATGTTTTGTTCTCTTTGAGAGAACATTTATAAGCTTTATATTCATTAAAAAATAAAAAGTACCCTAAAGCAACAATTCCCTGGCCCAGACTGAGTTTATGTATATCCTTGAATGCAACAAAAAGGACATATACTTTCTGGCTGTTTATTAATTTACACTGACTGCCTCCTCTGTAACTGGGAAAGAACTTCTACTTCAGAGAACCAAGGTGTTTGGGCCTGAATTCTATGGCTGACGCAACCATGTGCCACCATGTTTTCTAAACTGTCTCAAGCCGGGCCTGATTCTTATCTTCTGCTTGGGTGTGCCCAAGATAGAAGATTCCACATCCCCACTTGAAAGGACACGTGCAGATTGCGGTCCTCCTGGCTAGCGGGTGTGGGAGACAGAAGCGTGGTCCTCTGAGAGTCTAGCTTACTCCTTCATTGCCTAGCTCAATTACTCCCCTCTTTCTCTTTCTTCTCCCTCAGTCCCTTCTGGCTCCTCCCTGTTTGTAGATGATTAGGGTGGAGGCCGATTGGAGAGGAACTTGCCTAATAAGTACTCTCAGTTAGACTCGTGCCTCCCTCACCCCAGAGCTCCCCACGAGTCCCTAGGGAACCTGGAAAGCAGTCCAGGGCATTCTGTAGAAGGGGGCACTTCATCCATAAAAGAAGCTAGAGGCTTTCCCGCTTCTAAAGACCCATCCCTTTCCTCCTCAAATCAACTAGCCTGTGGCCCGCAGTGTGTTCTGGAACACGTGACTGATATAAAGCTGCTAGAGCCAGGCTAGCTGTGAGAAACTGTGCCACAAGAAAAAAAAACTGACCACGGGTGTCCTCCAATCCTTGTGTGCTTCCAGGTGCCCTCCTCCACCCACAGGGATGTGGGCTGCCTCCAAGATGCGATGATCAGCATCCTCGAAGGAGATGTGGTCCTCCCTATGGGTGGAAACCCACCTGTTAGGAAATCTCAGTGACAGAACTAAAAGCTGGTTTCTGTGGTAGGGATTTCAGACAAACAGGAGGGAAACCTTCAGGCAGGGTATCAAATCGTGCAGATAGGAGTGTGTCCGGCTCTGAGACTGATTGGTCTTTTTAAAGAGGAGAAGAAAGGAAGGTCAAAGCTGTCAGGCTTCACAAGGTACCTGTGGCAGATAGGACTGCCTCCCTCCCAGGCCCCACTGGGGGGGGGATGTCTTGCTCCCCGCACAGCACTTGGGCCTGCTGGCCTTGAGTCAAGGTCAGGGCCTTGTGTGCACAGAGCACTCAGCCCCCAAAGCAAACTGATTAGAGACTGGCTGGAGAGACACAGCTTGGAAACTCCAGGTCCTTGGAGCTGGAGACAAAATAACATGCCACAGTCTGAAGGCCACTTATCATAATAAACTGCAATCAAGCATCCATAAACAAGAATCCAAAAATCTAGTTCAGAGGGGAAAAAAAAATGGAACTAATTTTCGCCCGAGTACAAATGGTGACTAATGTCCAGCTGGAAGCATCCAAATAGATCCAAATCCTAACAAAAATTATGTCTGTTTCTCGACTAGAAACCCAACACCTGCCCAGAGGACAACATGACAGTGTTGGATGCGCTCAAGACCTTGGTTCAAGGGCCAAGGCTCCTTCTGCAAGCGTAAACCAAGTAATCAAGTCTCTGCTGTGCTCTCTGCCACACCAGATCTTCATATCCATGTCCATTTTCTATTCTAAAGACTGGAATCACAGGGCTGTGAAGATGGCTCACTAGGTGCTTGCCCTGTAAGCATAACTACCTGAGTTCAGATCTCCAGACCCACGTAAAGCCAACTGTGGTAGCATGTACCTGTAACCTTAGCACTGGGATATAGAGACAAGAGCATCCTTGGGCTCACTAGCCTGTCAGTCTAGACAAAACAGTGAGCTCCAGGCCACTGAGAGGACTTGGTTCAGTAATTAAAATGGAAAAGGTCTGGAGAGATGACTCAGTGTTTAAGAGTACTTGCTACTCTTGGAGAGTCCTAGGTTCAGTTCCCAGCACCCACTTGGCAGCTTACAACACCTTTAACTCCAGTTCCAGGCAATCTGACCCAGTGGGCATCAGGCACTTACATGGTACACATATACACCAAACATGTGGACAAAATACTCATATGTGGATATAAAATCAATAAGTAATCTTTAAAAAGAGGATGGAGAAAGGACACCAGACATCAACTTTTGACCTATACAAGAGCATATGTGGGTGAGTATACCTGTACGTGTATGGGGTGGGTGGGGTGGGGAGAGAGAGAGAGAGAGAGAGAGAGAGAGAGAGAGAGAGAGAGAGAGAGAGTCAAAGAACCACACTTACTCAGGATCACACCGAGGACCACATCCTTCTGACCCCACCACTCCAACTCAAATTGCTAGACCTGAACCTGAGTTTGTGCCATCTCCCCTGGGAAACAAAGACATGTCTGTTCTATTTGTGGCTATGTTCCAAGCAGGGTGACACGGCTGGACAGCCCTCTGTACTTGGCCTCCTACACCCTACCTGCACAGACTCATTCATGCACCACCAGCTCTGTTCCCTTGGCCCGTGCATTCCTGCACTTCACAGCCAAACCATGCTGGGTCCCAGGCATCCTGTAACAGTCTGGCCTTCCCGAGGCAGATACAGAATCACACATGAGCTACAGGAGCTCATAGCCGAGCTGTGATCCCCACACTGGACCTTCCAGGGGATCAGAGTCTGTGCTGCCCACACCCAGACCAGAGGCCCAAACAAACTATCCATCCAACACACCTCTCTTCACCCCAAACTACCAACACCCAGACACCTGAATACAGCACGGTAGACTTCCAGCCCAGCTAAGGATCAATTTTTAATTCAGTTTTGTTCCTGTTGATGGAGAGTCTATCTGTTTGGGGGAGGAAAACAAGGAACTCCCTTTTCTTATTAATACTTGATACCAATTCCATGACAGACTAGATTAAATGTGTTCTTAGCTGTGTTTAAAAGAGATCTCAAAACAGATGACCATTCTTTAAAAATACTTTATCTGGCTCCTCCTTCATTGGGGATCAATATAAAAGGATATATTCATTTGTTTTTCTGAACTATATTGCTAAGAGTTTTTATTTCATAAGCTTCACCAAGCCCTTTGAAGCATTTATTTATGTAGCTGGAAGAAAGGGACCCACATTTCTGGCAGGGAGCCAGGTGCAATGAGTGCAGAGGCTGTGAACCACATCAAAAGTCCCTGCATGGCACACCTGGATGGGGTGGACCCCAACTGGCAAGATTTGGGAAACAACAGCAGGAACAGAGAAAAGAGAAGGAGGCTGGCCGGGTGGGTAATTCCCAAAGGAAGACTCTCCCAGCCTGCATCTAGCAGCGGGAGAAATAGAAACATTTTATAAACCACTATCACCTTAGGTGTGGTTTATAAATCCCAACCATCTGGAGGGCAGGTAGAATCTGATTAGAGGTCCACGAGCCAGGAAAGGTTCACAGCTACCCCAGAGGTGCCCCAGAGATGCCCCCACAGCCTCCCTGTTCTTTGGGGGAAAGAATTAAGCTCAGAGGGTGTTGGGGGCCATGCACAGCTTCAAGGTTTTATGTTATGATTGCAAGACTGACCTTATGCCCTGATTCCACATGCTTCGTTCTGGGCTACACTGCCTCTTGGTGCTGGGGGGGTTACCTCGTTTCTATCTGGCTTCACACCTGGCATGGTTTAATTCAGGCCACAAACCCAGGCTAATGTCAAAAGCAAATTGTAATTTGCCTCCCGAATCACTAACACCGGAGTCAGTGGTGCATGTTGAAGAATGGATTCCCTTCTGGTGCACAGGTATGTAGAGGCATTGAGATTAAGTACCCCATTCATGCAAACTTCACATGGTCATCCAGCTCATCGTGCAAAAGTTAAAGCTGCCTAGTGTGTCACATCATATTGATTTGAACTAGTCCACAAAGAAAGACTATTCCTACTGATACGGATTTTGTTCATTCAAATCTTCGTGCATATGTGTGTATGGGGGTGGTGCACATACATGTGATGTATGTGGAGGCCAGAGAACAACCTTTGATGTCGTTTCTCAAATACCACCTGCTGATTCTGAAGCAGGGACTCTCATTAGCCTAAAGCTCACCAAATAGGCTAGACTACCCGACCTGGGAATACAAACCTCAGAGCTGGGAATACAAGTGTGCCGCGCCACACCTGGCCCATTTTATGTATGTTCTTGGGCTCGAACTCAGGTCCTCTTGTTTGTAAGGCAAACACTTTCCCCACTGAGCCGGTCCCACACTGGTTTATAACACATAGGATGTATTTAGCATTAGGTATTTCAGGAGAACATATCTAGCTTCCTGGGTGAGGACCACATGCTTTCTAGTTTTTCGTATCCTCTGCCGCCACCTCAGCACCCCTGCAAAGTTAAGACGGGCAGTCCACTCCTGCAGAATGAGCAGCGTGGTGTGAACTTGAGCCATTTAACCAAGGCCACACCAGAGACAGGATCTGAATACCAAAAGTCTGAACCCAAAGTCCACCGTCTCAGAGACACACTCCTTATTGGAGAAGCTGAACTGTTGAAACAAATCAATAAAGACCTAAAATAGACTAGAACAAGTAATTTACAATAAAGCCAAGTGTCCTTCCATAGAGTCAACAAGAAAAGGGATTACTCCAGCACAGAGGGTCCAAGGAGGTTTTCGGGAGGCTAAGACACTTGGGCAAAGTTAGCTGGAGGCTGAACAGGCTCCATGTCTTGTAGCAGGTGGTCTTCATGAGAGACTAGGCCACAGCTCCATTTGCTAGAGACAGCAAACCAAAGATGACCTACATTGCACAGGACTTTCTCAAGTGACACTCAGGTGTTGAAGAGGCCCAGCTCTCTCCTAACAGCTACATTCACTTCTGTTTTGGAGCAGAGCCTCCCCAGGTGTGACTCAGACAGAATAAACGAGAAAATGTTTTAGGAAGGGCAGAGAACGCATGCAGCTCTTGTTCCCTTCCTGCTCCGAAACCTGCCTCCTTGGGAGGTCCTCTAGGGTCTCTTCAGCTCGGAATCCCCTCAGGAACTGGCCCTGCAGCTCCCATATGGACTGTTTTCCCCTCTCCATGAGTCAGTACGCGTCAGTATATGTTGCAGCAGACACTAGTGAAACAGAGATGTTCGTGCACACAAGCACACATGCTCCAGAGACTGAACTCACAGCACCGTGCCAACATAAGACCCAGCTCACACCCCTTTCCGAAGCAGAAAGGAAGCTAGTGTGTTTAGAAGGATGAAGAAAATATTGGGGGAAACTAGGGGGCCACAAAGTGACACCTTTGACTTGGCACATGACACCCCAGGAGAAAGTATCAGGTGTACTGCAAAGGGTACCTCAGCCTATAAATTTGCCTCTGACCAACAAGGGAGGGGAAGATGGTTTCAATAAATGAATGGCCTCCCTGGTGGAGACCTGAGGACCAAAGCAGAACTTAATTTGACCAACTGAACCCACGGATTCAGGACCCTTCCCACACCTCCCTGAACTTCCTCAAGGCTAAAAGAACTGCACGCAGGAATGCCTGGGGCTGAAGAGATCACTTCCAGGACAGAGTTCCAAATCTTCCTCCAGGCTTCCTCAGAGGTAGGTAGAACTGCTGACCCAGGAGTCCCGCTGCGCCAACTGTATCTCCACAGCAAGAACAAATGGGTTTTCAGCCTGGGAAGCAATGACCTGCTCTGTTCTCACCTCGTGACCCCACAGGGGCTCCAGGAAGCTTCCGAGCAGCAGCCTCCCTCACTGACCTTCAGGGCTGATTTGCCTGAGGGATTCTGGATCCTCCAATCGAGTTTATCCAGTGACCTGGCCTTTCACTGAGACAAACAGCTACCAACATCCAAACCAGAAAACTGTTGGGTTGTGTTTGAGGGGATCGGGATGTGTCACTAACTCTAAGAAACTAGGACCTGAGCCCCCAGGTGGCGTTCAGGAGGCCAGGGCCAGGCTTCAGGTTCCTCTCCCTGACAGTGTGGGCCTCCACTTTAGGCAAACCAACACCTGGCCTTTTGTTTCCCCGGCCCTTGAACTTGCACTGGGAAACCCCATCGTCCATCTATTGTCAAAAAGTAGTTCTGTCCACTTTTTCCATATCCTGAAAGCTGAGGGACCCTGGCAAGCACCAGCAACCCACTGTTTCACTCCCCCCCTTGGTTTAGTGCCCCAGTTTTAGAAAGACACTCCCACCTCCTTCATCCCCTAACTCCACTTCAACTAAGCACCGATTTTTAAGTTGTAGGGAGAAAAAGATAAACATTGTTGGAAAGATGCCTGGGCACCTTGGGTCACAAGTCTCTTATGTACAAGGACGTTACTGACTGAAGAGAGAACAGCAATTCCTAGAACACATGAGCATCATTTGCTGATCTTCCTTCAAACTCCGTGACACAGTCAAGGCCACCCATTTCTTTCCTTCAGTTTCTGAGGTTCCAACACTCAGAGAGTCGTTGTAACTCCATATAAACCAATAATGTGATTCTGCAGGCATCACGGTCTAAGCTCTCTAAAAAGATACTTTATGCCTGGAAGGAATTTAGGTCAGGTTCAGTCCTTAGTCCTTGGGCTTGGCTCTGCCTCATCACCCTGTGGGTCTCCCAGCCTTCCCCAGATGGTCCTGGGAAGCACCAAGATGGGTACCGCTGGCCTTTGGCTCCAGGACCTCCTCAAGGCACCGCACCGACTGTAATTCCCGAAGTGAGACCTGGGCTACCTGCAGGTTTCCCCACCGTGACCCTAAATCCCCAACTGACTGGGCCCCAGCATCCCCAGCATCCCCGCAGCGCCCCTGCGGCGCCGGGAGTTGGCGCAACTGGAGTCACTTTCTGGAAATGCTCCAGTCTCAAGCCCTGGGTATTCAGCCCCCAACACACCGGTTGGCACTCCCTCCCGTTTCCACGGCGTTCACACACGTCCCTGGGTCACTGTCACCCTCACACGGTCGCCACCCGCAGACACACGCCCTCAGCTTAGCTTAGCTATTCACCAAGAAGAGCTGCCGAGGTGACAGCCAATTTGGGACTGCGCCTCGGGCAGGTGGCCGGGGTCGCACGGTCTCCAGTCGCCGGCATCCCGCACACTAGGAGAGTGGCAAGGACCTGACTTGGACGCAATACGACCCGTTTCTCCCACGGCAGTGGCCCAGGCTGTCCCGGTCTGTTCAAGGTGCACGGGGTGCACGGCCACCTCGGTACTCAATGTCACCAGCCCACACCGCGCCACTTACCTCCCAGGGACCGGTGCTGTCGCGCCTATCGCGCCACCGCGGCGACTCCGCATCTCCCGGGCGCCCGCCCGCCGCTCCGCTCCGGGGCGCCCGCTGTTCCCGCCGGTGCGAGGGAGGGTCGTGGGGACGCGCGGGGGCAGCGAGGTCCCCGCGACGCCGGCGAGTTCTCCCGTAGCCAGCAGCCCACAGCCCGCAGCCCCACAGCTCGCAGTCCTCCAGAGGAGCAGGAAATCTGTCTGGCCGGGTCCGGCCGCCTCCAGCGCTGGGCTAGGTCTCCGGCTCTGGCTCCTGCTTCACGGCGGGGGCGGGGCCCTGGCGCTGCGAGGGGCGACGGCGACGCCTGGTGCCGGGCTCTGGGAGAGCACCGCGGGCGCCCGCCCTCCTGGGGCTGTGGCTTCTACACCCGGAGGACGCAGACGCGTGCGCTCTCTGTAGCGCCCCTTTCCTGGCCCTCTGCCCAGACACAGGGTACCATGGAGGGTGCCAAGGGGTGATGACACTCAGACCAACCGGAAAAAAAAAAAAACTCAGGGTCCCTTCCTGTTCATGTTTAGCCTTGGTCCTGGACACCAGGAAGTAGCCTGCCTGCTGGACTGGGATGCACTTTGCGTCTTACAACTGGTAAAGCTGGGCTGGGGCATCTGATAACAAGCCTGTTCAGAGAAGTTGGCAGAACTTGGAAATGTCCCAAACACTCCCTCCCAGAAAAGAGTGTGCGGGCGCCCCATGGTGGGTGTTGGAGGGTGTACAATTAGTAAGAAATGTCTAACAAAATTAAATACAGTGGAACAGCGCACAGTACAGGGGCCTGCTCTGCTTATTTGGGGACTTATTTCTTAGTGGTTTCGCTTGGACTAGAAAGGGAACTGCCAACTTGACACAACCTAGGATTGAGTCTCAAGGGGGAATAATCTATACCTGGTTAAGTTGTGAGCATGTCTGTAGGCGGTTGTTTTGATTGCTAATTGATAAAGGAAATCTCAGTCCAATGTGGGGCAGTGCCATTCCTTGGGACAGGGATTGCGGGTTCAGGAGCACTAGAGAGCAAGCTTATGACAGTAGACAAGGAAGGATGTGTTTATTCTCTTTGCTCTTGACTTTGGATGTATGGCAAGAAAGAGGTGTGTAGGGGTGGTTATTGCTGCTAGAGTTCAGAGCCAAGCTGGCTTACAGGGTGACAGTTTCAAAGAGCCAGCAATCAATGCTTTACTCAGCTGGGGTCTGTTTGGGACAGAGCTGTAGAAGGAAAGCCCCAAGAGCTGTGGAACCCTCCTGAGTGATAAGAATGCTCTTCCCTTTCCATGGAGCGGAAACACGAGCTCATCCTCCCTTCTCTTCCCACACACCTGTCTCCGAGGAGCTAAGGGTTTGTCCTTCATTCCTGCCTCACGAACTCCTGCTCCTGAGGGGGCTTCTCCACCCGAGCGCACATCACTCAGAAGCGTACAGCCTTCCAGACACCGGCAAGCTACTTCTTCTAGCATCTTCTGCCAGTTCAGCCCCAGCCCTTGCTCTTGGTTTCTGGACTCTGCCTCTAATCCATCTCTAAATCTAACTCCTGCCTAGCACCTCTGTGCACCTTGAATACAGTCCCCTTCTCCCTCTCTGTGCTTGCCTCCACTAGGACAGCACTGCCCTCTGATTTCAGACTCCCTGCTTAACACTCCCTCCCTACCTTGAGTAATATCCTGACAGCCAGTGCCTAAGCCCCTGCTCATCTAGTGCAACCATGGGGCTCCTCTTTCTCAAAACTTGCGAAAAGGCTCTTCCTGCTTGGACCCCTCCCTTCTTGCTATCTTTCTGCCAATCACCTTTCCAAAGGCCTCATACCCTTCTCTCACAAACCCTCATCACTGGCATCACTTACTGAATTGAATCGCAATTTGTTTGTTGTTTTGTTTTGAGACAAGCTCTTCCTGTGTAACTCTGGCTGGCCTAGAACTCGCTCTGTAGAACAGGCTGGCTTCGAACTCACAGAGATCCTCCCGCCTCTGCCTCCCGAGTGCTGAGATTAAAGGCACGCAGCACCACCACCCAGCGCTGTTTGCTCTTTTGGTGTCTGTCTTTGCTCTCTTCCTCTGCCCCAGGCCTGGAAGTGGCATCAGCCCAGGCTGTGCCTGTCTCTATCCTGCAACACAAGACACACCCAGTAGCCAGAACACACAGTGCACATGAGGAGTGTCAGAGCAAAGGAGGACAGGTCCCAGCAGGCAGCAGCAGGCAGCAGCAGGCTGTCTTGTAACCTGCCCAGTGCCCAGTGGGGCAGGTAGCCCCCTCCTGAGTGTGCCCTCAGGGAACAGTCCAGGTTGGGTGTAGCCAATGACATCACCCAGCTCTGGACTTGATTGCCATTAGAGCTGTAGAGCCCAGCTAATGTGAGAGCTGGTGACAACGACTATGACGACGGTTTCAAAGCCCTGATAAGCTTGTTAGCACTGCAGGGGTGGGGAGGCAGAGTCTGTTAGCCACCAAGAGGGGAGCGTGTCGCCTTAGTCAGACATCTGCTGTTGGAACGTGACAGCCTTGAGAACAGGATGAGGAGGCAGATGGCTCTTCTCTCCCAGTAAGATCTGCCCTGTTGGACCCCAAATGTTATTCTAGGAATTAAGCGGTATTCCTTCGCATCTTCTGACGTCTACAGACGTCCTGTCATTCAGACACATGCTATCCTTCATTATGTCTGCGCCTCATTTGGGCTCATGGCTCCTATTAGAATCAGCTAATTCCTTCCCCTCATCCTAAACTACAATACCTCTCCACTGCATGCCATCCCAATTGCCTCGTCACTCTGTCTTTTAGTACCTGAGCCATAGTCCCCCAGTAGCCATAGACTCCTCTGCCTTGTTGAGCCCCTCTGAGGCCTTCCATGTACCCTTCTACCTTGTAAGTTCTCCTCCATATATGGCTGTGCCATTTTTCTTTTGGGACACAGTGCCATCCAGGCAGGAGCCCCAGAACCATATCGTCACCAGATCATATGTTCTGTCTTCCATCTCACCCAAGGACTTGACCACTGGGCTTCCCCTCAGTAGTTGTCTTAGTTAAGGTTTCCATTGCTGTGAAGAGACACCATAGCATGGCAACTCTTATAAAGGAAAATATTTAATTGAGGTTAGCTTTTAGAGGTTTAGTCCATTATCATCATGGCAAGGAACATGGTGGCATGCAGGCAGACATGGTGCTGGAGAAGTTGCTGAAAGTTCTATATCTTGATCTACAGGCAACAGGAAGTGAATTGTCTACTATGCTGAGCATTGCTTGAGTATATAAGATCTCAAAGCCCACCCCCAAGATGACACGCTTCTTCTAACCACACCTACTCTAACAAGACCATACATCCTAATAGTGCCAATCTCCATAGGACCAGCATTCAAACACATGAATCCAAAGGCACCATATCTATCCACATCAGCACATTCCACTCCCTGGCTCCCATAGACTTGTAACCATAACAACGCAAAGTGCACTTAGTCCAACTTCAAAAGTCCTCATAGTCTATCACAGTCTCAACAATGTTTAAAGTCCAATGTTCAAAGTCTCTTCTGAGATTTATGCCATCTCTTAACTGTGATCTGCTATAAAATGAAAATATAAATAGCATATCACATACTTCCAACATATAATGGCACAAGATATATATTACCATTCCAAAACAGGGTGAGGAAATACTGGACCAAAACAAGACCAAAAACCAGCTGGGCAAACTTCAAACTCTGCACCTCCATGTCTGATACGAAAATGTTTTTCAGATCTCCAACTCCGTTCATCTTTGCTGACTGCAACACACTTCTGTGTCTGGGGCTGGATCCATTCCCTGTTAGCAGCTCTTCTTGGCAGGTATCCCATGACTCCGGCATCTCCAGCATCTCCAGCATCTTGGGGTTTCCAAGGCAATCCAGGCTTCACCTTCACACCTTCACACAATAGCCCCTCTAAGCTTCCATTCAGGGAAACCCCTGACATATGCCTGATTTTCCTTAGTCTTAGAGGAAGATTCCATAACCTCTTTCTTCTATTGTTGACCCTAAAGCTGGAACCACATGGCCAAAACTGCCAAGTTCTGCTGCTTTCTGGGGATGGAACATGGTTCCTTTGTTTAATTCTATCTTCATCAGTTTTCTGTCTGATGGTTTCTTTCACTGATGAAGCTTGGCTATTCTGGAACTTGTTCTCTAGACCAGGCTGGCCTCAGACTCAGTGATCTGTCAGCCTCTGCTTTCTGAATGCTGGCATTAAAGGTGTGCACCACCACAGCAAAAACTTTTCTTTAATTATTTTCCACTATTGAAAACTTATCTAGGGTTGGATCTAGGTGGTGACCCTGAGGTCAATAATATTTTCATTACATTTCTTAATCTGTTTATCTCCTTGAACACAGGACTTAGCTCAAATTGTACATTTTGCATTTTTCCTTGGTCAGCTCTCTCCTTCTTTAGAGTTACCACTAATATCCACAAGACAGGCTGTCTGGAAATTTCTTCTGCCAATGGAATCAATCCAAATCTCTTCACTTTCACCTCAGGCTGACTCTTCAGACCAGGGCACAAAACAGCAGTGTTGTTCACCAAAGTATCACCAGAACTATCTTTAAGCAACATACTAAAATTCTTCCCCTCTGCAATCTCTTGAGCCAGGCCCCCACAGTTCAACAAATCACACTCAGCACCACTGTCTCCCATTGTCCTATTAGTATGGCCCATTAAGCAGCTGCTTTTCAAATCCACAGTTCCAAGGCCCACATTCCTTTAAACAAAAGCATGGTTAGGCCTATCATAGCAATACCCAAGTCCAACTTCTGTCTTAGGATTTCTATTGCTGTGAAGAGACACAATGACCAAGTTAACTCTTATAAAGGAAAACGTTTAATTGGGTGTCTTGCTTAAAGTTCAGAGGTTTAGTCCATTATCATCATGGTAGCATGCATGGCAGACATGGTGCTGGAGAAGGAGCTGAGGGTGCTTTCATTTTGACCCACAGGCGACAGGAAGTGGCCTGAGACACTGGGTGTGATTTGAACATATATGAGACCTCAAAGTCCACCCTCACAATGACACTCCAACAAGGCCACACCTCCTAATAAAGCCACTTCATATAGGCCAACCATTCAAACTCATGAGTCCATGGGAGTCATACCTATTCAAACCATCTCAGTAATTTAAAAAAATATTTTTATGATTTAAAGAAATTGTGTGTTAATGTGTGTCTATGTGTAAGTTATGTGCACTTGATTATAGGTACCTGTGGAGTCTAGAAGAGTGTATTGGGTCACTTGGAGTTAGAGTTTCAGGCAGTTGTGACCTGCCCCATGTGGGTATTTGAAACAGAACTCAGGTCCTCTGTAAGAATAACAAGAACTCTTAACCACTGAACCATTTCTCCAGCCCTGCAGTAACATTTTTCTTGACACAGGGTCTCCTATAACCCATGATGACTTCAAATTCAATATATAGCCAAGGATGGTTTTGAACTCCTGATCTTGCTAGAGTATAGCAATGTGCCACCATGTCTGGCTTTACGTAGTGTCAGTGGGGATCAAATCCAAAGTTTGGCATGCTTCATAAGCACTCTACCAACTGATTACATCCCCAACCCCTCTCCGTAGTATCTTGAGAGTGTTTAGCTAGCTTGAAGGCTTCCATCTGAACTCAAATGTTGTGGCCAGGAATACTCCCTTGAAGGATAAGCAAAAAAGGGGGCCAAATTGATGTTTTAAAAAAATCAAATAGAATTTGCTTTTAAATAATATGCAGAAAGATTAACATAAAAATACTTTAGGAGAAAAATTGAACTGTAGTGATTAGCTGCGGGACAAGATGAGAGAGAGAGCACGCGTGAGAGAGAATACACTGTTTGTGTTTATAGTTTCCTTCAGAACCTGTTCATACGTAGAGACATGACTCTTATGGCCTCTAGAAGACAGCAGAAGTTTTAATTTCTATTTGTCAATATTGTTCCCTCTACCCCTCTTTTTATGAGTTAGGCCCAAATACTGGCAGTTCTTGTCCACTGAAATCAAAAGGGCGGACTCTGCAGGAAGCCGCCCTACTTGCCCAGAAAAAATAAAAAACAAACAGAAAACAAAATGAAACAAAAAACCCTCTAAACCCTAACCAACACAAAGCTCCACACTAGTCTCAGTCCTCACAATATTTTAATTCATTTTTTTAAATTTCTTTTTACTGATGAGCTATATATATATATATATATATATACATATAATGTGAGATCCTAAGGACGCAGTGCAGCGAGTAGATACAGATACATGGGTAACATGCATGCCCCTACCAAGATACTGGCATTTCTGGCACAGGGAGATAGCTCAGCTGGCAAAGTGCCTGCCCCACAAGCATGAGGACCCAAGTTGACTCACCACCCAGGGGTAGTGTGCAAGCTATTTAACACCCCATTACCGAGGGGTGGAAATGAGCTTAGGCTTCCTTGGTTTGCTAGTCTAGCCAAGTCAGCAAGGCGCAGGCACTAATGAGAGGCTTTGTCTCAATAAAACAAGCCGGATGGCTCCTGAGAGGCAACTCCTTCCCGCCACCTCCACACACAGACAGAGAGACACACAGACACACACGCGCACACACACACCTGCTCACACATAAACACATCTACACACACACATACATACACATACACACACACCTGCTCACACACACACACATGCACACACATACACACACCTACACACACAGTACATACACACATACACACACCTACACACACAGTACATACACACATGCACACACACATGCACACACCTGCACACACACGTACACACACATGCGCGCACACGCGCACACACACACACATACACACTGACAATTTGGTCCCCTAAAACACCTGCTCCTGTCTTTTTTTTTTTTTTTCAGAAAATGATGTATCCCACCAGGACAGCCATTATTCCGATGTCTGTTACCACAGATAGTGTTGCCGCTCTCGCTCTGTATAGAACGTGATTAGATAGTATGTTATATATATAGGCAGATGGCTCTTTCTAAACACTATGTTATTTCTAGTTTCTTTCACACAGCAAAATCTTTTTGAGATTCGCCCTTTACTGCCTTTCCATGGTTAGGTAGTATATATTTTCCCCTCTAGTTTTGTTTTCTGAATTTTCTCCTCATTACTGCTTGTAGAAATGTGATTTAGAATGTCTCACTGTGACTTTCTACCTCATTGATTGACAGCAAAGTATTTTTTTTCTTTAAATCAGAGTCGGGCTGGAGAGAGAGCTCAGTGGTTAAGAACACTTTGCGCTCTTGCAAAGGACCCAGGTTCAGTTCTCGGCACCCATATGGCAGCTCACAACTATACACAATTCTGTTTCCAGGGATCTGACTCGCTTTCCTGGTCTTCATACATACCAAGCATTCCCATGATACAGGGATGTACATGCAGGCAAAACACTCATATACATAAAATAAAATAAGTCAATCTTTTAAACGTTTTAATCAGAGTTGCAGCTATTTCAGCCTTTGCTCCTTTCAGAATGTTTCCCCTTCCCCCCACTTCTCAAACGCTAGAGATATAAACATGGTATCTCTTAATGCTGTCTCTTGGGTCACTAAGCCAATGAGTATAAATCGTTCTTTTAAAATTTGTTTCGTTTATTCTCCTCTCATATATTACATCCTGACCACAGTTTCCCCTCCCTCACTCCTTATTGTGATGTGTGTCTACTCACTGTCTTTCTCCCATGATGCTTTGTCTTCTGTTAAGTCTATTCAGTGAAATTTTCATTTCAGATGCTATATTTTTAGATCATAGAATTTTCATTTGATTATTTTGAAAAGTCATTTTTATTTCTCTGAAGAAGCTTTCCGTTGTTCTAGTTCGCTTTTCTGTTGTTATGATAGACTGGGTTCAAAAGGGGGAGGAATGGGCTTATTTCATTTCTCAAGTCATAGTCCGTATTAAGCAGAAACAAGACAGGAACTGAGGCAGAAGTCACAGAGGAACTCTTTGCCTACTGGCTTGCTTCCTCTGGCTTGTTCAGATACCTTTCTTACACAGCAGACTCACTTGTCCAGGGATGGCACCACCCCCAGTGGGCTGGATTCCCTGAACCAATTAGCAATTAAGAAAATTCCATTGCAGGATGAAGTTTCTACGAGGACAATTGAGATAGTCATCAATCTGATCACAGGGGAAGAACAGATCAGATACCCTCTCTGCTATTACTTAGGGTCTTAGCTGGGGTCATCCTTGTGGATTCCTGAGAATTTCCCTAGCGCTAGGTTTCTTGCTAGCCCCATAATGACTCTCTCAGTCAAGGTATCTCTTTCCTTGTTCTCCCTCTCTGTCCTTCCCCCACCTCAGCCATCCAATTCTCTCAAGTTTTTCTCCCCTCTCCTTTCTCCCTAATCCCCTTCTACTCTCCCACCCTGCAATACTCCCAGTTTTCTCGGGAGTTCTTGTCTATTTTCCCTTCCCAGGGGAATACATGTATGTCTCTTAGTGTTCTCCTTGTTACCTAGCTTCTCTGGGGTCGTGGACTCTGGGCTAAAGTAAAGATTACTTTACATCTAATATCCACTTATGAGTGAGTACATATTACATTTGTCTTTCTGGATCTGGGTTACCTCACGCAGGATGGTTACTTCTAGTTTCATTCATTCATTTGCCTGCAAACTTCAAGACATCATTGTTTTTCACCGCTGAGTAGTACTTCGTTGT
This sequence comes from Alexandromys fortis, assembly GCF_014885135.2. Taxonomy (NCBI): domain Eukaryota; kingdom Metazoa; phylum Chordata; class Mammalia; order Rodentia; family Cricetidae; genus Alexandromys; species Alexandromys fortis. The sequence continues at coordinate 4,199,864 of NW_026067909.1, read as the reverse complement.
GTAAATGTTCCACATTTTCTTTATCCATTCTTTGGTTGAGGGGCATCTAGGTTGTTTCCAGGTTCTAGATATTATGAACAATGCCGCTATGAGCACAGTTGAGCAAATGCCCTTGTGGTATGAGTGTGCATCCTTTGGGTACATGTCCAACAAGTGGTATTGCTGGGTCTTGAGGTAGATTGATTCCCAGTTTTCTGAGAAACTGCTAACCTGATTTCCAAAGTGACTGTACAAGTTTGTAGGCCCACCAACAATGGAGGAGTGTTCCCCTTACCCTGCATCCTCTCCAGCATAAGCTATCATCTGTGTTTTTGGTCTTAGCCATTCTGATGTAAGATGATACCTCAGAATAATTTTGATTTGCACTTCCCTGATGGCTAAGGATGTTGAACATTTCCTTAAGTGTCTTTCAGCCATTTGAGATCCTTCTATTGAGGATTCTCTGTTTAGATCTGTGCCCTATTTTTTTGATTGGATTATTTGGTATTTGCTGTCTATTTCTTGAGTTCTTTATAATTTTGAAGGTCACTCCTCTGTCTGATGTGAGGTTGGTCAAGATCTTTTCCCATTTAGTTGGCTGTCGTTTTGTCTTAGTGACCATGTCTTTTTCCTTATAAAAGCTTCTCAGTTTCAGGAGGTCCCATTTACTTATTGTTGTTCTCAATGTCTGTGCTACTGGTGTCATATTTAGGAAGTGGTCTCCTGTGCCCATGCATTCAAGGCTACTTCCCACTTTTTCTTCTATGAGGTTCAGTGTGACCCAAAGTCCAATCAAAGAGAGGGAGGAGTTAAAGATAAATACCGAAAAAAAAAGAGAGGGAGGAGTGATAATATGAGCAAAGGAGTCAAGACCATGATAGGGACACCCACTGAAACAGCTGACCTGAGCTAGTGGGAGCTTACTGCCCCAGGACTGAACTGGGCCCTCTGAATGTGGGTGGCAGTCATGTGGCTAGGGCAGTGTGTAGGGCCACTGGCAGTGGGACCAGGATTTATCTCTAGTACTTGAACTGTCTTTTTAGAGCCTGTTCTCTTTGAAGGGATACCTTGCTCAGCCTAGATATAGGGGCAAGGGCCTTAGTCCTGCCTCAAAGTGATGTGCCAGACATTGTTGATTCCCCATGGGAAGACTTACCCACTCTGAGGAGTGGATAGGAGTGGGGTGGGTGGGAGGTGGGGCAGCGGGAGCAGAGAAAGGAGAGGAACCTTGGGTTGGTATGTAAAATGAGAAAAGAGAGTTTAAATAAATAAATAAGAATTAATATCTATGGATAAATACTGGTTTCATGGCTAGTAGCCTCTTAAACTGCCCAAGCCATGTAAGATACAGGGAGGAGTGAGTGCCTTGGTCCTGCCTCAAGTGATGTGACAGACTTTGTTGACTCGCCATGGGAGGCCTCATCCTCTTTGAAAAATGGATGGGACTGGAGTGGGGGGAAGGTGGGTGTAACAGGAAGGGGGCCACTTGTTCATCCCAGCCGCTCGGCTAGCTTAGCTCCAAAATAACCACAGGGAAACTGTATTAATTAAAACACTGCTTGGCCCATTAGCTCTCACTTCTTATTGGCTAACTCTTACATCTTAGTTTAACCCATTTTTATTAATCTGTGTATCACCATATGGCAGTGGCTTTCCGGGTAAAATTCCCAGTGTCTGTCTCCAGTGGATCCATGGCATCTCTCTCACTCTGCTTTCTTCCTCCTAGAATTCAGCTCTGTCTTCTCTGCCTACCTAAGCTCTGCCCTATCAGGCCAAGGCAGTTTCTTTATTCATTAACCAATACAAGCAACACACAGAGGGGACTCCCACATCAGGTGGGGAGAGCGGGAGGAGGAGAGGGAGAGGGAACTGGGATTGATATATGAAATTTAAAAATATTGTTTTAAAGAAAATAAAATAAGGGGGGAAAAAAGAAAATGCCCCACAGACGTGCCCACTAGTCAATCCAGTGGAGGCAATTCCTGAATTAAGGTTTCCTCTTCCCAGGTAGGACAAGTTGACAGCTGAAGCTGACTGACACCTTTTGTCCATTACATAATTCTTTCTTTTAAATCCTTGAACATTTTTATAATAGCATTTCTGATTTTTGTCTCCTGCTTTAAACATCTACATTATCTTTGAGGTGTTTCTATTGATGGAGGGGGGTGAGGATGCCTTATTTTCCCACCTTATTTTCATTTTACTGTAACGTTTATAATTTCTTGTTGTTGCTTGAAGGCAATGCTCTTGAGTGTTCTAGATGGCTTTTAGCTTTGTTAGGCTGTGTCTGTAGAAACCCCTAAACAGCTCGGGCTTAAGGAACAGTCTGTTCTGCTCCCTGGTCTGAATGACAGAGGCATCCTCTAAGAGTCTTATACCCCAGTTGACAGGAACAGTGAAGAGTTACAGCTCCATCCATCAGGCCTCTGAAACCTCACTGTCCTCACATGATGCTTCACAACCAGCCTGAGAGTCCCACCCTGCTACGGTGCAGCAGAGACATAGGCTGAAGCTGCTAGGGGGTTAGAAGGGCTTCCGAGCCACATTTATGTATAACTGGAATCTTGTTCAATACGCTCCAAATGCCCCAGAAGTCACAACCTCAATCTCAGTTCTTCAGCCAGATGTAAAGGTCCTCCTGCTTGTGTTTCTTTTTAGCAGCAGTTTAAGGTCCCTGGGCAGTAGATGAGGAGGGGTTAATGTGATGACTTGATCCATCCATCCATCCATCCATCCATCCATCCATCCATCCATCCATCGATCATCTATCTATCTAGTGATAGAAGTGTGACATCAATTACCCTCTCCTAGCTATAGCTGAACTGCCTTCCTTGCATTTTGCATTTCAATACCTATCTGATTGTTCTATGGTTGTCTGTATGCTTCTCTTTCCCACAGAAGTGAAGAGACTGAGCCTAGTGATTTGTGTGTCTTCAGTCTGTTTGCTGCCCTTATGAGAGAAGAACCCTCACCCCACAGGTAAGTAGGATATTTAAGAAGATCCGGGGGTTCTGATGTACATGTGCTATGCTCTGTAATGAAGACCACAATAAAAAATGAAATTAAAGAATAGGATGTGAGCCTGTTTATAATCTCAAGGAACTAATGGGAAACCGAGGACTGGAAATAACTATTTATAGACCATTATCTGCTGGGCCACAAGGACCGGCATAAGAAATTACAGTGGTTAGAATGAAACTAGCCCCCGTAGTCTCGTGTATTTGAATGTTTGATTCCAAGTTGGTGTACTGTTTAGAAAGGATTGGAGGTGTGGCCTTGTGGGAGAAGCTGTGGCCTTCTTGGAGGAGATATGTCACTGGGAGTGGACTTTGAGGTTTCAAAAGCCCATGCCAGACAAAGTCTTACTCTTTCTCTTTGCCCCCTGCCTTCAGTTCAGGATATAAACTCTCGGCTACTCCTCCATTGTCATACCTGAGGGCTGCTTCACCCACTGCCATGATGATCATGAACTGACCATCTGGAAGAGTAAGCAAGCCCCCAATTAAATGCTTTCTTTTGTAAGTTGCCTTGGTCATGGTGTCCCTTCACAGTACTAGAAAAGTAAATAAGACAGAGATCTCTGCAAGAATGTTTAGAGCCACTTTTAGCAGAGTACTAAAGACTGTTAATAATACGCCCTCTGATGCCATCATTTAAATAAGATGCAAACAGGATGCCATGGAAGAGGGAACTTGAAGGGCTAATAACAATAAAGTCTAAGAATGAGGGTATGTAACCTAGAAGGGTGAACCTTTCTCTTTCCACTTCACAGGACCTTGGCAAAGGTTTGAAGCTTGCTTCAGGAATCTCAGTAAAGGATAAATTAGTCTATCCTAGGTGATTCCCAACGGTGCTGGGGCCCTGTGCTGCCATCCCTTTGGGGTACAGGTCTCTATTCTCATTACTTGAGAATTCAAATTGTGTCCTCACACAGTTGGTTAACCTGGCTTCCATGGCATGATAAAGGTTATAAATTAGTCATGTGTTGAGGAAGTCCTGGAAGGACAGCCCAGCCTTTCTTCATGCTGGTTGGCTGCAGCCATAGCAACTGCTTGTTGTAGACCAAAGTTCAGTGTCTGCACATCTTTATGGCCTTGTTCGTAGTTCAATGTCCAGGAGCATAAAACTTCCAGCGAAGACACAGCTTTCACACTCACAACAGAATACTAGACTTTCTTCCTAAACACTGGACTCCAAATGATAAGGCCTCCAAATATCCTAAGTTGGTTGTTGTTCTATCCCAGGGAGCTTCTTTCCTGAGAAAATGCCTACTACACAGAAGACGTTGATGTTCCTATCTGGCTTTCTCACAAGCCTTGGCTCTGTTGTTGTCATCTGCTCGATTCTGGGGACACAAGCATGGGTCACCAGCACTATTTTCTTCACAGATGCTATTTCCAATGGTACCATTGTCATCACCTATGGCCTTTTCCGTGGTATGAGTACTCAAGATTTGAGTGAAGGCCTTCAAGAGCTGGACAAAAACTTTGAAGGTAAGTGATCACCTAATTTGAATGGGAATAGAAAGAATGGCTAAGATTCCTATAAGTTTGTATTTTGGCCAAATAACCATTTGGCACTAATCTCTTCGAAGCCCCAAGTTAGGTTACCAATTGATTAACTCATAATTTTGAAAAGGTGTTTATTATTATTTTAGACTCCTCCTCTCTGGTTATCTTGTTATTGTCAGAGTCTAAACCATTTTAGCAGCAGCTGGGCTTGAATGGTACCTATCTAGTTTATTGACAAATAAATATTTAAAGTATGTGGCAGTTTTATAGTGTTTAATAGCCAGCAAGAGCAGTATCTTAAAGGATGTTAACCATGGGTTTTGACACAGGACATCCAGCTCCATCCAGAAGTTCATAAGCACTTACATACGGAAAGTCTAAAGCAGTAAACATCAACGCCCACTCTGTATTTCCCAGCTTCTTGAACATACACTTTTGTGTTCAAAATATCTCATTGTTGGAAATAACATTTAATTTCTTATTAATCCTATCACCTACAGGAATTCCTATTTGTTCCTCATTTCTGATATAATAATGTCTATTTTTCTATATATACAAAATAAGAAACTATTGAGGATAGGCAAATGTAGCTACTTGAGTTTTATAGTTTGAGATCTGGCATTAGGGTTCTTGATATGTGAAAGTCACATTTGTACATTGTATAGCATATAAGTGGGCGTTGTGTTTTGCCATGATGCACGCAGGGTCTGTACAACTGGTTAGAGATATTTAAGCTTCTAAGAATGCACTGTCTACTACCATATGCCAATGTAATATTTGGTACCCTACTCTAGAATGGAGTTCTAGTAGGTTTATGATTTCATTAATGAAATGGTTTCCATAAATCATAAATCAAGGGCAATGTGTTTTTAACTACCAATGGGTCTTTGAGTGGTAGGAAAACCACATTTTCCCTGAGGTTTCAGCTGCTTCTCCCCTCCCCTGGTGCTGGCCGCAGCCTCTCAGGAGGGTGAAGAGACCTGCTCTACAACAGCCAGAAGCTAAGATTTCAAAGGCCCCTTTAATGATACCATTTTAAAAACCAAAAGTAGGCTTGTTTGGGAATCCTCTGGCAGATTTAAATGCTTTAAATTGGAGACAGAAGTCTATACAGTGTTGACTGGGGATCAGTTGATTCCATCTAGAGACTGATGGCCTCAGTGGAAGCCCTGAGTCTCTACCTAGCCAGGGAGGCCCAGAGAAGGACAGGAAAGGTCAGGCCTGGCAAGTCAGCCCTACGTGACTGGGAGTGAGCATGCTGCATCTGGAGATCAAGGACAGTCTCAGGTGGGATGGTGGCACAGCTTGGGGTCAGTGATATTTAGGTCCTTCCACTTAGTGTATCAACAGAGTCAGAATGCTTGTGTTGCCAGTGCCCGGTTCTCTCTGGTTTTATCCTTTAGTACTGGAAAGCCACTGTAGCCACCCCTCACACTTACAGTCCAACCTCCCATTGCTCCAGAGGGTCAACAACTACCCCACGGAGGAAGATGCTACACAGTTGCTGGTAGGCATCTAGAGGCCACTCAGGGACTATGGGATTTTCCATACATGTGACTGTGGTAAGCGCTGAGCATGTAAACGGTTCTCCCAGACAGGAAGTCATCCTTAAAACATGTATGTAGGCGGTGTTAAAGCTCTTCTGTTGCTAACCCTGTCAGCAGAATCCAGTGTTTATAGTGGGACACTCCGCTCTCCTGCAAGTAAGTCAGGCTGTCATGTGCATCATTAGTCAATCACTGGTAGCAAAATTAAATCTGTATAAAATTAAACATGCAGTGTCCTATTCAGCACTGGCAAACGGATGCTTCCCCTTGAAAAGTCAAGCGTTTTAGCTTTGTAGCTAAGGCTAGGACACACTGAAATCCTCAGGCAGTGAAGCATATCACCAGGCCCTGCTACACTTCTGCACAGGGCGGTTCTAACATATCTTGTCTATTTGGATTACACAGTTTGAAGTGAAAGAGCAGAATGGGCAATAGTGTTTGGTTTAAAGTGTCAAAACCATCCGGGCAACAATGGGTCAATGAATGGAGATGATGCCTAGTCAGCTCCCGTCAGGAACCCTTCTGTTGTGGAACTGGCCTGGCAGTGAGCTCAGGCTGGCTAGGTGGGTCCTGGTTAGTCTAATGTCCAGATAAGAGATCGTTTAGCTCTGTCTAGCCATGAGTCTTTGCTACTCCTAAAGTTCCAGCTGTATAATTTCAGCTCAAAATATCCGCTGTGTGAGTGAAGGTCTTAGACTTAGGTGCTGATAGGGTTTGTACACAGCACCTGTAGTGAAGTGTTCCCTATCCAGGGCAAGGGAAGCTCCTCCTCCTCTGCAGTGCAACACCCTGCACTCATGTAAGCCTCCACAACAGCTGGCGGTGGGGTGGGGAACACAGTGCTGTGGACTCCTAGAAGGAGTGCTCACGCTCACGAGGCTGTGCTCCCCTGCCTCCCTGGTTTGGCTCTTGAGTGCTTTATAACAGGATCCCTAATGAAGTTAACCACTTGACTCTGAGAATACCATAGGTCCTAAGGGGCATGATGTGTACTATTTCCCCAGGATGGCAGGAATGGTGAAATGTGTCACTTGAATGCGGCACCCCTCAGAAGGTGATCTCCAGTCTCCATCCTGACCAGACCAAGCTTCTTTCCATAATCACTTTGAAATTTCAGTGAGTGTTATTTCTTTTCCCAGGGCACTAGATCTCTTTGATCTTGGTCCCAAGAGACCTAGGTTAGTAGACACATGAACTCCAACAGCCGAGTTACCATGGCACTGACTCTGGCTCCGAGATGCAGTCTCCTGGATGCTGCCAAGACCCTCTGTATTTGGCCACCCATACCAATGAGAAGAATGTCAGATTCAGGTCCCATCCCTCTTGTTTAGATGTGCTATTTTCCATGTAACTATGACAAAACACCCGAGAAAAGCAACTTAAAAGAGGCAAAGTTTATTTTTGGTTCATGGTCTCAGAGGGATTCCAGCTCATTCTGGTGAGAAAGGCATGGTGGAGCAGGTTCAACTGTGATGGCAGAGTGTGAGATAGTTTCCTCACATAGAGTGGACCAGAGAGCACAAGCCAGCACCAAAGTGGGTCTAACCTTCAAAAGGCTTGCCTTGGTAATATACTTCTCATGGTCAGTATGTGTTTCTGGAAGTTTCCACAGCCTCTAAAACTGTGCCACAGGCTGGATGGAGTCTGAGCCTTGAAAACTTGAACCTGTGGGGGACATTTTAGTCAATTCCTAACATCAGGTGTGTTTGGTAAACATTGATTACCAACCTTATGGGAAGGAGCATTACCTAGGAGACAAGCCTCGGGCATTTCTGAGAGGGAGTTTCTATATTGGGTTGAGGTGAGACAATCCACCCTAAATGTGGGTGGTATCATCTCATGGATGGAGGTCTCAGACTGCAGAAAATGGAAAAGGTGAACGTATCATCAGCATCCCTCTTGGTGCTTCTTCTTCTTCTTCTTCTTCTTCTTCTTCTTCTTCTTCTTCTTCTTCTTCTTCTTCTTCTTCTTCTTCTCCTCCTCCTCCTCCTCCTCCTCCTCCTCCTCCTCCTCCTCCTTCTTCCAGACTGCATATGCAATGTGTCTAGTTGTCTCGAGCTCCTGCCGCCATGTTTGCCCCACCATGGTGGACTGTACTCTCAAACTGTGAACTTTCTGCCCTTTAATTGCTTTCATTAAGTGCCTGATTGTAGCAATGGAAAAAGTGATTAGTACACTGGATGGTTTTAAGACAGACAGTAATTCTGACTCAGGGTTGATGGTCATCAACCTTGCCTTGGTCAGATACGAGGCCGACACAAGCTTTGGGCATTACTTTCATGCCTCTTGGCAGTGGTTGCTTGAAGTTGGTTTTTTGGTGTTTGATAGCTCAGGACACAACCTTACAGATGAACACAGGCAGGTTGAGGGCAAGTGTCAGGCTCAATGGTCTCCAAGTGCTGAACTTAGGCCAAGGATCAACGGTTACCAGTGGGCTGTCACGACCTGGCTTTTCCTCTGTCCCCAGTCTTCGCTGGCTCTTATTTCTTTTCTGTGATCTCAACATTGTGGGATTAAACAGAATTGAATTAAGAAGGTAAATACAGCACAGAAACTAATTGCAAAGTAAAGAACAGATGAAGTTGATTTCTTGAGACTATGTGAAGACTGCCTACTCCCTACTCTGACTTCATCTCATGAATCAGGATGCGTTTTCTGGAGGAGGGCTGTTTATCCTTTTTCCTTCTTATAGATGTGACCACATTGGAAGGAGGAGATGGAGAGAATGGGCCAAACCAGAAGACTTAGTCAGTTTTCTCCCAAGACAACCTTAGCAATTGTCCAAGATGTTGAGGCACTAGCTGTGACTTCCTGGGAAGTCCCAGGTCTAAGATCATTCAGTCCCTGTGATGTGCACTAGTGTCAGCATCACACTGGGTCAGGTCCCTGGTGGCCAGGTGTCTGAGGGAGTGGAATCAGTCCTAGTTACTTGTGTTTCTGAAACAAAATATCTGGCAAAGGCCATTAAGGAAGGAAGTTGTTTGTTCCTGCTCACAGTTGGAAAGCACAGTCCGTCATGGTGGAAAAGTCACCACGGGAGGAGCATGTGGTTGCTGGTCATATGGTGTATGGTATCCACAGGTAGAAAACAGAAGTGGGGGAGGGGAGACGGAGGGAGGAGGGAGGTGAATCCTGGTGCTCACCACTTCTCTTAACCCAGTCTAGAAACTCCCTCACAGTCATGCAAAGAGGTTTGCTCCCCTGAGAATTCTAGATCCTATAAGTTGCCAGTATCCACCATCCCTCTCAGTGTCTATGAACCACAGAAAACAAGGCCTGGAGGTGGAGGGCAGATGGCAAGTGGGACCCGAGTGAATGAATCTTCTCCTGTGGGGATCTGGGTGTCTGAATGCCTGGCTGAGATATCTGCTGTCATCTCTGTGGCTGCCTGTTCTTGGCCTCTTTCTGAGGCCACCAGAATCAGGGCAATTAGCTCCCATTGTGATGGGACTCCTGAATCGGAAGCTTGTCCCATGAAAGAAAGAAAAAGAAAAAGAACTCCATGTCTCTGCTAATTTTCCGGGGAGGGAGCAGCTGTCAGATGCTGGGAGGGCTATTGTTATTGCACTCTGGCTAACTCTCACCAAACTTTCAGCTTAGCATTGTCTGAGTTCTGAGGCTGGAGCTGGGAAGGCAGAGCTGTCATAGGTGGCAGGGAATTCAGAAATAAGTGTTACAATGCAGCAGTTCAAATTGAGATGAATTGCCCCCCCAAGTACGTAGGAAAGTATGAGTCAGCAGCCCCAAATTAGCTCTCTTTGAAAAATCACGTCTGTTAAATCTTATTGAAAGTCAAGGCAGAGCTAAATTTGATTGTCATTTTCTTTTTCTTTTGGGGCATGCATGTCACGTGCAAGTGCTTGTGCATGGGTGTGCACACATTCACGGAAGCTGGAGGTCAGCACGCTGTGTTTCCCAATTATGTCCCATCTTGGTTTTGCTTTTTAATTTTATGTGTATGTATGTATGCTTGTGTAAGTGTATGTCCATCACGTGGATGCAGCCACTCACAGAGACCAGAAGAAGGTACAGACTCCCCTGTAATGAGAACCTCTGTGTAGGTGCTGGAAATGGAAGCTGGGTTCTCTACAAGAAGAACACTAAGCATCCTTAACTGCTGAGCCATCTCCCCAACCCCTCCACCCTACATTCTGAGACAAGGTCTTGAAGGGAACCTGGAGCTCACTAATTGATTCTACCGGACTGACGGGCAAGCAAGGCAGACTCTCCAGAGCTGGGATTACGGGCTCTGTGCCTGGCTTCTTTTTTTAAACAAGGTCTCTGGGAGGGTTGAACTCAGGCCCTGATGCCTTCAGGGCAAGCATTTCACCCACTCAGCCCTGCCTGCAGCCCTGCACAGTTGCTTCTTAATGGAATATTCCAATTGTAAGTGAACATTCACTTAGAACTGGAAGTCAGTGTGTGAGGCAGAGAGACACTCAGAGAAATCCAGGTGTTCGGGACACCAGGCGTGTTCCTCACACTTGAGTTTCTGCTCTTGGCTTAAATATTCCAGTTATTTCCTTGACTACAGGACTGCCAAGGAGAGAGAAAGCTCTTTTGTCCCCAGCCAAGTTCCCTTGAGAGCGAGGGTTTCCTCCTGACCTGGCTGCTGGGGAACAGGAAGTGGATCCACCTTGAGGTGATGAATGGCTGACACATCCACAGGGACCAGTCTGGACCTCCGGCTGGGTGTGTCTCCCTAGCTCGGCTGCTTTTTCCTATTCTTGTGATGTCACCTCCCTCCAGTTTCAAAATCAGCACATACTGAGCTAGTATAAGCAAAACCTCCTAAATATGCCATTTACATAAGAGTGTGGAGGAGCCAGAGAGAGATCCCACTTGGCTAAGTCAGGGAACGAGTGAAGCCCCAGTCCAGGTGTCTTTGGGAGCCTTGCTTAGGTTACATGGGATAGGGGATCAATCTCCCAAAGGGGTCACTGACGGAAGTCACGGGATAGCCCAGTCACCATAACGACGAGGTTTTGCCTCTAGAAGCTGAGCTTTGCCCCTGTGCCTCTGAGGAAAGAAATGCTCCTCAGTGGGGGTGGGAGGTCATGGTTCGCTCACTGCTGAGCTGGAGTTTTGCTTTTTGAGCAGTCTCTGTTCTCCTGGGATTACAAGGGATGCCTGTCAATGTTTAGCACATGCTATAGCCAAGTTCCCGTCTCTCCTGCCCCTCTTTCCTGCACATCCCTTTGCTCTTTATGGCAGTACCCCTTGCTATGCAGCAGTATCCTTGCTGCTGCCCTCAGGCCACTCCCTTCTAGGAGATGCCTAACCTGGGCTCAGTCACACACTACTCATGGAGGACTTTTGCTACCACCCAATTTTTTGATCATGCCTCCTTTGTCTAGTAGGAGGGTGTGGCAGATTTAGAAAAACAAATACAAGGACTTAAAATTTAAGATGATTTCTCCCAAACTGGGCTGAGCACATACTCTTCCACAAGGTAAATGTCAGATCCTGGGGTCCTGTGTCCGCTCAGATTATCCAGAAACACAGTTCAGTAAAGACCACTTCTTTTCATTAAAAAAAAAAAAAGGAATTACTTATTTTAGGTTTTTTTTTTTTTGCCTGCATATATATGTGTGGACCATGTGCCCATGGAAGCTAGAATAAGACTTCTTCTGGAAGCTGGATGCTGATTCTTCTGGAACTGGAGTTTACAGATAGTCGTGAGCCACCATGTGGGTTGGTAGGAATCAAACTCATGTTCTCTGCCACAGCAACTAGTGTTCTTAACCACTGAGTCCTCCCTCCAGGCCCCCATTTCTTACACAAGTCTCTCAGCCACACAGGGGCTCTTGTTTTCCTTACTAGTCAGAAAGGAGACACCCGTGCATGGTGTGCAGTTCCACAGCGGGCATCGGGAGCATCCGGAACGGGGTGGAAATCAAGGGCATGTACAGTAGGACTTGATACACGGAGAACGTCTCAAGAGTTCTCTTGGTACGGGGATAGAGAGCGGCACCTTGCAAAGAGAGGGTGATGGTGGCGAACGGTAGGATATGGTTCAGAAGAGGCTTTGCTGTTCCTCCTGTCCCACGGGAGCCAGCACACACAGCCCTAGAAGCTAAGAATCCGGGTCTGCCTGGCTACTTCCTGTTCCTTAAAGCTGTGCTGAGCTAAGGCTGTGACTGTCTCCACATCCGTGGGAACCAGTGAAACAGGAAGAAAGAGAAGGAGGATTTGACTAGTTCTTATTCACCCGTCTGTGGGGACTATGGCTTGAGTTCCCAGTGATGTTTGTTAGTGTTGCCATAGTCGGCACTAAATCTTGTTCTCTGGTGGTCTTTTCCTTGGGGCTTCACAGACGGTCTCTAAACACTTTCGTGGGAGATCCTGACATATACTGACAACCATTAGGAGCTGCACTGCGCACCTAGGAAGAGCACACCTGTCACATCTGGTCTGATGTGTGGGAGTAGAGCGGGATGTGGGGGAGCTCGGTGCCCTGGAAAATGGCTGCTAGATCTCGGAAACCCCGAGGTTCTGACAGCTCTGCCCAGTGCACCTGCATTGTGTTTTCCACGAGTGTAGATCCATTATGGAGCTTCTTTGCATTTAAGATACATGCAGATGGTATTTTGTAAAGTGCTTTAAGTTTAGAAGGAAGTTCTGCGGGGAACCAGAAGGTTGTGTTCCCAGCTGCCTCCAGTGTTGGAGTGGAGACCAGGACATGGAGTCTGGACTAAGGGAAAGCACCCTGATTTGGTCTAGCAAGAAATGGTTTCCTATCTCCACTGCTAGCTATGAGCTGGTCCCTCTCTGGTCATTTCCGCCAGCTCTTATTCTCCGGCTTTTTTCTCTGTCATCTGCTCCTGGCTCACTGAATTCTTCTAAGCCTCAGGGCTTATGGGATTCTCACTGCATGTAGATTTGCACAGTGACCCACCCTAAACATTTCTGTCAGAAGCAACTGATTCTAAGACCCAAAGGGAAGCTATGGCAATGGAATTGCCATCTATCCTACTAGCAAGGCTCGGAGGGCAGAGATTAGTGGTAAGAAAGTTGTGGGTATGAGGGACTACCCTCTGCTAAAACTTGAAAACTCAGATAAACATCCAGCCACCTTTAGTGCTGTGCTTATGCAATCAAGTAAGATCACTGACTGGTTGGCCATGAAGGATGTCGTCTCATTCCTGTGCATGTGTGTATGTTCCTGTATGTACATGTGCACTCAGTGTGTCTATGCAGATGCCCGTGCACATGTATACGTGTGCAGGTGGAGGTAAAAAGTCAACTACCGATGTCATTCTTCAGGTGATGCCCATCTTGGTTTTTGAGACAGGGTCTCTGGTTGAACCTGTAGGTCACCAGTTCAAGTAGACTGACTGTCCAGTGAGCCTTAGGATCCACCCGTCTCAGCCATCTCCCCAACTCTGAGATTGCAAGCATTCACCATCACCTCTGGCTTTTTTAGGTGGGTTCTGGGGATTGAACCTCTATGGCACATTACTGACTGAGCCATCTCCTGGTCCATGCCATCTTGGTATTATACTGCTTCCTTCCCTGACACCACAGCTTCTCTAGCTTGGCTGTACTTAGGATTTGCGTTCTGTACTGTGCATTCACCAAATGTTGCTTTAGTTCTAGGGATATTGGGTAATTCTTCCCAGAAGACTTTGCATTTGGTGGCCATCTTATTCCTGGTCCTGAGTCTGGGAACTTCCGTACTGAGCTCAATTTTCACCTTCTACAACAGCATCAGCAACCCTTACCAGACGTTCCTGGGTCCTATGGGCGTCTACACCTGGAACGGACTCAGCGGTGAGTTTCCTGAGAAGACTCATGTGCACATACATGTACACAGATACACATGCACACACAGGTGTATACTTTTGCATACCAATGCATGCTCGTGAACACACGTTGCTCTCCTTCTTACCTTCACAAGGGGCAAATGTGGACTCCAGAGATGCCTCACCTGGATGACTAAGCCACAGAGCAAGGGAGGATACCATCTGGAGCCAACACTCTTCTTGTGGGTTAGGATGCTGTGTGGTTGCTAGGTGATTTTGTTATTCCGTGGGTGGGTACCTGGGTGGAGGACAGAGTCCAGATGGGAAGTGGACCTGCTGTGACTCAGTCAAAAGACTCTCCATGGGTTTTGCCCATGGACTGCAACCCCCACAACTGTAGTGGAACGCAGAACCAGAGGTTAAGGGACTTGGTTACAAATCCAGACATAGGTCCCTAGCATCAAGGGCCCTTCCCGTCAGCCACCAGACCTCACTCACGGCCAGGGTAAACAATGAATTGCTCTTGGTTTTGCTCATGCAGCTCGGATCCAACAGAAGCAGAGGCCCCAGACATGGCCAGATGTAGAGATCATGTCGTGGGAAGTCTGTTTCTCTTCATCCCTGTGTACGCTGATTTCCCAGTGTGTGCTCTGTAGCCGCTACACAGTTGATTCAATCCTCTTAAAGGTCATTTGTCTGTACCCACCCTGAACTCCGCCAGAGGCAGCTCTAGAGGGAACGTCTGCCATTTCCCGGGAGTCAGGAGAGCATCCTGGGCCCAGTTCTCATAGACTCACACATTGACATGTCCTCATCGATGTCTGAAGCCAAGAAAGATAATCCTACCCATCAAGTTGGATAAGAACACTCAGCCCCTCAAGGCTGTAGTCTCGTCTCTTTTCCTCTGCAATGGAGAACAGGCTAACTATCCATGTATCAGAGGCCCCGCACATGTTTGCGAAGAAAAACAAGAAAAGGAGTCTGGAAAGTCACCCCTCAGCCTGCTTATGTCCAGCCACAAAGACCTAGGTTGTGGGGAGAGAGTTCCCACAGTCCTTCTGCCTCAGACATATATTCTGACACAGAGCGCTGTGAGATCAGCAGAAAAACCACCCTTAAGGGTTGTGTAAGGGCCAGATTTGCATTCTGACCTGGGTCTGGGGGAGACCTTTGGCCTTTGGGCAAACATAGGAGTTGGAAGTAGTCTTTTGTGTCCCGATGCTCAGTAAGACAGATTCTGTCCTCATATACCCTCAGACAGCCTTTGATTTTCTTTGCTTATCTGGAGTGTTACAGAGTTTAGTGAAAAACTGGTTTGCAAGAGGCTAATCCTACAGAAGCGCTTCTGTTTAGCACTAACAATGTAGCTTCCTGGCCTTTGGGAAGCTGCAAGGGAGGGCTGGTATCAGACTGACTTTAAGGCCCTGGGGCCAATGAGAATGCTACAATTCCCTGTGGAAGTAGGCTTGCCCATGTTCTCCTGGGCTGCAGGCGGTGAGCAGGCCCAGTGGGCAGAAGAGGAAGTGGATTATCTGGTTGGATTCTGATGGGTAAAAAACAGCCATAACATTGCCTGAAGCTCGTGCCCCCTGACCTCAACCTACACTGGTCCCAGTGTGGCTGGGGTTGCCCACAGGGAATTTTAAGGTGGGTGGAGAGAAGGTTGGATCCAGAGAGACTGTCACAAACTGTCTGCTATAAACATATTGTCCCTCAACTGGAGAACACAGGAAGCAATGAGTAGGTGTCATAGCCCAGCAGGGATGGGCCCTAGAGGAAGCTCATGTCCCCAAGCCTTTCAGAACAGCTCACCACTGCTATCCCCAGCCTCCTGCAGCCTTTCAATCTACAGCTCTGGAGAAGCTGTGAGACTAGCCAGGCCTAGATGCAGCCTATACTCCTGGCTACTTAGGAGGCTGAGACAAGAAGATCCTCAAGTTCAAGACCTGTCTGGCTGCGCAAAATAAAGAATGAAAAGAGGGCAGGGGTGTGGTTCAGTGGTAGAGCGTTTGCTTACTGTTTTCGGGCTTCTAGATTTGATCTCTAGTATTTCAGGAAGGGAGGGAGGGGGAGGGAGGGAAGGAGAGAGGGAGGGAGGAAGGAAGGAAGCAAGGAAGGAAGGAAGGAAGGAAGACAATGAACCAGAAGCAGTGTGGAACCCCTGGCTCCAGGCATCTGCCTCGAAGGGGCCCAGATAGGCAAGGTGTCTACATGCCAGCCCTTCCCCATGCAAATCAAAGCTCCAGACAATCCACTTTAGGGTAAAGGCATTAACCTTGTGCCCATTCCACTCCTTTATGATTAATTAAGCTTTTATAAGAAACTTCACAAGAGGAAAATGAAGGATAATGAAGGGGTGAGAGGCGCCCAGTGAGCATCAGAGGAACGGGACTTTTGTTCATGCAAATAATTAAGAAATAAAGCCATTATTTTGTGGGTGAGGTGTCTCATCAAGGGCTCCTCAAACATTCTCCACTTGCAAACCCCCCTAATTAGCTTCTCTCAGAGGACCGTTTGGGGAGCTTCCCTGCCTGTGGGGTGGGACACAACCAATGCCTGAGACTTCAGAGCTATGCACAGTCTGTGTATGTCAGCAGATGAAGGATCCCAGACAGACTTCATCCCGGGGATTCCCCTGATGTGTCACAACCCCACCTGGGCATGAGCATCCATCCTCACCCTCATCTTCCTTCCAAAGTGTTTTGTTTTATTTTTTTATTCCAGTGTTCATGGCATATGAATACCTGTCATTTGCATTACGTATTTAAAGCACACTGTTCGTTGGGTTTCAGCGTGTTCTTAGCCACTGCAGGCATCACTACCATCCTTTTCCAAATATTTTCACCAAGTCAAAGAGAGACCTTATGACTCCTGGTTACTACCTGCCTCTCGCCCACCTACACAACTGTATGCTTCCTTTGCAGAAGATACTTCCTGGTTCAAGGCTACACTTGCCTGGGCCCTGCAGAGTAGACTATCTGCAGTGGCTATCTAGTCCTTGTAGCATGTGTCCAGCCCTTGAGAGCCTGTGGCTCTCTTGCTCCTGGTGGGACTCCCCCCTCACAGTTGGGGGTGACCCACTGCCCACCCTTGCTCTTCCACCTGTGATGCTGGTGTCTTCCCACATCTTGTTTGTCCATACGCCCACCACATCCACTCTCCATCCCCTGTCCACTCACCCCCACCTCTACATCCGTCGCCCTGGGGCACAGGCTGTGTGTCACCCAGAGATAGCTTCTGAGAGGATCTGAGCCTGCAGGTTAGATACTGTCCTGAAGGATCTTTAGAATGGCATGCCTAGAATCTAGTTTGTTTCTTACGTCTTATTTTTACAGTCTCCATCTTGAAACACTGTAGAATCCAATGTAGCCATTCAATAAATGACTATGGGTTATGTATCCCATAAAGAAAATAAGGGATATTAAAAAAATGCAGAGGGGAGGCACACAGCTGGAGAGATGACTCAGCAGTTAAGAGTGACTGCTGCCCAATCCTTACCCACAAGGACCTGAGTTGGAATCTGTCCCCCTCCCCATGGGTGATTCACAAACACCTATAACACCTGCTCCAAGGGATCCGATACCCTATTCTGGTTCCTGTGGGTGACTACCTACACATATGAGTTGGAATCTGTCCCCCTCCCCCATGGGTGACTCACAAACACCTATAACACCTGCTCCAAGGGGTCTGATGCCCTATTCTGGTCCCCGTGGGTGACTACCTACGCTCACACAGATGCATGCTCATATACATATTTAAATAGTTAAAGTAACTTTAAAACATGTATCACAAGGACGGGTAGATGGCTCAATGAGTAAAGTGATTGCTACAAAGAAACAAGGAGCTGAGTTGAGATCCCAAGCAACCAAGAAAAAAAGTCAGGCAGAATGGTGCATATCAGTAACCATGTATCTGGGTGGGCAGGGACAGGGGGAGAAAAGAGGGATCTCGGAGGCTTGCTGCTGAAACAGGGAATTCCAGGTTCCGTGGGAGTCTCTGCCCTCTCTGCAAAAATAAATAGATAAATAAAAATAGAGAGTAGTAGAAAAAAAAACACCTGTGTTTTCCTTTGGCCTACACGTATGTGCATATACATGTATGCACATTCAGACCCCTACCACAGCAAGGCACATACATGCATGCACACATGTATGGGCAAAAATAATGTTAAGAGTGCCTCCTTGTGTCATTTATGATGCTCAATCTTCTTTCCAGCACCCTTTGTGTTCCTGACCATGGTACTGTTCGTGGGGAATACAGAGTCCAACCATCTCTCAGAAGAACTGTCCCACAAGCTTTATACAGATATCACCATCAAGACAACAACCCACTCTTACGGATACTCATTTTGGCTCGTTCTGCTTGTCATCCTTCTGAATATTGTCACTGTGGTCATCATCATTTTCTATCAGAAGGCCCGATACCAGCAGAAGCAGGAGCAGAGGAAGCCGGTGGAATATGCTCCCAGGGACGGCATTTTATTCTGAGTCCTCTGTCTCTTTACGTTTGCACTGTCTCTGCCAGTAGTAACTGGCTAGCTCCTGTGGACAATCTGCATGGCAGTCTGCTGCGATACCTTCTGTAACCATGACACCATGTCCTTCCTAGATGATGTTTGCACGTTTCTCCACGGATATGCACTGGAAAGAGTTTTCTCATGAGGGCAGGGAAGTGAGTGGGGAAGACTGTGGTCTAGAGGGCTCCAAGAGGGGGTGGTCTGGGGCCTGTAGGCTCTTTTCTCCTGGATTGCTATCCACAGTAATAAAAGTCTGAATTTTTTTGCCTTCCCCGTGACCAACTTAAAGGACTGCAGCCCCCTGATTTGGGCCTTAGGAAGGATCAAACATTTCACTCTTCTATAGGAACAAAGGCATTCTGAACTTGTTTTTCCGGAGTCAAGAGTTGGATATAAAAGGATAAAGGATGGAATGACCCTGTGCAGGCTTAGTTCCTGTAATGAGGGCTTGATACATGTAGAATTCAGGCCTTAGGAAACCCAACATGAACAGGTTAGATGTGAAATATAGCCCCTGTGGTCGGTTTTTCCAGCAGACAGACAAGCAACAAAATGGGGAAGGCACAAAAAATGTAATCTGCATGAGTTTCCAATAAGGTATTCCCTTTGAAAAGCTCACTGAGAACCTTTCAGCCTTGACTATTTCACAAGTTGCCAGATAGGACTGCAAAGTGACCCCTTTTCATGTGTTGATGGATTTGTGAAGCAGTAGCTCTGTGACAAGGACTGGATCTTATGAAGTCCTCAAGGGTACATGGCCTTCAACACTCAGAGCTGTGAGCTGGGTTCCTACAGTGGGGGCAGCACCATGCTGAGCCCTCACCTTCGTGGAGTTTACTGTCAGGCAGCAGTTGAGTCCGACATTTAATGAACACTTACTTGACTCCAGTTAAATCAGTTGCTTAGGGTGGGGGATCTTCCACCCATTGTAGAGCACCAAAGTGCCCAGCATGTTCAAGGCTCTGGGTTCCATTTCTTGTTCTGCAAAAATGAAACATAGAGTTACAAAATTGTGCTTTGTGTTTTGAAGGGACAATCTCAATCACACTCCATCTTGAAGGCCTGCTAATTCAAGACTACTCTTATCTATTAAATTATTAAAAGTTTAGTGTACTTTATTTCCTTCGTGTGTGCAGATGTGCATAGGCTATGATGTGTGTGTCTGTGTGTGTCCTTATGTGTGAAGATCAGATGACAAGCTTCGGGAGTTCATTCTCTCCTTCTACCATGTGAGACCTGGGGATCAAACTCAGGTCATCAGTCTTGGTAGCAAGCACATTTACCTATTTAGCTGTCTTGTGGACCTTCTATTAAATTATTACACAATTTGGATTTGGGCAACAATGACTTAGTGAGTAAAAGTGCTTGCCATCAAGCCTGATGACCCTAGTCCATTCTAAATGACCCACAAAGTGGAAAGAAAGAGCTGACTTCTGCAAGCTGTCCTCTGACCTCCATTCATAAATTGTGCTATGTGCATGCCCATAGCCATAACCATACTTCCCTATACAAGACCAAAATAAATAAATGAATATAGGATTAAATAAAATGCATAATGACTCATCATTGTTCATCTAATTCTTTGATATATATATCTTTGGTTTTTGAGACAGGGTTTCTCTGTGTAGCCCTGACTATTCTGGAACTTGCTCTGTAGGCTAGACTGGCCTCAAATTCACAGAAATCCACCTGCGTCTACCTTCTGAGTGCTGGTATTAAAGGTGTGCACCACCACTCAGCTGGAATATATTTTTAAAATATGATCATAAACATTGAACATACTTTAAACTCTGAGCTTAAAAATAATGGCATTCTTTGAAGGTCCAGGTTTTCTGTTGGGAGTTTGATAATGTGACCATGTAGTGAAGAGGAGACAGATGTGGGTAAGAAGACCCAGCAACAAATGGATAAATAGGGCCTCCCATAACTGGTCAGCTGTGGGAGTACTGCAGCATGGAAAATCACTGCGTCCTTTCGCCTTGGCTTCTCAACAGCACTGGGTTTCCCTAGGAAACAAATGGCCTTACTCCTTATATGGCATATGGCCTTTCAGGAACTTTAATGGTCTGTTCTGTCCCTTTAAGAGGCAAGCCATACCTACTCCCTCCCCCATCCAGTGAACAAGCTGATCTTCAGCTTCTAGTCTGAGTCGTTCCTTTTCCATCTCCCTCTTGAAGAGGCAGCTCTGTCTCTCCTTTCTCCCCACTTCTCCCCTTTCCCCCTTCTCTCTCTCCCTGTTCTTCCCCCTTCTCTCCTTCTCTTCCATAACCCACTAAATAAATATCTAACTTCAATCTGCATGGTGTACCTATCCATGTCTCTGTCTCTCACCTGCCACATGGCTCCCTGCCCAGGACCAGACCAGCAATATGGTCTCATGGTGTGCCCATCTATCTGTCTCTCCTCGTGGGACTGGCTGCCCCATTGAAGTCTCTCACCCACCATGTGGCTCCCTGCCTGGGACTGGTGGCCTGCTGCAAACCACTTGGGGAACTGTGCCATCCCTGCCTGGGACTGGCTGCTCTCAGGACCCACTGCCCACTGCCTGCCACCACTTCGGGAACCTGAAGTGTGGTCTCATGGCTCTCTACTTGCTGCAGTCTCTTGGGAGTCTGCAGAATTTTACTTAAACCATAACAGGAATCACTTCAAAGGTAGGAATCAGGTGAATGGAAATTTGCTTTACAAAGAGAGATGAAGTGAGGTGCCCTTACTGTGTGTGAAGGTGGAAGGTGATGAACTTACACATATGTTCAGTGAATCTCCTTAAGCAAGGGCCAAGCACTACTCTGTCACCGGAGGATCTACTGAGGCCTCCTCTTCAGCCACAAGAGCTAAAATGGAAAAAGTAAAATGCTGCAGATCCCCAATAGCTGCAGCGGCAGAAACACTGCAGGTCCACATGTGGCAGCAGGCAGCGCGTCCCGAGAGCAGCCAGTTCCAAGCAAGGATGGTGCAGTTCCCTAGTTCCCTGAGTGGCTGCAGTAGGCCACAAGGAGAGACAGACAGATGGGCATGCCATGAGACCATGCCACAGGTCTCCGAACAGGGGCAGGCAATGGGCCCCAGGGCAGCCAGTCCTAGGCAGGGATGGCACAGTTCCCATGCTGAAAGTGGCTGGTCCCAGGTAGGCAAGCTATGCAGAGTGAGGTTGGATATTTATTTAGTGGATTATGGAGGGGAAAGGAAGAAGGGGAGAAGAGTAGATAGGGAGAGAAAGAGAAAGGGAGCGGCAGAAGGGGAGGGGGAGAAGTGGGGAGAGACAGAAGCTGCCTCTCTGAGAGGGAGACAGAGAAGGAAGAGAGTCAGGCTGCAAGCAGGAAGGAAGATCTGCCTGCCTCAGCGGAGAGGGTTGGAAAAGAGGGAGTGGGCATGGCTTGTCTGTTAAAGGGACAGGACAGATCATTACAAGAGCAGTATTTCAGTGATTATCTGAACATGATGAGGTGAATGGACCTTTCCCTCTAAGGCTGTGGGACATTGGCTATCCAAAAACCATTAATTAGTGTGCATCCACTTACATTTCTGGAATGCATCCACCCGAAACACCTTTTTTTAAAAAATGAAATATTCCATAGAATGGGAGTGTTTCAGTAGTCACAGTATGACCCCTTTGGTAAACCAACCACATGGTTAGTCAGGTGGTGGCCCACGCCTGTGATTCCAGCTTCCACAACTTTGAAGTCAGGCTGGTGTGTTGGGAGTTCCAGGCCAGGGCTTCAAAAAGAGACTGTTGTAGCTTGAATGAGAAATGTCTGCCATAGGCTCAGGTATTGAACACTTGGTCCCCAGTTGGCAGACTGTTTGGTGAGGTTATGGAGGCTGCAGAGGATGGAATCTCTTGCTAGAGGAAGTGAATCTCTGGGGCGGGCTTTGAGAGTGCACAGCCTCATCTCACTTCTGCTTGCTCTCTCTGCTTCGTGCTCCTAGTGTCTGCCCTGCCAGTTGCTGTCATGCCTCCCTGCCATTATGGACTCTCCTTCTGAAATTATAAGCCCAAATAAATTCTTTCTTTATAAGTTGCCTTGTTCATGGTATTTTATGGCAGCAACAGAAAAGCAATTGATACAGAGGGCCTTTCCTCAAGTAAGCAAGCATATAAGCAAAACTATTACTTTGTCTTGTGATGGGATAGGTTATATGGTTCATTCACATTTGTAAAAGAAAGAAACACACTATGTTCACCCAGGTATGTTGTTACATGACTGTATTCCCAGCACTTTGGGAAACTGAGGTACAAAGATCAGGAATTCCAGGCAAGCCTGGGCTACTTAGGAAGACACACGGAGACAAAAAGAAAAAGAAATGAAACGAAAACTGTAAAAAAAAAAAAAAAAAAAAAAAAAAAAAAAAAAAAAAAACAAAGAAAGAAAGAGAAGGTGAGAAGAGAAAGTGAGCTATTATGTTCACCAACAATGAGAATATGACATTTAGGATGAGATGATAACTTCAGAGAAATCAATACTTTACACCACATCAAAAAAAATTGGGTGACTGTGATCAGCCGAGGTTGTCTGGGGCCAGCCTCAACAAAAATATCCTTTCTAGAGTGGAGGTATGGGAATTTAGAAATATAGTAAAGAATACAAAGATGCGAATGAAAATAATAAAACGCAGAAACATATAGGATAGTATCGGGAGGAAATTTTTCAATGAGTACTGAAAATTCACCTGTGTTTAATTTCCAACTGGTTAATATACCCTCTGACCCCAAAATGTAGGAGTAAAACAAAAGACTGCATTGACATACAAATTGAAAGTCACGGCTACATTCATCACTCTTGTCCTAAACTCACGCCCTAGACCAAACACTCTGTAGGCAAACCACTCCCTGGGTGGAATCCCAAATTATTTCCATAAAGGGAACTGGAACTTAGCTGGATCCTTAGACTTTTGTTTTTGGTAGGAACCAACTACTTCCCTGTTTCAGGAGCACAAGGTTTGGCAACAAGGCACACCTGTTGACAATAGGCTTGAGAGAGCAGAACTCTAATTTACAACTAGGTGGGATCTTTGTTTGAGTTAGAAGCACAATAACCTTGAATAAACTAAAAACAAGTCCCAAACTCTCTGACCTTTGGCTCCTTTGGGCCTCCACAGGAGGTGGGACTCAGGATGTAAAGTCGGCCAGCATCAGAATTTGGTTTTTATTATCTCAGTAATCATAGGAGTTATGTGGGACTGGAAGCTGTATCCTCTTGGACGTGACATTTGGTGTGTGCGAGTGTATTGGGGGTATTTCCAACCCACAGTCCTTCATCCAGAGTCTGGGATCATACAGTCTTTAGCATCTTTTAAAAGTCACAATGAAATTGCTGGTATACACCTCTTCGGCCCCCTCTTGCTGTCTAAAGCCTCTCAGAGGCCTGAGGACTGGGAAAGGTCAGGTGAAGCCCCTCAGAGTTGCTCCCCACACTCACCCAGTGCTCTCAGCATACTCTTCCTCTTAAATGGGAGTCAGCCCATGGACTTCTGCGTGGGCTTGAAGTCAATTCACCATTGCCTAATGTCATCTCTTCTATAAACCAGACAAGCAGCTGGCCCAGTCTGGTAGAAAATAGGACTGACATTCCATCTTGGAGAGGAGTGGGTTTCCTTGGTCCCTCAGCACCTCTGTCCTCTCCCAACCCAGCAACCAAGAACCCTGGGGACGCAGGGTGGCACTGTTTGGGGAGATGACCTCAGATAAGGTCACCATTCAGGGTGTGGAATCTGATCCTTCACACAGCTAGAGAATTGGGCTGTAGCACATGTAATGATCTTGAAAGACCCCTGGAGTGGGGAGACTCTCACTCAAGTCTCAGGATAACACGACACCCCCCCCCAGGAACTCACAAGAGACCATCCTTGCTGCAATCACACAAGGTTTATTGACAGGACAGGAACCAGTGCACTGGGGCTGAAACTCATTTCCCATGCAGGGGTAGATAGAGAGTTCAGCCCTGAGTAGCTGGGAGAAGGGGTATTTAAGGGAAGAAACCACAACCCAGTTATCCAAAGGAAGTAGGGAGGGCGTCATTGAAAAATCCCAAAAATACCAGTCATAATCACAAGGGGGTAACTCCCTGTTTCTCAAGATTATAATCTAACTTTATCTTCAGCTAATTCCTGAAACAGAGTCACTGAACTGGCTAACCTGGTTTTTGGCTCTATTTTTTCTGCTAGAGTGGTCTGGATTTATCAAGGTCTTTCAATCTGTCCTGTCCCTTTAAAATATAAGTTCCGCCCACTCCCTCCTCTTACCACTGAGGCGGGCAGATCTTTCTTCCTGCTTGCAACCTGAGTCCCTTCCTTTTCCATCTCTTCCCTGAAGAGGCAGTTTCTGCCTCACTCCTTTCCCCCCACTTCTCCCCTTCTCCTTCCTTTCTGTTTCTCTCTCTCTCTCTCTCTCTCTCTCTCTCCTCTCCTCCCTTTTCCCCTCCATAACCCATTAAATAAATATCCAACCTCACTCTGCCTGGCATGCCTGTCTGTCTCTTGCCTGCAGTGTGGCTCCCCACCTGGGACCAGTAGCCTTCAGAGACCTGTGGCATGGTCTCATGGCGTGCCCATCTGTCTGTCTCTTTTTGTGACCTGCTGCAGCCACTTGGGGAACAGTGCCATCCCTGCCTGGGACTGGCTGCCCTTAGGACCTGCTGTTCACTTCCTGCTGCCACATGATTCTCTGCCATTGCTCGGGGACCTGCAACATTTTTTTTCAAATATTTATTTATTATGTATACAATATTCTGTCTGTGTGTATGCCTGCAGGTCAGAAGAGGGCACCAGACCCCATTACAGATGGTTGTGAGCCACCATGTGGTTGCTGGGAATTGAACTCAGGACCTTTGGAAGAGCAGGCAATTCTCTTAACCTCTGAGCCATCTCTCCAGCCCGACCTGCAACATTTTAAATTAATCCATTACAGCCAGGTGTCTTGACTCTCTCAGTACTTGGGTGTCTGACTGGAAGAACAATATCTTAGCTTTGCTATCTTACTGCCAACTGCATAAAGTGGCAGAGCTCAAGTTGTTGCCCCTTACCCAGCTCCATACTTAGTAAAATATGACTAAGTAACAGGAGGGACATCCAGGGATAGCAAGCATTGAACAAGGAATTTTTGGGGCCAGGCTTCTGGGTGTAATGGGCTGCTCTGTTCCTTTAAGAGACAAGCTAAGCCCACACCCTCCCAGTCTGCTGAGGCAAGCTGATCTTCAGCTTCCAGCCTGAGTGCCTTCCTTTTTCTGTCTCTTTCTTGAAGAGGCAGCTTTTGCCTCTCTCCTTTCCCCTCTTTTTGCTTCTCTCTCTCCCCCTGCTGCACCTCTCTCTCTGCCCTCCCCCTTCTTTCCTTCTCCCTCCATAATCCACTAAATAAATATCCAACCTTAATCTGCATGACGTGCCTATTCACATCTCTTTCTCTCACCCTCTGCATTGCTCCCTGCCCAGGACCAACAGCCTTCAGAGACCTGCCACATGGTCTTGTGGTGTGCCCATCTGTCTATCTTTCCTTGCCACCCCTCATGGCCCACTGCAGCCACGTGGGAACTGCAACATTCCTGTCTGGGACTGGGCTGCTCTCTGAACCCAGTGCCCACTGCCACCACTTGAGGGCCTGCAGCACTTCTGCTGCTGCCTCCACTAGGGGATCTGCAGCATTTTACTTAATCCATTACACTGGGAATCACCAAAGAGATGGAGGACAGCCGCAGTGTAATGCTCTGACCTAGTGAGAAGGGCCAAGGACCGTGCTTCTTCTCTGGAACTAGAACTACAAGTCTGTAGCTTGTGTGGAAGGAGAGGAAGGCTCCAACACTGCCACCTTTGGGTGCTGCAGGCTGCATCGGTCTCTCTGCTCTGTAGGCAAACAAGCAAGACATAGAAAACGTAAGCCCTGCAGCAGAACTGCAGACAACTCTTGGGCCTTCTACCCACGTGTGATCTAGTGCTATGAATAGCCAGGGACAGAATCACCAAGCTCCTGGTCCCCAGTTTCTGTCCCAGAGGAAGTGTGGCATTCCTGATGGACCCTTTCATTCAGAACGGGATGCCTTGCCCCATCCTACCCTGTTTGTGCCTCTCATTCATTCAGCTTCTTCAGACCATTTGTTTCAAGTGAACCTTGAGTTGGACTTGAAAGCTAATCTGGGCTGGAAAGGGATCTCTCCCACAGAGCTTCCCACACACGCAGCAAAGGAGGAGGAGGTATCTGTGGCAGGCTTCACACTGTGAAAGATTCACTTTCAGTGTTGAAATGTTTAGTAAAAGGTGGGGAGACATACAGTGTATTCTCTAGATAATCATTTTAGTTGTTACTTTTGAAGATGTCCTTTCTGCCTTTTTGACCCCTTCCCGCTAAGCAGAGCGTAAGTTTCTGGGTTTTGCCTTGGTCCCCAGTAGACTGGCCACTCCTCTGGCTCTCCTGAGGCACGGCTATTTTGACAAACATGGGTCTCACGTAGATCAGTGTGCTGCCGCAGGGGTTTCTCCTTTCTCAGTCAAAACAGATATGGAGAGAAGCCTGAGTCTTCACTGGTCCTGGAGCCTCCACTGGTAAAGCCGTGCACACAGTTCTTACTGTTTTCCAGATGGACACCCACCTTTCCACCTAAATGCTACGCACTCGAGAGCTGATGGAGTCCGGGCACAAAGGCACCCTCTGCTTTATCATCAGCCCTGTTTATAGCAGAGCCACTGTGACTCAGGTTGGCTAAGCTGGGTACGGTCATCCCACAGTGAGTGAGAGGCTGAGAATTATTAGTCACGCTCTCAGCAAGGCTGACAGTGGCCTGTGTGTGTATACGGTGGCTGTAAAAGTCAGAACTAAATGTCCAGGACTAGACTTTGAACTCTACCAGCCACCCCAAACACGTGTCACTCTAATTACCGAGTGTGCAAGATTCTTACAATGCTGACATGGGTGACGTTCGCCTTTTGATTAGAGATGTCACTGGTTTCATCGGAATGCAAACTGCATGTTTTCTGCCCTGGCTTACCAAACAGGTCCTGAGTTGAAAATATCAGTTTTAAAGACTGCTCTTCTCATGAAGCCATCACAGTGGTACTCGGTATTTTTCTGTTGGTGGCTGTTGGTAAAGTGGATAGAGCATGCACTGTGACAGAAGCTTCATTCCAATGGTTCTTCTGCAAGCAAATGTTCACTGAG
The DNA here is from genome assembly GCF_014885135.2 of Alexandromys fortis. NCBI lineage: Eukaryota > Metazoa > Chordata > Mammalia > Rodentia > Cricetidae > Alexandromys > Alexandromys fortis. The sequence goes on along the minus strand of NW_026067909.1, from coordinate 4,172,421 downwards.
CGGTCACGGCGTGTAGGATACAGAGGTTGGGACTGAGTGAGGAAGGTGTACGGTCAACACTGTGCTTACAGAGCAGGGGACAGGTCACAGAGAGTTCATATGACAGCTGGCGGGTGGAATGGAGCTATTGGAGCTGTGGGGCCTCACGAGGGCATCCTAAACAGATGGGAATAATGATCCGGAGACAGGGGAGTCCTTAGCTCCGCTGTCAGTGTTCTGACCCCAAACAAGGGCTGATAGCAGCCTTAGATATGATCTGCTACACACAGAGGGGCAGGGGAAACTGTGTTTGCTTGTATCTGCCTCCTCCTTTGCAAAACCAAATGAGTAAAAAGACAGAAAAGTTGGAATGCTTATAAAGGCGTTTTTATTCTTTGTAATTCCGTTGGGCTTATTGAAAAAAGACATTCATATATGCATTAAATGTAACTAACATACTATGTTTCCAAGTGTGCAGTTCATGAGGAACAGTGTTGAGAATGTTCCTGTGAGTCCTTCGTCATTGTGAACGCTGCTGTTCTACAAATTGCTATGCCAATTGCTCTATGGGGATCTTGCATTTCTAGAGAACTCTGTGGAAATATTCTTCTTAGCATTCACCTGGCAAGATATGTTGAGTGGTGGTGATGATGGTTATTATGGTGGTGATGGTGATGATGGTGGTGGTGGTGATGGTGGTGGTGATGGTGGTGATGATGGTTATTATGGTGGTGGTGATAATGGTGGTGATGATGTTGTTGATGATGGTGGTGATGATGGTTATTATGGTGGTGGTGGTGGGTGGTGGTGCTGGTGGTAATGGTGATGGTGGTGATGGTGGTTATTACGGTGGTGGTGGTGGTGATGATGATGGTGGTGACGGTGGTGGTGGTGGTGGTGATGATGGTGGTGGTGGTCATGGTCATGGTGGCGATGAACTAGAAAGGCAGTCCCTCTGAGGAGGGTTCACAGTTATACTCCAGCCAAGTCAACAAACACATCACAACCACCTCCAATGTCACCACTAAAGAAGTGTTCTTACAGGTAGAACTGTCTAGTTTATGGTCACCTTGAAATCCTGTGGTCATACACATGTGCAAACAAATCAAAATTTACAAAAAATTTTAATAAAAAGGTGGAAGGTGTGCTATTTAATTTTTTTGAGTTTTACATTCATAATCAACTTTAGAGGAAGTTACAGGTACTCCCTGTTCCCACACACAGGCTATCAGCATCTGCCACTGAAGAGTGTCTCATTTGTGACACTTGATAAACTGTCATGCAACTGTTCTCAAAGTCAATGGCTCTCACTTAGGGTAAACACATCAACTTTTCAGAAAATGGTTGGAGATTCTTCCTGCCTGGAGCCTTCTGGTCGTAGGACCTCTTGGCACTCTCTTTAAAAATGACTAAAGACTCTCAAGGAGCTTTTGTTCACATAAGCGACATCTGCTGTTATGTCTAGACAGCTGGGTGTACTAGAGGAAAAACAGTGATCTTACCAACTTTCAAAAGTATTTGATTAGATTTAAATTTTTTTATTGTGTATGAATGTGGGGGTCACAAAGTGTGGAAGTCGGAGGACAACTTTTAGGAATTAAGGGAGTCCCAGGAAATGAACTCAGGTCGTCAGACTTGGTGGCATGTGCCTTTATCTACTGAACCTTCTCCTGGCCCTGAATAGTATCTCACGATGACAGTGAGTTTCTTCCTAGAGGCTGCACCAAATCTGACAGATGACTTGAATGGCCAAGGTGATGCCTGATTTTGTGTTGTGTTTGCTTAGGTAGTTCTCAGCCCTCTGCCACCAACAGACACAGCTACCTTGGCAACATAGTTGCAATCTTGGCCATGGTGCAGTTGTACTGAACAAAATAATTGCCAAGTTGAATCCAAAATAACTACTATGCTCTGCCAGGAATAACTGTTTCAAGGTTATGTGACCCTCATCTAACTCTGATGTGTGTGGTTTTTAAAAAAATGCTGTATCCCTGAACTTAGACACCAAGAGACTTTTTGGAAGCTTGAGCCTGATCTGTCTAACCACCAGTAAAGGTCTTAAAACTCTTAAGTGACTTCACCAGTGTGACTGCCAACAGCCACCTCACATGGATCATTGCAGTCTTGCTTAAAAGTCATTTGCATGTGGAGGCTGGAAGTCTGTGGGTGAATTCTTCCTTCTCTGTGAAAAACTGCTTCTCTTCTGTGTTGTGAATGACCTTTTTAGCTCTTTCATAATTTTTTAACATTAAACTATGGCCATTTGGAAACAGCAAACTCACCCATTTATCCAAATCTTCCAAACATTGATCTAGTCTTCACTAACATCAAAATACACATTGAGGCCTGGAGAGATGGTTCAGTGATTGAGAGCACTTATGCCCTCCCAGGGGGACTTTAGGAGCCCTTCCAGGCAGGGCTGCTCATAACTGCCTGTAGCTTTAGCTCCAGGGGAGCTGACACCCTCTGCTGGCCTCTGCAAGCACAAATACATGTCATACCACACACACACACACACACACACACGACACACACATACACACACACAAATAAAAAGAAACCTTTTCACCACTAATTTCAGAAATGCTTGCAAATTCAGGAAACTGGAAAGCTCACAGTGGTAGATACGAGTTTTCCAAATTTCTCATCAATATCATCATCATCCTTGTACCACAGCTGAGCATCCTTTGGATATATACCCAAAAGTGGTGTTGCTGGGTCTTGAGGAAGGCTGTTTCCTAATTTACCAAGAAGTCACCATACTGAAATTCAAAGCAGCTCTAACAGTTTGCACTCCCACCAGCAATGCAGGAGTGTTCCCTTTTCCCCACATCCTCTCCAGCATAAATTGTCATCAGTGTTTTTGTTCTTGGCCATTCTCAGAGTGGTTTTGATTTGCATTTCTCTGATGAGTAAGGATGTTGGACATTTCCTTAAGTGTCTTTCAGCCATTTTAGATTCCTCTGTTGAGAGTTCTCTGTTTAGGTCTGTACTCATTTTTTATTGGATTATTTGCTCTTTTGATGACCAATTTCTTGAGTTCTTTGTATATTTTGGAGATCAGACCTCTGTCTGATATGGAGTTGGTGAAGATCTTTTCCCATTTTGTAGGCTGTCATTTTGTCTTATTGACCATCTCCTTTGCTTTACAGAAGCTTTTCAGTTTCAGGAGGTCCCACGTATTAATTGTTTCTCTTGGTGTCTTTGCTACTGGGGTTCTATTTAGGAAGTGGTCTCCTGTAGCAATGCGTTCAAGTGTACTTCCCACTTTCTCTTCTATGAGGTTTAGAGGCTTTATGTTGAAGTCTTTGATCCATTTGGACTTGAGTTTTGTGCATGGTGATAGATATGGATCTATTTTCATTCTTCTACATGTTGATATCCAGTTATGCCTGCACCGTGTTTATAGCAGTATTGTTTGTCATAGCCAGAATCTGGAAACAACCTAAATGCCCCTTGACCGAAGTATGGTTAAGGAAAATGTGGTACACATTTACACAATGGAATACTACACAGCAGAAAAAACTAATGACATCTTGAAATTTGCAGGCAAATGGATGGAGCGAGAAAAACATCATATTGAGGTGAGGTAACCCAGACCTAGAAAGACAATTATCACATGTACTCACTCATTAGTGGTTTTTAACATAAAGCAAAGAAAACCAGCCTACAAATCACAATCCCAGAGAACCTAGACAACAATGAGAACCCTAAGAGAGACATACACAGATCTAAACTACATGGGAAGTAGAAAAAGACAAGATCTCCTGAATAAATTGGGAGCATGGGAACAGTGGGAGAGGGTTGAAGGGGAGGGGAGAGGCAGGGAGGGAAGCAGAGGAAAAGGTATATCTTAATAAAATCAATTAAAAAACATAAAAATATCATCATCATCTATCATCATCATCATCATCATCATCATTATTTCCTGAACACTCTAAGTTGACAATAAATACTGTTAGTCGGTGTCCTCAATGGGTCAGGCTTACTTTACTTATCTTTGAGAAAAACGTTGCCAAATATTCACAGTTGAGAAGTGATGCTTTGCCAGTCATTCAAGTAAACACAGAGTCCCAGGAGAAAACCAGTCAGCTTCGTGGATGTGCAACCACCCGGCAAGAGTCACACAGACACACAATTCAGAGTTTTGTTCTGATAAAAGGTGTCTCTAAGCAGAGGCAGCTGCTCCCTCCCACGTACTGGACACAATGGCAATGGTTTGGTGTCTTCCACGTACACAATGCCAATGGTTAGGGTGTCAGTGTTTGGTTTGTGTCAGGGTACAAGTCACGTTCCCTAGTATCGTTTTTTTGCTTGTTCAAGTGTCAACCCACGGTAAAGAAAAGAAGTCTGAGTGCTGTCCTGGCCTGCCAGAGCGAACAGAGCGACCTGGGGGATGGGAGCCTGTGTCCCCTCGTGGAGATCTGATGCTTTCCATATCTGCCACGCTGGCAGAAGCAGGCAGAATGGCACTTGTCAAACAGATGTCACACACCCGGTTTTGCTCTTCTCATCAACCAGGTGCCCACATAGAATTCCTAGAAGATGGAAGGTCTTTAAGATGATCCATGATTTTGCTATTGCTCGCCTGGTAACTTTCTGATGATACCATAATAAATGGCCAAGATAGCGCACATCTTCAGGTGAAATTTATTTTGTTTGCGGTTTTGAAGGTTTCAGTCTATGGACACCTGGCCTTGTCGCATTTGGGTCTGCGGCGAGGTAACACATCACAGCACCAGCAAGAGAGGAAGAGGAAGGGGGCTGGGGCCCCACCATCTCCTTCAAGGACACACCTCAGTGACTTAACTTCCCTTTAAAGGTTTTATGACTTCCCAGCAGGTGGGGGGACCAAGCCTTTAACTCAAGATCCAGAATAAGCTTGAGAATCAGAACCCATGTGTAGGTCAAAGGTCGTTGGTCTCCCATGAAGGTCTGAAGAAGCAATTCTTATCCTTTATCTTCATATTGCACTGCAGCTGACCTTTAGGAGTGGAAAGGAATGGGCTTGATCTAGTCAGGGATCCCAGATGGAACAAGCTGCATTTATTATCTTCCAGGTGTGGATGGAGGCTAGGTAAGAAGAGGGGACACCCTCCAGGGCAGATACCCAGCAGCTCTGTCCTTGGCTCACCAGGGTTGCTTGGAAAGTGCCATTTGCCACTGTCTACTGCAAGGGAAGGCAGGCAATCTCTGCCCAGGTCAGGAAGAGACTGTAGAAGCTGCCCACTGCTATGTGTTTGAGCTGCGGCCACTGTCTGCCTGGGACCCAATCAGTGCAGAAACACGACCTGACAGCTACCTTCAAAACAGACCTGGTAGCACGGAATTGTATTGGACAGGGTCCTCTTGAGGAACAGAACCAACAGAATGAGTATATATTACAGTGGGATTGCTTAGATTGGCTTGCACACATGGCCCCGATCACATCAGAGAAGGCTAAGAATTCAGTAGCTGCTCAGTTCGTGAAGCTGGATGCCCCAGCAGTCCCAGTCTGTCATCGATAGCCTGGAGGACTTTGGGAGAGCTGCTGATCTTCAGTCCCAGTTGGAAGCTCGAAGCTGGATTCTTCTAACTTTAGTGCATGAACCGAGGCCGTGACAGAGTAGACGGACTAGCCATGGCGGGCGAAGACAAGCCGGCAAAAGCAAAACTTCCTTCTTCTGTCTCATTTTTAGGAAAAAAAAATATTGTTTTATGGGGTTTTGCCTCCATGTATGTCTTGAGGGGATCAGAAGAGGTCCCTGGATCCCCTGGAACCAGACTTGCGTATGGTTGTGAGCCACCCTGCGAGTCCTGGGAATCAAACCCTGGTCCCCAGCTTCCAGTGCTCTCAATTCCTTAGTCACTCGCCAACCTCCCTTCCATCTCCTTAAATGACACCAAAAGGTGTAGTTTCCTTTTCAAATGATCTGATAAAGAAAATCACCCATAATAGTGCTTAGTGGCCTGCTAGCTGATTCCAGATGCAGCCAAGTGGACGAGCAAGATTAATCAGCATGAGCGTAAAGACAGCCCCAGAGTTTTAAGGGATGACAGTGCCAAGTGACAACAGGGAGGGGTTTCTGGAGGGGAGGATGGAACAGCCTCTTTGGTAGAAAGGCTGGCTTTCACTTTGGCTCCTGACTCATAGGAAGGCAGTGCAGAGCTGAAGTCAAAGTGCACTTCTGACCCTCCAGGACTTCCCGCTCCCGGAAACAGCCCAGCTTCCTTGCTCACGCCTTTAGCTGGGTGAGCAGTTGTCAGCCCCACTTGGGAGTGCTCCCTTGCAGCCCACGTTCATCCACACGGCAATGCCGACGCCCTTCCGCCAAAGCAACAGAGACCCTGCATCGAGGAGCAAGACCAACCATGACTGTGGATGACTGTTAGAACCCGGAGTCCAGCCTGACCCTGGAGTCATGACGGGAGGCGTGGCTGAGAGGGTGGAGAGAACATACTGGAAATACGGTTTCTCCCACCAGGTGAAAAACGCCAGCCGGTGTTCAGACAGAAACGGTGTGGGGTGAAAGCTGTTGCTTGGCTTCTCGAAGTCCTCAGCTAGAGCCGGGGGCCTAAGGACTTCCTCACAGGGCTAGCAGAGTAATCCGGTCAGAGGGAAGTGGCGAAAGAGGACTCTGCCTTAGGGCTCCTGATGCACCTGCCACATGGAGCTTCCTTCTCTCTCCTTGGGGCACAGTAGCTGTGGGGAGACCGTAGCAGTTGGGACTCAGGCTCTCCTTGTGAAGCTGGGTGGTGGTCCAAAGATGTTCCTTGTAGTCTTTAAAATAGAGAAAGTTAACAAGGAGAAACAGGAGTAATTTTAAAAAGCATGCTGTCTGGCCTGGCGACTCCAAACAGGAAGTGGTAGGGAAGAGTTCCATTCTGTCGCCAACAGGGGTAGCCCTCCTCTCTAGTTCTGTGGGGTCGGACCTCACCACAGCCCAAGGCACCCCAGAGGACAGACACATATAGTATTGTGTTACTGGTGATGGAGCCCAAGGCCTCATACCCCACACATGCTAGACAAAGGCTCTGCCATTGAGCTACATCCCTGGCTCCCCCAGAGGATGGGGAAAGATGCTCCTGGTTCTCCCTCCAGCAGGCTCAGTTTCCTCTGGTGGCAACAAGGGGAAAACAGGAGGTCACAGGAATCAATCCCTTGGGAGGACCCGGCCTTGGGACACAAGAGATGCTGAAGACCTCAGTCATCTCAGGCTGCTGTAACAAAATGCTGAGGACTGTGTGGCAATGTATTGGATACATTATATACAACAGCAATGTATTTCTCCCTATTTGGAGGCTGGAGAAGGCCAGGGTCAATGTGTTGGTATTCAGTGTTTGACTAGGGTCCATTTCCTAACCTATAAATGTACCATCTTGTTGTGTCCTCAGGCGGAGGAGGCAGCGAGGGAGCTCAGTGAGGCCCGCTCATATACTCACCCCGTTCACGAGGAATACACTCTATTCCTCTCACCCACGTCCCACTGTCACTTTGAGTGGGGTTTTTAACTTTCCTATTTCAAGGGGTGAAAACACAGAGTCCAGAGCAAAAGACATGTCTATGATACCCACCTACCGCAGCAGTCTCTCGGAGACACTGTCTCAGTTCCAGAAACATCTCTGCTGGAAGGGAGAGGAGGATGGACAGATGGAGGACAGAGATTGCCAGACCTAGTGTCACCTAGATCCTGATTGAGGCCCCGGGTGGCAGAACATTTTTGGAAATGCGGGAGAGGGGCAAATCAGAAGACCAGGACTTGTGGGAGACCCCACCCCTTGTTGCTGAGCCTCACTGTAAGTGGCCTTGGGCAGGCCCTGGGGGCCCACAGGGCAGGGTCAGCTAGGCAGCTGGTACACTCAGCATGTGAAGGTCTCTCTAATCACTGTTATGCTCGAGAGCCCTCTAGTGGACATCTGTCACTTTGCGGCAAGGACTCTCAGGGCTGGACACCAGCTAAGGCAGCCCTGGCCTTTCCAGCAGAGCCTAAACTGACTGGGCTGTGGGGATGGAGCGTGGTGAGGTCAGATGCCAACTCCTCCATAGCTAAAGCGCCATTACTGTATTTGAAGAGTTCACTATGTGGTGAACGCTGTGTCAGCAGAATAGTAAGCCAAATGTCTTAAAACACCGTGTGAGCATGCGGAAAATAAAGATATGCCAGTTACCCACATTCCCACCACCCAGAAATTAAACCAGTGAAGTCTATGCTCCTTACTACTAATTATGGCAGTGTGGATTAAATCCCCTGGAAATATCATTTCATACCAGCTCAAATGGCTAGGAACTAAGAAACCATATAAGCCAGGTATGACATCAGACTCGTGAAATTCCAGCATGGGGAGAGGAGAACACGAGCATTCAAGGCCATTCTCGGCTACGTGGTAAGTTCGAGGCCAACCTGAGGTCCATGAGATCCAGTCTTAAAAACCCAGGAAGGAAGCAAGTGGTGGACAAATCCAGGAGCAGAGCCACGTCCCCACAGTTCTAACCCACGGGAGACTGAGGTTTGAGTCCAGGGATTCAGAACCATCCTGGGCAACATGGGCAAAACTTTGTCTTACAAAGAGACAAATAACACACAAAGTAAAACAGAAGAGAGGCCTTCACGTCACAGCGGGCCTGTGCCGCAGGCCCTGCGAATTAGAGCCCTAGGAGCCGCTGGTGGGAATGTGTTACGGCACAACTTCTTTGGAAAACAGGCGCCTGTCTCTTCTAGGAACAAGAGTTTTAACCATGTGACCCAGCTGTTCTACTCCTAGGCAGATACACAAGCGAAATGAAAACGCATGCATACTTGGGCTACACAGCCATGCCTTAGCCGGTGGTCTACTGCTGTGAAGAGACACCATGACCACCATGACAGCTCTCAGAAAGCTAAGTGTCTCATGGGGTTCTAGGTCAGAGGTTTAATCCATTGCCATCATGGCGGGAAGCATGGTAGCACACAGGCAGCTGTGGACATGGTGCTGGGGAAGGAGCTGAGATTTATACACCAGGATCCTAAGGCACCAGAGAGACTCTGGGCCTGGCTTGGGCTTCTGAAACCTCAAAGCCCGCCACCAGTGACATACTTCCTCCAACAAGGCCACACCTACTAATCCTTTCTAATAGAACCACTCCCTACATATTCAAATACACAAGCCTATAGGGGCTATCTTATTCCAACTACCATAGACAACACTGTCAATAGCAGCCCCAAAAAAAAAAAAAAAAAAAAAAGAAAGAAAGAAAGAAAAGAAAAGAAAAGAAAACCACTTGAATGGACAAAAAGCTCAGTCTATTCCTGAACTGGAATGTTGTTCAGCCGTGTGTCAAGCTGCAGTAGGAATGAACCCCTGACAAAGGTTCACTGAGGGAAGGATTCCCCATCTAATGTCCAGGACAGGAAAAATGGGCGATACAGAGCAGATTGCAGTAAACACAGAGTGACAATTATGGCCTCAGAGTCACTTTCTTTAACAACAGCTGCATGGCTGTGAAGTCTCTAGAATCCATCAAGCCCTTACATGCTCTCAGTGCACTGTGTGCAGGTTAATTATAACATGGTAAAGCAAGGCCATTGTTGATTTGTCTTGCTTTGGTTTTCTGCATTCTTTTTTTAAATTGTTTTTATTGAGCTATATATTTTTCTTCACTCCCCTCCCCTTCTACCCTCTTCCATGGTCCCCATGCTCCCAGTTTACTCAGGAAGTCTTGTCTTTTTCTACTTCTTATGTACATTAGAATGTCTCTCTTAGGTTCCTCTTTGTTGTCTAGGTTCTCTGGGATTGTGAATTGTAGGCTGCTTTTTTTTTCTTTATGTCTAAAAGTCACTTATGAGTGAGTATATATGATATTTATCTTTCTGGGTCTGGGTTACCTCACTCAATATGATTTTTCTAGATCCATCCATTTGTCTGCAGATTTCAAGATGCCATTTTTTTCTGCTGTGTAGTAGTCCATTGTGTAAATGTACCACATTTTCCTTATCCATTCTTCAGTCAAGGCGCATTTAGGTTATTTCCAGGTCCTGGTTATGACAAATGCTGCTTCTATGAACATAATTGAGCATATGTCCTTGTGGCATGACTGAGCGTCCTTTGGATATATTCCCAAAAGTGGTATTGCTGGGTCTTAAGGAAGGTTCTTCCCTAATTTTCTGAGAAATCGTCACACTGACATCCAAAGGGGCTGTACCAGCTTGTACTCCCACCAGCAATGCAGGAGTGTTTCCCTTTTCCCCACAACCTCTCCAGCATAAGTTGTCATCAGTATTTTTTATCTTGGCCAGGTGTAAGATGGAATCTCAGAGTTGTTTTGATTTGCAGTTCTCTGATGACGATGTTGTTGCTTTGCTTTTTGTTGTTGTTGGTGGTGGTTACTTTTGTTGGTTTGGTCTTTGGTCTATTGAGGCAAGGTCTTATCCTCTAGACCAAGCTGGCTTCAAATTTGTAATCTTCCTGCCTCATCCTAGAAACGGAAGTGGGGTCGCCTAGAAGAGCCCTAGCCTTTTTAATCACTAAGCCATCTTTTCAGCCCCATGCCCCCGTCAATAAATCTTTTAAAAGCCACGTTTCTCATATTTTTTGGTGTACTTTACTGCTCTGCTGTCTGGTGCACATCTTGAGCTTGTTTCTCCTATTTGTTTGTTTGTTTATTTATTTATTTATTTATTTATTTATTTATTTATTTTGCAGTGCTGAGGCTTGAACCTAGGACCTGACACATACGGGGCAACTGTTTAGGCTACTGTGAATTCTCTCCAGCTGGAGCACAAATTCTTTTTTTTTTTTTTTTTTTTGAGACAGGGTTTTTGGAGCCTGTTCTGGAACTAGCTCTTGTAGACCAGGCTGGCCTCGAACTCACAGAGATTTACCTGCCTCTGCCTCCCGAGAGCTGGGATTAAAGGTGTGTGACACCCTGATGTGGGGTTCCCCTCTGTGTGCTGTCATTACCATTAATGAATAAAGAAACTGCCTTGGCCTCTTGATAGGGCAGAACTTAGGTAGGCAGGGAAAACAGAACTGAATGCTGGAAGAAAGAAGGGCTGAGCCAGAGGAACACCATGGAGCTGCCAGAGACAGACGCTGAGAATTTTACTTGGTAAGCCATGTGGTGGTATATATATTAATAGAAAGGGGTTAAATTAACATAAGAGTTAGCCAATAAGAAGCTAGAGCTAATGGGCCAAGCCGTGTTTTATTATTTCAAGTGTAAGCTAGGGACAAACAAGTGGGCCCTCCTACTAAAACTCCCAAGTACTGGGATTTAAAGGTATGAGTCACCACTGCCTGTCTCTGTTTCTCTTTTAGACAGATTCAATCTCGTGTAGCCCAGGGTGGCCTTGAACTAACAGACATTCGTCTGCCTCTGTCTCTTGAGTCCTGGGATTAAAAGTGTGTGCCACCACTGCCTGTCCTCTAGTGGCTTAGCTCTGCACTCTGATCTTCAGGAAAGCTTTATTTGTTAAAACACCAACAAAATATGACTACACCCAGCCCTCTTCTGGTATTTTCTACATCAAAGGCTTAAATACTACTGGGATGCAGAAGTTCAGCAGAAGTTTAGTTTCCCTTCTACCCTGGTCTGGTTCCTTCCTCCCTCACCACGGCAGCCATAATCTTGAACCTATTTCTGCAGTTTGTGGTTAGGGACTGTTCCAGAGGGTTCTGCCTTGTGTTTCTTTGTTAATCCCCAGGCGATTTCTTCCAGGCTGTGGTGTTACTATAGCAGATGAGCTAACCCAAGGACAGAAGGTCAAAATTGCTTCTCCCAAGGTTTCAAAGCTAGGTCAGCCTCCCCAGCTTGATGCCATTTGTTTTGCAGTTAGGTTCTAAATTCACAGTTTCATTTCCGGTCTCTCTGCAAGCCTCTTTGGGTAAGCCTCACAAATAATCTCATTACTTTGTTTCCGAGAAGATACACCGTGGATGATGTTGACAGGGACCCACAGAACTCAATCCGCATTGTGTTTTACAGGAGATTCTTTCATAGTACCAACGTCATTTTTTAATTCCTTTTCTCAGAGGTAAAGTATTAAAATCTGGAGCCACGCCAAGAGATGACCCAGAGTTTTCACGGAGAACCCAACTGCTTTTCACCTCCTAGGCCAGCAGATGTCACCCGTCCTCCACCAAGCCTTGAACAGTTGCTGCTCTGCTAGCAAAGGACAGCCACTAGAGGCCACTAGAGAGGACCCTGGAAGTTCAGATGCTCCATTGTGGTGGAAGGTAGACTTGACTTCCAGATAAAACATTTGCCACAAAATCAAAGACAAGTAAAACAGACTGATGGATTATTCTAGAAGTTCACTGTTAGGGGTCTCAGGTTCCTTCCACCACCCCCTCCTCTACTCACCCTAAAGATTGTGCTGCTGAACCTCAGGACAAGCAGTTGTGCCTGCTGGCTCCTCTTGAGTGAGCCCCAGTGTTTCTGAGGAGCTTAGAGACGGCTGTCACCTAGGCACAGCAGTCACCGCATCTTCATCAGAAGCAGCTGTGGCTTCTCAGCATATGACATAGAAGGATGGAGTGGGGGATCCCAGGACTGCGATCTGAGATCACAGTCACCTCCCTCTATTCTACCCCATTTTCATCTGAAGCACGCACGGGGAGCCCGTATATAGCAGTTCTGTTGAATTCATCCATATTGGGTTTCACGGTCTAAGTTGATGAGGACGACTGCCCAGCTCTCTTCCTCAAGAGGACACCAGATGGTGTGAGCCATTACAGATGGTTGTGAGCCACCATATGCTTGCTGGGAATTGAACTCGGGATCTTTAAAAGAGCAGGCTCTCTCTAGCCCCGTTACTGGCATATAATTCTGTCCTAATTGCCCTTGGCCTTGTGGTCTCAGGAGATGCTGGAGTACATAGAGAATGGTAGGTTGGCTGAAGAGGGGGGCACTCCATCTATGCAGCCTTGGGGAAGCTAGTGTCCATGGCGTGAGACATCAGCAGTGCAGCAGCTGTTTTGGGGTCCCCCACACCCCTGTAATTAACCCTCAGGCATGTTTCTTAAGGCCAATGAGCTCGTTGGCTCAAAATTGTGTAGGGATGGGTTCTGGTCTGTTCTTGCTGCCTGTGCTGGCTAGATTTTTTTTTTTTTTTTTTTTTGGTCAACTTGAATCACCTGGGAAGAGGGAACCTCAATTGAGAAAATGCCTCCACCAGATTGGCCCGTGGGAAAGTCTGTGCGGGGCATTTTCTTGATTGTGGGCAGTGCTACCTCTGGGTAGATGGTCTTGGTTAAATAATAAAGCCACGAGGAGCACGCCGGCAAAGAGCACCCTCTACAGCTCTACTGGAGCTCCTACCTCCAGGCCCCTCCCTGAGTTCCTGCCTTGACTTTCCTTCACTAAGCACTGAAACAAAGCCTTTACTCCTCAAGGTGCTTTCAGTTGTGGTGTTTTTATTACCGCAACAGAGAAGCCAACTAGAACAAGGCCCTATCTGTGGACATCTGTTCACATTTCCCCAGGGAAATGTCACTCAACAGACACCATGGGAATGCAAAGACGGAGGCAACTAGCCTAGCCTTCAGCACGAGGTTACTTATCATCTGATGTTAGCCTGGGAATTCCTGGAAGTCTGTCTGTCCTGGTGAGAGTTAACCGAGGTTTAGGGAACTGTTGGGAGTCTCTTCCAGAAGAGGTCTGCACATTGGTGAGTATCTGTGCTTGGCAGGCATGCCAAAGGATATGCCCTCCTCCCAAGCTCCTCTGGCCTCAGTTTCCTTATTTGTAAGCTAAAACGCAGCGGCTCTAGGCCAGAGGCCAATACCCAGCACCCACAGCGTTCTTCTCAAGCCAGTCTAGCTCAGCTTTGTGTGCATTGCCCAAGGTTGCTTGGAAAGTGTGAGAGGATCATTGCCCCTGGTGGTCACTTTAGAAACTGAGGTCTGGCAAGTGAATGCTGTAGTTAACTATGGAAGTACAGTGTGCCCAGGCTGAAGCCTGAGACTGGAATAGTGCCAAACACCATGTTTCATCTCATGCTGCCTGCAGCACATTTGCACAGAGCCAGCGTAGGTATGCTCTACTCCTCATGCCCTGGGAGTGCCCCCCACCCTTATTAATGACCTGAACACAAGTTCCGCGGGTACTACAACAACCCACCTGATCACTACGACAGATGCTATTGGGTGGGTAACACATACAGTGTGGATATACAGGATGGAGGGATGATTCATGTCAACCTGCTATTTGAGAAATGTGCAATTTAAAACGTATGAGTTGCTTATTCCTGTAGTTTTTCATTCTATATTTGCAGGGTACAAATGAGCGCGGTAACTGAACGTGTGGGTAACTGAACGTGCGGGAGCTAACCCACGTACAGCGCAATTGCTGTACTCTGTCCATCTCACAGTTTTCATCATTAGTTGTTGTAGCTGTTTCTATTAGAATTAATTTCGAAATGTAGAGAATTGGTGGGTGGTTTTCTGTGTGGATTTCACTTTGGGGCTTGCTGCAGACTTGCATGTTGATTCTCACACACCCCTGGAGAACTCATGGGGTTCTGTTTGGAAGAAACTAAACTTAAAAGCGTGAGTGTTTCCAGTTGCTACCAGTAGAGGGCAGCAGAGTCTGATAAATGCTTTGCATGTAGCTGCGTGCTCAGGGATTACTGGTCACGCTCACTCGCTCACTCTCAGGTTAAGTGGGTGATCATTGGAGCCTGTGAAGGTGCCCTTCTCCAAGCAGCTTTGTCCATGGGGGTGCTCTGTATTCCCATCGTCACCCCACATACGCATGTCAGAAACCACCACGTTAAAAAGCAGCTCTAGCCCCCATTAGTTTGAGGTTCTTATTGAAAGACCCTACAGACACCCTCCTCAAAACCCGCAGCAGCCAGCCTGCTCTCGTAAGAACATCCCATGTGCTTGAGAGAGCAGGATGTCAATAAGATAGGACATCAACAAAGCAGGTTGACTGCAAAACAGGATATCTATAAGATAGGAACAGGATGACTTTTGCTGACACTCATGCTGAGAGAGGAAACCATTCATGCCCCCCCCCCCCGCCTCATTCCGATAACCTCTCTTTTGCTTCTGTAAACTTGCTTTTTGCTCTTCCCTATAAAAAAAAAACCCACCCTCCAGTCGGCAGGCAAGCAAGTCCTCCGAAAGACTTGCCCCCCGCAGGTACCTGTGTTTACCCAATAAACCTCTTGTGATTTGCATCCGTATGGTCTCGGCCTGTTCCTTGGCATTGGGGAGGTCTCCTCCTGAGAGAAAGTCCTCTTCGAGGGTCTTTCACTTATATGTATCTGTGCATGTCTAACACTTGTCTCTTATTGTTACAAATGGTGGCTCCATGGCCATGTATTTTTGATTAAATCCTTTTTAAAAAAAATCAAAGTCAATATGAATCCAGGAAGACATTTCATGGCTCTTGAGTATAGCAACCCCTCCGCCTTATCTCTCTTCCCACAGGGAATAGGGTACCTCTCATGAAGCTCTTAAGGAGCCCCTTTTAACCTTGGCATTCTGCCTGCATGCCCAGGTGCATGCATCTCCATTATACAGATAATCCAGGAGTTCCTGGTGCCAGACCATTTTTGCAGGGAGCTGTGGATTCCCTGTTCTTCCCATACAGAGAGTTCCCAGTCAGAGCTCTCCCCTATCCCCAAGACAGCTGTTTTTAAATCGAGACGTAAAAGTTAATTGTTTTATTGGACTAAGAAGAAAAGAGCAGCGGCAGCAGCCAGCAGGAAGGGCTTAGAGCTGCTGTTTGCTAATTTATTTTAGAGCTAGTTTTAATTTGCTATTGACTGTCCTGTCCCAGGCTCTGGGGGACATCTGGGCTCCCTGAAGCTGATGGGCTGGAGGCTGCAGGCTCCTCTGCTTTGAAACTAATTTGTCTTTGAAAGGAAGCACTCAGCAGGATACGCAAGAAGTTTTTAACAAAGGGTTTTGAAAGGCTGGGCCGGTCTTTCCAGCTCGGAACAGAAGGGCTGCTGGGGTGAGAAAAGGCGGCCTGTATTAATCTTCCTGGAGTGAGACTGTTCCCATTTCTAGCAAGCAGCTTCCTTTCTGGACCTGGGAGGGGGGGGGGGATGGAGGTCCCCTGGTTCTCTTCCACTCTTTGATGGGATTAAGAAAGTTTGGAAAGGATTCATTTCACCCAAGGAGTCAGTCCCAGCCTCTCCTTGGCAGACATTCCTGTTGCTGCTTTAGGAACAGACGACCTTCTGGAATAATCTTCCTCAAGCCTCTAGTGCACTGCTTTTCAGGGAGAATGCCCACAAGCTTCCAATTCTTGGCCTTGATTGGCGCCGTCTCCAGTGAGAGTCAAGAAAGAACGCAGATCCACTTATTTGGTCATTGGCCTGCCTCCTAGTTGCCAAACACACGCACAGATTTAGTTGATGCCGAGGAGCGTGGCTGGAGAGATTCTAGGGTAAAGTCTGAGCTTTGGAGCCCCACGAAGTGAAACTCATCTGCACAGCCCAAGACACTAAAAAAACTAATGGGGAAAAGAAGAGAGAAGAAATTAATTCACTGTGGTCACAATGGGAATAGCAACAGATAAACGAACCCCATGACCTCAAGTCTATCTTTGGGGTACTGAAGTGAGCTCAAGGCTCAGAAAGAGAACTATCTGGGGCTGGGGATGTGTGTCGGGGACAAGAGTCATTCTTTATTAATTGATCCTTGCCATGGTGTGGATTGTTTGGTCATTGTCTTTGCTGTGATCATGTTATGCGACCAGAAGTTCTTCAAATTGATTGTTAATGCTTAAAGAGCCACCCTAACTAAGCCTTAGGAGACAGTCACTTCTGCTGAAGGTGCGGCCTTGCCACCATGGATAGCTGGTTATCTTGGGAGAATCTGTCTGGTGAGGTTGCCTCCCCTCCCCACCACCAACCTTGCAATCTAAGGTGGCCTCAGGTTCAGGGCAATGGCTTATCTCCTTGCCTTTCTGCCTTGAAGAGGAATGAGACTGGCTAGGGAGATGGGTTTCTGTACCCCCAAATCTCAGAAGCACCGGAGCTGAGTGTGGAAGGCCCACTGCAGTTTGATACAGCAGGGGTGGGTACTCTCTGCTGCCTTTTAGGGTACAGAGAGAGGAAATACGCTGTGCACTGATGGGGTGGCCGGGACAGGACAACAAGATGGGAGGGAGTTGCGAATCCCAAGGTTATCCAGCAGGTTTCAATAGAGCCACCAGTCACCTGTTTCTAGTGAGACCCCAGGCCTGAGAAGCACAGAGGGTGACAGGGAGGGGCAGGTTCAGCCTTCTCACACCTGCCTGGGGTTCTTTCCCCACTCTCTTCCCCCAGGGAGCCTCTTCCCAGGATCAGTAGCTCCTCCTGCCGGGAGGAGATAATGGCTACAAATCTCCCTTGATCAGTTTACCAGTAAACAGATAACCGCAGGGACCCAAGGCTAGTCTCTTCTGCAGGTGTTCCTCAAGGAGAAGATAGCGGATTAGAAGACACCCAGAGCTTTTCCTTTGGTCCCAGAAACCTGGAAACCCCTTCCCTGCACATCTGGCTGCCAGTCCAGGCTGAGAGCCGAGCCCTTGCTGTGAATGAAGAAACCAAGCTCTTCCAGAGAAAAGCAAAGCCATGGGCACAGCTCAAGCTTCTGTCTGTGCATGGGGGATAACCAAATAATAAGTAAAAAGGAACTTGAAGAAACCACTGGGGAAGGAAATTCGAAGAAACTGGTTCCCTTAGCGTCAGTCAGCTTGGGGACATTCTAAGGAGGGAGGGTAGGTGGGGTCCCTAGGCCCCAAGTGTTGTTCCTTCTCACTGCACCAGTGGGTTGAACTGGGGCCCACATTCCTCTTTTAACCTCAGGACATGGTCTGACTTATTCCAAGTTGGCAGTGAGTGGGGGTCACCTTATACTGTACGGCTTGTTCAGGTGTCAAGGCTTCCTTAAAAATCTCTGTTATGTGAGGTTAGCGTGGTTGACTAAGCCTCCCTCTGATTGGCTGATGTTCTGCAACCAGCAACAAGGTCAACATGAAAGGCACAGGCTTGAAATCAGTGGCATTTGTCCAAAAATGTCACTCCCGCCTCTGACAGGAACCTGGGGATAACGGATGGAGAAGGAAGGCTGTGTTGACAAGGCCCTCAGCGCTGCTGTGCTCCTGAGCAGGCTCGTTCTGCCCTGTCCAGCACCCTTGCCATCTCTCTTGTCTGACCAGAGCCACCGGCCACGGCATAAAAAGTGCCAATCAGCAACAATTATATCACCCTGCTGTTAGACACTCGGGTGGAAATCGGTCCCTTCTATGGCCACCTTGGAAGACTTGTCATAAGCACTTGGGTCACAGGGGCAGAACCCCAGGAGGGTACTGATGTTCTTTACAAAGCCCTGCCTTGATTTTTGTGGGAGGGGTTCATCACCATGAGAGAGTTGTCACTGGTGTTTATGTGTCCGGGATCCTGGGCTTTCTCCATGTACAGTCTTGTGTGGCTCCATGTGAGCCGAAGCTTCACACGACTCTCCCCAGAGGCCACCTGACTTTGTACATCCCAACTTCTAGAACCCTGAGCCAAGACAAACCCGTTTTATAGGTGACCCAGTTTCATGTGCCCTGTTAAAGCGGCAGAGAGGGACGAGATAAATACTCAGCTGGTGTCAGACGGCTCTGGGTACCTTGTGTGTGCGCTTTCTCCTCACAGTAGCTGTCTGGAGCAGGTGTTGTGTGGTTATTTCCACTTCCACCCCAGGTCTGCAGAGGTGAGGGAGTTTTCACAGGGCTTCACAGCCATCTAGGAATGGCGGGGAAAGGAGGAAATGAAGCCGTTTGGCAAGGTCTCTAAGAATCAGGGAAGTGTGTGGGCAAGATGAACTTGAAGGACCAGAGAGGTCAGATCTGAGTTTACAACTCGGGTCTCTCTCTTACTTTTCACTCTTCTTCATTGCCTTCTCAGGGGTCTGACTCATGTGTGTTTAACAATGTTTGCTGGAGAACTGGGCAGTGGCCCAGTCAGTAAAGTGTTTGTCATGCAAACATGATCACCAGAGTGCCTTCCATCTCCAGCACCCATGTAAAAAGATGTACACAGTAGCACATGCTTGATGTGGGATTCCCCTCCGTATGCTGTGAATACCATTGGGTAATAAAGAAACTGTCTTGAGTTTGCACAGGGAATAGAGATAGGCAGGGAAAACTAAACTGAATGCTGGGAGGAAAAAGATGGAGTCAGAGAGAGAAGCCATGTAGCCCCACTGGAGACAGACGCTAAAACTTTACCTGGTAAGCCACAGCCATGTGGCAATACACAGATTAATAGAAATGGGTTAAATTAATATGTAAGAAGAAGTTAGCCAATAAGAAGCTAAAGCTAATGGGCCAAGCAGTGATTTAAATAATATAGTTTTTGTGTGATTATTTCAGGTCTGAGCTGCCCTCCTACTATAACACATGCTTGTAAACCCAGCACTGGAGAGGGAGATGCTGATGGGTACTAGACTCACTAGTGAGTCAGCCTGGTCAGCTAGAAAATTCCAGGCCAATGAAAGACCCTATCTCAAAATTCAAGGTAGTTGAAACCTTGATTCTTCAGCTTAAGTTAAGCTCTACCCTCCACAAGTATACACACACATACACACACACATGGGGGGGGGCACAGGCACACACGTTCATGCATACCTGCATGTACCTGTACCACAAATAAAAACTTATACACACCTACACATGCACACATCAAGACACTTGTTGGAAACAAATATGTCTTCTATCAAAGCAGTCTGCCTGGCGATGCCACTCTTCCCCCTCCAGGCTACCTGGAAACATCTTCCCCAGCTAATCCTTCAGGGGAAACTTTAGTTACACAGCCAGGCTTGTGAAATAATCTCAGCTTAGTCTGTGGAATGACTTCTGTCCCCACCCTGATGAATGGCTGCACTTAAGAGACAGATGGCCCCAGGAGAAGGCTGGGGGACCCCTCCCACATCCCTATCGACCTGTGCCAGTTGATTTACCTGGCTGCTCGGTGAAAGGCCACACTGTAAGACCTTAAATCAGCTTGACAGTGACACCTGCCAGCCCCCCTCATCTGTCTTCATCTGTCATTGGCGAGCCAGGAGCGGGCACTCACTTCCACTGGCCCTGCCAGGTGCTTCTCTGCAGCCTCAACACAGCTCTGTGATGCTCACCCCTCGCCCTGCTCTCTGGCTGACAAGAAACGAGTGCATCTGTGCTGTGTGGGTTATTGACTGCGTGAGATGGAAACAGCCCTCTTTACTCCTAAAAATCTGCCCTTCCTCGTTTCTAATCTTCGGGGAGAAAACTGCCCTCCCTGCTCCAAAGTAAAAGGCTGGGGACACTTTAAAATCATTTAAGTTCTATAGGAGACTATCACAGCTAATATGTTTTAAGAGAAAGGTACAAGAAGCAAATTATTTGCTCTGTCTCTCTGTGTTTCTGTCTGTCTGTGTTTCTGCCTGCCTGCCTGCCTGTCTGTCTGTCTGTCTGCCTCTGCCTCTCTAGCCCCAGGATCCAGATGTTCTCTGGTCATACTAGGCCCTGTTTTCATGGATGCTGGGGATGGACCGTAGGTTATCACACTTTTGAAACTTTACTAATGGAGCCATTTCTCCTGTCCCAAGAAGCATACACTTAAAACCTCACATTCTCCAGAACAATAATCTTTATTTTTTTGAAGCACTGCATTAGTAAAAGTGCTTAGCAGACACTCTGCTCTTGCAGCCTCTCCTTCCCAGTGAAGCGCCTTGGGGCCAGGGGTGGATCACTTAGCAGGTAAAGGCAGACACTATAATGTGTCTTTTTTTTTTCTGATTTTTTTTTAACGTTAGGAAATTAATTCTGACTCTTTAAAGGTAACAGCTCATGAGATGAGCAATGCTCTAAAACAGATTTACAGGCAATGTCCTGCACAACAGTGTCCTGCCCGCAGTGTCCTGCCCGCAGTGTCCTGCACGGCAGTGTCCTGCACGGCAGTGTCCTGCACACAGTATCCTGCACAGCAGTGTCCTGCACGACAGTGCCCTGCACGTCCTTTGTTCCCAGATAATGTCCTGCACGTCCACTTCACTGTTCTCAGAGAGGCTGCTGAGACGGCTGGAGAGAGGACGAGAGCTTGTGAAGGTCTCTGGGGAGGCGTTGGGGTGGTGCAGACCTGCTGGTCCTGGCCCTGGTTTTTGGCTTCTGTCAAAGAGGCCCATGAAGGAAGGAGGCCACTCTCCCGAGAAGGGCGGTTCTGGCAAGCATCTGAGGACGGCTCTGCCTGTCTTTTCAGCAGGATAACTTCATCAGCATTCCTCCACCACAGCTTTGAGGATTTGCAAAGCTTGTTAACAAAGGGAGGGAAGAAGAAAGGCAGGGGAGGGGGAGGCCTTTCATGTTGTACCACTTTAAACAGAAGAACAGCATTCAGCGGGCATGGTGGTACACATCTCCCATCCCAGCGCCCAGAAGGTGGAGGCAGGAGGATCACTAATTTGAAGCTTGATTTGGCTACATAGCAAGACTCTGTCTTAAAACACTAGAAAAAAACAGAAACCAAGGGCTCAGTCTGTAAAGCGCTTTTAGTGTAAGCAACAACACCTTGGTCTGACCCCAGGATCCATACACAAAAGCTAGGGGTAGTGGTCATTGCTGTAGTCCTAGTGCTGGGGAGCTGGAGACAGACAGACGGACGGACCCTTGGGATTCACAGGCTCAACCGTCTAGTGTACTTGGCAAGTTCCAGGCCAGTGAGAGATCCTGTCTCAAAAATAAGGTGGACAGGTGGTGAAGGAATAACAACCGAGCTTGTCCTCTGGCCTGGATATGTCCCCCCCCACTCCAAACACACGCGCACATGCACACACATACACAAACACACGCGCACACACACACTTGTTCATGAATGCACTTGCTTACACTCACACTGGTAGACATATGAGCACTTCCCCCCATACACACACATCAAGAAAAACAAGTCACCAAACCAAGTCACTCCAGCTGTGTTGTCACCGACAACAGTGCACACCGCCGCCAGCCAGCACAGCTGAGGAGGAACTGAGGTTCTCCAAACTTTCCAATGCTAGAGCAAATTAAATGATGACGTCAGCTATGTTTAAAATATCCTTGTCACTTCTACAAGGGAAATGACAGCCCTCTTCCTATTTGTTTCTCTGAGGACTTTCAGAAGCATGTGTGAGAAGGAGCCCTAAGTAAGAAGGAGAAATGCCATCTGATACACAGATGTTGCTTTGTGACTCTTTGTGCTGAGAACTTGGACATCACGTGACACACCTTGTCTGACAGGTATAGCTGCAGCAGAAAAATGAATCTAAATTAGGAAAAAGACAAATTTTGTCATCCGTTGAATGACATGTGTGTGTGCCTGCAGCATTAAATTGGAAAAAAAAAATACTGCTTTGCCTGATCTTTCAGCCTTCTGCAGTCACCTTGGTAGTCAATGGCAACCATGCATGTTGGGTTGACAGGGGCTGCAAGTGATGTCCAGGGAGGCTGGCTGTAAACTGCAAGCTTTTCTTGGGCAAAAGTCTATAGGTAGCTGAAGGATTGAAAGCATCACCCCAACCCCTGGCAGTCTTCCTTGGGCGCCAATGGAACAAAAAGCTCTATCTCAAGCCTCCTCCCCCTGGGAGTTGCCTTGGGCCGAACTCCACCTGCAAGGAGGGAAAGCTGGCCAAACACTGACCCCTTCCCAAGAAGGGTCAGGACCACTCCCACAGGCTCATGGGGGGGGCATGTCTCCTGCTCTCTGTCTTTCCCTGCCATACTCCCATGCTAACAAGAGCAAGGCATTCATTAAACGTGGGCAGTTTTGATTCGGTCTAATTTGGTTTGATTGGAGTTATTTTGTGTCGGTGAAGAGGCTCCTCTTAGATTATACCTAACAGTAGCTACATAACTGGATTCTAAGCCTTGATATCTGGGGCGTGATCATTCTCTCTTATGGGGCTATCTAAAGCCCAGTAGGCTGTGGAGCTTCACGCATGACCTCTGTCCACTCATCCTGTTCATTGCTCCCAGCCCCCAGCTATGATGAGCAAATATGTCTCCAGATGCTGGCAATGACTGAGGTGAACTGACCCTGAGTGAGGTCCACAGGTGTAGCTGGAGCATTTGTGTATGCATGTGTGCACGCACATGTGTTGCTGGTGAGCAGAGGTCAGATTTAAGTGGCCACTGAGAGTCCAACTTCTCTCCTAAGATATGGTGAAACACCTTAGAGAAGTCTCCACAGAGAAGTCCCTTTTTCCTACAGCAAGCAACCTTAGGGCTATTCATCATGTGGCACTTGAGGTGACAAGGCTCACCTTGCCTGCATAGCGGCACCTTCTGTCCCTAGAGTCCTTCTTCCAACTTGCACTGCCCAGGGCAACTCTGACAATGGTGACGGGTGTTGATGGGAGAAGATACATGAGCCCAGGAGTACAGAGGGACCTTGCCAGGACCCTGTCCCTGACTCTGCTGGCCATTTCTGTAACCTCACTTTGATGATCAGCCAGGAATGCACCTGGGGGCACTAGCTTCTTCCTGGAAATGGAATGCCTCCCACATTCCTCAGGCAAAGGACAGCCTGCTGCTAATTACAGACTTAGCAAGGGGGCCCAGAGCACGTTCCTTCAGAGTCAGGGGTGGAGACACTGGACGCTCCAGACTCTAAGATCCACCCGTGCTCATAGGCTGACTCGGAAGCAGTCACTATCTGCCGTGCACCTGAGGCTCTCCATACAGCAGCGCAGGGAAGTTTCCAGACGTGGAGAAAGTGAAGCCAGATCTCATTTTAATGTAGAACAGTTGTGATTTCCATCCAAGAAGGCTTGCAAGGGGAGTCCACCTCAAGGAAGACCCCTGGGCGGGGGGGGGGGGGGGGGGGGGGGGGGGGGGGGAGCGGGACATGGTATCTGTCAATCCAGGGCCTGGGACCTTCCCTCCCTCAAATTCAGAAATCAGAACCAAGATGATTGAACACAAATGTTTTCTGTAGTTAAAATTTTAATCAAATAAAACATGAAAGCCATTTTTTTTTGCATAATGGGCAATCTGATGTCTCCACCACCCCAAAGAACAAGAACTAATACAACATTATTTCCTCTGAGTCATCCCCTAAGCTCAGCACATCCTTAGTATAAGGTTCATCATGCAGCTCAATGGCAGCTGCTCATAAAACACCCAGGATTTGAATAAACTCCGCAGAACATCTCAGTTTTACTGACATTGCTATTAAAATAAATTTAAGAGTTAAAGACATTAGTTTAGACCCCAAAAGGCCTTATTGTCGGAGAACTCAACTCGGTCACAATTGCAAAGTCCATCGCTAATGGATGCTTTGCCCAGACAAGGCCCCTAAAATAGGCACCTTGCTCAACAGTTCATCCTTTGCGGGAAACCAGACATGGCTTCCTGATTCCAAGTCGTCTGCTATGCACCTCAAGTCTCACCCCTCACCCGGGCTTTGTCAGTCTTACCTGGTCTCCTACCTTGGCCTGAGAGTTGCCCCTCCATACAGCAGCGCAAGGAAGTTTCCAGATGTGGAGAAAGTGAAGCCAGATCTCATTTTAATGTAGAACAATTGTGATTTCCATCCTCCTCCCTCCTTCCCTCCCTCCCTCCCTCCCTCCCTCCCTCCCTCCCTCCCTCCCTCCCTCCCTCCCTCCTTCCCTGCTTCCCTCCCTCCCTCCTTCCCTCCTTCCCTTTTCCCCTCCTCTTTCTTGTCTTTAAAGACATGATCTTGATCTTACTATGTAGCTCAGGCCAGCCTTGGACTCCTCCTGCCCAAATTTCCTAAGTGACAGGTTCTTTTGCTTTCATCAGGCTGCGTGGATCTATGAACATGGCTCAACATCAAATTGTAAGCTAGTTAAAGCACCATGAGGTCTTTTCCATGATTTTTAAAAACTCAGTCATGTGGTTCTGAAGCATGACTCTTGTAAGCGGAGGTGTGATGTTGCAATGCCAAAAGGTAGGGCAAGCCTTGCTCTGGATCCAGTCAGGACCCCTGTGGTGAAGTACAGGCTGGATCGCCCCCCACTCTCTACTACTGCCAGAGTGACGAATTGCAGTATCAGTGTAAATAGTTGCATGTGGCCAGTGGCTAGAATAACGAATTGTGAAGGTCTTGGATCCTTTCCATTCATTTTGTGGGGACTGAGAAAATTGTTATTCCAAAGTCAATGTCACAAGCAAACCTGTTCCCAGACCCTCTCCTGCATCTTTGCCCTTCACCTCTGGTCTCCTCCAATGCAGACCGTAGAAACGAGAGGTCCATTCCCCCAAGCCAGCCATCACTCTGACAACACTGCTTCAGCATCTCCTCCCTTTCTGGGTAGGAGTGGCATAAGAACTGTTGCTCCTCATGTTTCATTTGTGCCCTGCCATTGATGTGGGATGTCCTTCTGTATATGTGTTGCTTTTATTGGTTAATGAACTAAGCTGTTTCGCCCAATGGCTTAGGAGAGCAAAGCCAGGTGGAAATTCCGAACAGAATACTTCTAGCTACATGCCATCCCTATTCTGAGGTCTTGAAATGAGTGGCCAATACGTGTCTGAATATAAACATGCTGGAATGATTTTCCCCGATGAACCTATCAGTTGTTAGGTGACACCCCCAGTCATGGGGACATCACACGACTACCCCTGTTTTACTGAGCTCAAAGGAAAAATGTACAGATCAGGACTACAGGCTTAGGTGGCACTTCCTTGGCATACAAGAGGCCATGGGATCCATCTTCAGCATGAGAAACAAGAGACTTGTACAGTGGTGTTAACTCTGGTTCTGCCAAGTGCTCCGTCAAACCTGCATTTGTGTACCAGCGCTGCATGCCAGGCATTATCACCATCATCACCATCATCACCACCACCATTATCTAACTATTATTATTGTTATCGTTGATGATGCTGAAGATTATAGCCAGGGCCTTGTATGTACAAGGCAAGACTCTACTACTGAGCTGCGTTTCTAGCTCTTGGTTTTTGAGATAGAATCTTACTATGTTGCCCAGGCAGGCTTCAGAGCTAAGATCCTTCTGCCTACCTTCCCCCGGTGTTGAGATTACAGGTGTGTAAACCCATCTCCAGTAGGCACAGCAATTTTTAAATGAAACAGAAATCAGCATGAAGACAAGGCCAATTTGGGCTAAATTAGTACAATGTATAAAATATATAAAATTACACAAAAGTAAGACTCCAATCTTCTTTCTTTCTGGGGCCATTTTGTGGGAAAAAAATCAAGACTTTTGCTCCCCATTCTTTGAGATGATGTGTGTGGGATGCTCTTTCGGTGGTCTGGGTAGCTTCCCCCCGGAGTTTATGATTTGGGGGCCAGCTTGGAATAAGACTTCCTGTTGGCAGTAATTCCTCTCAGTATGTCCTACCTTCTCCTTCCTCATTTTACAATCCTGCCAATCCCAGCCCCCAGGACCTGCCACCCCACCCCTAACCCCACTCCCCCTCTCCCAACCCTCAGCCCCCAGACCCCCAGGCCCCTTGGCTGGTAATACTAAATAGTGAAGCCCTTCCTTCCTTGATGTGGTTGCTCTCACGTGTAAAACCTGAATGCCAGGAAATTCTCACTCACTTCCTTTTGTCAAACCATGCAGATTACTATTCAAAGGTCTGGATTAAACTTTGGTAAAAATCCTGAAACCAGGAACGTTTTATCCACGAAATGGAAGAGGCAAGTTTTGATGGACCAGGTAGCAGATGCATGATAATGGACAGGGTAGGTTGAAGAAAGCTGAAACAGAAAACACAATGATCAACCACTCCAAAGCCACTTTCTTTGTAAGGTGGGAAAAAGACAACAATAGAAGAGCCAACACCTGCTTGTTTCCTGGCCAGGATGAGGGCATAGGGGCTTCCTTGTACGCCAACTGATGCTGGCCTGTATGGGAAGAAAGGCTTCTACGGTAGCAATCCTGGTTTTCTAGGTCAGACATCCACTTAGAATTTGGTTTGATGACCGCAGTGCTTCATAGTAAGGTCTCTTGTAACATTTGCTCAGATCTTTATATAAAGATCTATTCTTTCACGTGTCTAAATCTACAACACACTGAACATGCTTATATGCAACCAGAGGACACAATTCGGGGCCTACAAGGACACAGGGTGATCACAGCTCAGTTTATGTCTCCCTCTCCATTCACTTCTGCCCTCTGCCCTTGCTGTACACCCTAGAACTGATGGCCCTAAGACATCCTGTTTCCTCCTTTTTAGGAAGGCAGGAGGTGGCAAGATATGATGGAGTCTTCTCTTCCTGCATAGGTCTTCCTAAGGTACCTGCTCTCCATGTGGCCATCACTTAAGAAGGCAGAAATATGAACACGCATCAACACGAAGGAATGTGTGATGCCTTCTGCACCGTGTACATGGTACAGAAGCCATCACCCCAGGTATGCCTCTTTGGCTATTATTTTATTTTTAGCAATGTCTATGGGTGTTTTGTGTTCGTGGATATCTGTAAACCCCGTTCATGTAATTCCCGAGGATGTCAGAAGAAGGTGTTGGATTCCCCTGGTACCGGAATTATTGATGGTTGTTAGCTGTGACGTGGGTCCTGGGAATCAAATGCGAGTCCTCTACAAAAGCAGCCAGTGCTCCTAACTGCTGGGCCACTCACTCCTCCAACTCTGATGTGTGAATTATAGTTGTGTCAAAGTCAGTGACAGTCAGCAGACACGGGAAGGCTTCTGAGTGACGAAATCAGATGCACGTTTCTCTCGCTCGTTTGCATTTGTAAGGGGAAATTCTCGCTTGGGATTCATGTTAAGCAGCTTCATTTTAAATCATAATCTGTGATTTCGCTGAAACGAAAGCATCCAAATACGTTTTACAGACTAAATCCGTACGAGTGTGTGGGCTGAGCTGGACGTAGTGGCACATTCCTGTAATCCCAGTAAGCAGAGAGACGGAAGCAAGGGTATCGCTGTCCTAGTTACGGTCACTATTGCTACAACGACACACCATGACCAAAGAAAGTTGGGGACCAAAGGGTTTATTTGGCTTATACTTCCACATCATAGTTCATCATTGAAGGAAGTTAGGACAGGAATTCAAATAGGGCAGGAACCTGGAGGCAGGAGCTGATGTAGAGGCCTTGGAAGGGTCCTGCTTACTGGTTCGCTCCTCGTGGCGTTCTCAGCCTGCTTTCCTATAGAACTCAGCACCACCAGTCCAGGAACAGCACCACCCACAGTGGGCAGAGCCATCAGGGCGGAGCCCCCCTCATCAATCACGAGAAGAAAATGCCCTACAATTGAATCTCCTGGAGGCATTTCCTCAGTTGAGGTTTTCTCTCTCGGATGATTCTAGCTCATGTCAAGTTGACATCAAACTATCCAGGACAAATGTGGAGATTTGGGGGGGGGGCAGTCTGAGCTAGGTGGTGAGTTCTAGGACAACAGAGGCTACAGTGTGAGATCCTGCCTCAAAAAGTTATTTGTGGATGATGTCAGTGTTTTATTCTGGTCTCAGTTCCGCAGCCTACTCAAGAGATGCGCGGCGATAGTAAACTGGGCTTTCTTCGGCATTCCGATTCCACGGCTTCCAGATGGTCGAGTTATCTCAGCCACAGCGAACTCCAGACTCATACAGTGGGGATGACGTGGCAGTGAGAATGTGTGGGCAGGCAGCACAGAATGATGAGTGAGTTTTGCGAGGCTGAGGCGGACATCTCTAAAAGGAAAACAAAGAGGAAGGTGTGAACGGTTTTGACACAACAATCTCCAGCGGGGGTCATCAGGTAGAACAAAGGCGGCGCCAGGCTGAGGCTGAAGCAGCAGTTCTGAGAGGATGGCATTCTTGCAGAAGCCTTCTTGGTACAAGTCTGCCGGCAGAACACTTCGTGGGGTCCTGTTGCCAGGGTCTTGCATGAGCCCTGCTTCTTGGATTAATCAGTGACCAGTTTATTAATTATTACCAGGGCTTGGCAGAAGTAACTCCATTTTGATTCTGGAAAAGTTCACAAGGCAGGAGCAACTACTACTGTGCATATATTTTCCTGTTTTTGTCATCACAAAGACATACTAACCAAGGTATAGGGATGGAGCAAATTTTACTTAACAACACAAACCTGCTCTACGACCTATGGGCATATCACCTGCCTTTCTCTGCTTTATACTGTCTGTGGTTCCTCCTGATCCAGGCCCCAGAGGCTTCCTGTTGTGACCAGCCACTAGAAAGCCACTATGCAACCCTGGAATTTCCTTAGCAAAATTCATACTGACCAACGTAAGGCATTTTGGGTTAAATCTCTTCAAATGTTCTTTATGTTCTTTCTAGATTCCCCAGGCCCACACTCTAGATGTATGAGGATATTCAAGCACATAGTCCCTCCTCCTGCAGCTGTTTAAGAGGCCAGTCCCTCCGTGGATACCCTGAAGCTATCCAACATCCGGGTCACTCTCCCAGAATCGGTCCATCTGGTAGGACCTGCCTGTTCTCTTCTCTGTGCCTGAATTCCCTGAGGGAGAGGCTCATTCTCTGCCGGGCACAGCCATCCCATCAAAGGCAATCAATGAATATGTACTGTTAAATGAATGCAGAATCAGAAGTGGAAGAAGAGAACTCAAAAGGAAGACGGCCAGGAACAGTACTCCCCAAACTTGCCCAACACTGGCGCAGTGGGCCTTCGTATTGCTATTGAGTGAAATGTGAATGAGAACAGTAGACACTTCCTACAGGACCTGGACACCCACTTCCAAGGCTGGAGACAGCTGAGTCAGCCCCAGCCTGGCCCAGGCAGGCCAGCAACTCACGAGCCCTGCCCACCCCTTACCGAGGACGCGGATGAAATTCCAGAGACTGGTTCAGAGCTCAAGTAGGACACAAATCAGGAAGCAGGACTTTGAAATCAGTGAGTGGAGAATTATAACCCCAAGTTAGAAAGATGGGGCTTGTTGGTCAGGAGGTCTGTGTGCCAATTAAAACACAGACTTGCCTCTAGTTGCATTCACCCAGATCTGGAGGGGGTTTCTCTTCTGTAACAAGCTGCCAGGGACTCTGATGTACAATCACACAGCAATTATCTGGAACCTGAGGCCCAGAGAACACAGTTCTCCAGTTGAAAAGATTGTTAAAAAAAAAAAAAAAAAAAGGATCAGGTTTCTTCAAGGGTCAGGCAGCCTGCAGTGAGGAGCGGCTGATCCCTGTCACTTAAAGGAGAGCAAGGTCAAAGGCCTCAGCTTGGGGAATTGCTGCTGCTCAGTGAGTTGGGGGTGACAGCCACACACTTCACGGCTGTCAAGACCAGCATGGGGAATGAACGGGTGTCATCGGAGGGTGTCAGGAGGTAATTAGCACCCCGTCAGCTGTCTGTAAACAAACATTTTTGATACATGCCATGAGCTATTTTGGTCATCAATTTTGTGTTCTCGGAGAGCCGTATTTAATTACTTGTCTGATACATCAAGCCTGGCATTGCACTAGCACCAGCCATGGGCAGAACCAGGCCCCCACCTATGCAGAGGTGGCTGCACTCAATACCGTTGGTTCTTATTTCAGGGTTCATTCTTTTACCACAAGCCATCATTTTCCTGGGTTTTAGTAAAGGATCATGGGTTCTAAAGCCAGTCAAAAGGCCCTGAATGTCATCCCAAATGGCTTCTCGAAACCTTTACTGAGTGCTAATGGCATCTGCCATCCCTGACCCTGTGCTGGTGGCTATGATGACCAAGCTGTCTTGGGCTTATGCTTCCTCTCACCTGCAGAATGGAAGGTGGGCATATCGGACACACCGTAGTGCTATGCACAGCGTGAGATGGGAACAGAAGAGCACACTAACCCAGTCTGGGGATGAGGGAGAGTGAGGGAAAGGTTGAGGGCATGAGATACCTGGACTGAAGTCAAAGCTTTGGGAGCCTCCCTGTTGGGTTGTGTTCTAGGCAAGCTGTTGATAGAAAAGGACCAGGAAGAAAGGTTCCGCCGCAAATAACGGTAGGAGCAAAAGAAAAGGAGCTCAAAAACCTTAGAACTCATTGTCCCCCCAAAGGGCTGGGCGATGGCTTAGACGGTGGCAGAGCTGCCATGCGAGCATGAAGACCTGGTTTTGTATCCCCAGCACTTACGTAAAAAGCCCGGTGTGGTATACACACCCATGACCTCAGTGCTGGGGGCACAGAGACAGGGGGATTCCGAGGGCTTGCTGGTCAGCCAGTCGTGCCGAATCAGTGAGCACTCGCTTCAGTGAGAGACTTCAACTTAAAAAATCATACAGAGAGTGGTTGTGAAAGATACCCAGTGTCAACCTACACACGGGGCACACATGCACACAACTCCTGCAACCATCCGCCCCCCCCCCCCCCCCCCCCCCCCCCCCCACCCCCCCCCCCCCCCCCCCCCCCCCCCCCCGCACACATACATACACACCACACACATAGTTCAGAGTTAGGCAACCGGCATCTGTAAAGACAGATCTCGGGACACAACGGTCTAATGTCCTGTGGTTTCATTCCACCAGCCTGATACAGCAAGCGGCAGCCATCTGAAGTTCAGCTGATGGTCCACAGTCAGGCTCCGAAAGCCAGGCAGCAGGCGTGAGATGCAGCGATACTGTATGTTAAGAAGCACTCCAAACTTTTCTTCCATTTGGGTAATCCCATATGGGCAGCCAGATGGATGCTGGCTCACGGTACTTGTCACGTGTGCCCAGTAGAGTTTATTTGCCATCTCCCCTGTGTCACCCCTAGCCAAACCTAAATGCCCATTTGCTACCATCTTTGACACTGATTGGGTGCATAACTCAAAGCGTTAATAAGAACAAAGTGAAACCACCTTTCACTTATTCAGTGCCAGTCCCTGGTCTGATGCTCATGTAACCACACAGCAGTGATGAGTACCACCGTGCTAATCATGGGGCACCCCAGACAGCAGCTGCTGAGCCACGTTCACAGATGAGGAGACGAAGCCAAGAGAGTGGCCATGGTTACCCTCCCTCTGCCCTCTGTCTCCCTGCATCCTAGCAGCTGGGGACTGTGGAAAGGGAACCTGGAAAGGGCTGGAATCTTGCTCTACTCACAGCCCCAGAGCTCACACCCAGCACTGTAGGAAGAGGCAAAGCAGAAGGCACCAAATATCGCTTGTTCATCTGGTGTTGTGACAAATGGTGACCCTACCAGCAGCAACAAGCTCCCTACATGGGACTCCGCCAGTGTTTGCATGCTTGGCTTCTCACATGCTCCAATCTTGTCACCACTCGACCTTTCTGTCATCTCCTTGATGTTCCTTATTAATTGATAGTCACCCAGTTTCATGGACCAGAAACAAATTAGCATCTTCTAGAGAAGGGGATTTTGCTTGTGGGGCGATGGTGCGGATGTTGCTGTGGTAACTGGTCATGGTGGTTGTGATAGATGTGGTTGTGACAGTGGCCCTGCTGAAGGGGATGGTGATCATGGTTATTGAAGGGACACTAGCCCACTGGAGCGTGGCTCTGGCAGCCTTGGCCTTCTCCCCACTTCCCTCTTCCTTGCTAAAACCTGTTAGATTACAGTCCTGAAGCTAACCCCCAAAGTCCATTCCTTTATTTGGCCAGTCCCTCCTGCTGGGGCTGACTATCAATGTCCAGCTATCAAAGTATTGAAATCCAGCAATCAAAAGCCCCCTTTCACTCACTTAATTAGCATGCCCAATCAAAATTAAACATCTTATCCTAACACGGGGTTTCCCCTAGTTCTTTTATAAACTGCCATTTTCCTATGTGTTACATATGTCTCCCCTCTATCCAGAGACAATCTTTTGTCCTCCCCCAGGGACAAATATCCCTGCCCCCTCTCCCCTTGTTTCCTTCCCCTTCTCCCTTGTCCTCTATCTCTTGTCTTTGCCTCTTAGTCCCTGCCCTTTGTAACTGTGGGGCAAACCCATCTCCTTTGTGCTGAGAACTTGGTCTTGGGGTCCTAAGCTGGTACTTTCTCGCTCAGTTATGGTCATATCGTCATGGTGATGGTGCTCAGGGCTGTGGTGATGGTGGCAGCAGTGGCAGGAATGGTGGTAACAATTGTGCTGGAGTTGCTGATGGTGGAGGTGATGTTGGAATGACAATGAGGGGTGGCAAGGACAATGCTGAATGACTGTGGCTGGTAGGGATGGTGGTGGCGCTGGCCTTGGCATCTTTGGGATCCCATGGCAAAAAGGACAAGAGCATTTTTCAGCGGGACAGACCCAGAACACAGATAGTCAGCGAGGGAGACTGCTTTTCATCTCTTTGACGGCACATGGGGTTTTTTTGTCCTTGTTTCTTCTTGGATGTGTCAAATGGTGACAGGTGGGCATGAAGCCACCCCCATCCTTGACCTTCCATGTGAGAGCTGAGTTTAGGTGTCCTTAAGTTTCCGGATTCAGCAGATGGGTCCAGTTCAGTCTAGCTAGGACTGCTTTGTCTGAGTTCGCTGCGGGAGTAGGGGAAAAGAGGTGAGCATTCTGCCACAAACAAGACACCCAGGACAGTGGGGGCCTCTTCCCAAACTGTGGGTAAAGGAGATATGATTGCTGTTAAGCGCTTGAGTATTTGGCAGATGAGGAAGAGTGGACCTGAGGAATTCCCGGGAAGATCTGCTGGCATCAGGGAGCCGTGCCATGCCTGATACCTCAGTCTATCCTTGTCATCTAGACTGAGACGTCCAGTCCTGTCAGGGAGAAGATGATGTCCTCCTTGCCACCTTTCCCCATTCTAAAGTTTAGCAGAGTTTTGATCTCCCCGTGGCCTTCTCTGCATTCTTTGTCTTCACAATTGCGTGTCTACAAGTTTTAACTGTCTTTCTTCCTGGGGTTTGGAGGTAGATATACATGTCAGATTCAGTCTCTGTTCAAACTGTGATTCTGTGACAGTGACAGATTCCCTGATTCTTTGTTCCCCTTGTTGATGTCCTGTCTCACAGATGATGGGGTGTACTCCCGGGGTCATGCTTTCTGCCGCAGAGAGAGAGTGGCAAAGATCTGAGTTCACAGAGCTGCAGACTCCTGACTGAGAACACTTGAAAACTTCTGATGCCCACCAATTAAGTTAGGGCCCTGTGGTGCCCTAATGTGTTTCAGAACCTCTGGTCTCCTAATCAACCCACCATTTCCTTCTTGGGAGCCACGGGCTGGCCTGAGCAGTGTAAGAGGGACAGAGCGTGGAAGAGGGCTGAATCGCACAGAAGGAAACAGCCCTACCCACCCCTCCAACAGCGATCTGGCAAAGAGAGCTGCAACAAGCCAGGAGTGTTCAGCTCACAGAGGTTTCCTGACCCCACCACAAACCAATTCTCCGAACCCAATCACTGCGTGATTGTCCACAAAGCCGAGCCTCACAGGAACCCTGGTAGCCCATCCCAAGAGCATCCAGCAGAGGTCACACTTTCCTTCAACATGATGCAAGGTAGGGATTTTGTTTTGTTGCTGTTTGTTTTGAGAGACAAACACACCTTGTCCTGGGCGGTAAGTTTCTGAAGTACTAGGAGGGATGGATGGGGTGGGAGGCAGGCTCCGCGCTGTAAAACTGTCAATCATCCACTCTTCTCCCACCACAGCACAGATAATGACAGTCACAGCAGGATATCCATGCAGCAGTACTGGCCTGGCATGCCTCCATTGTGAATATCACGTTAGTGTATTGGCTTAAGTGATTCTGGGCTCACACTGGACACTGGCCTTTTGTTGACCATATACCACGGGATATTCTTATCAGAGTGTGACTGCTTAGAGTTATCGCTATATGAATCAGGCAGGCTTCTGCAAACCTCAAGTCACTACAGTTGCCCAGAGGCTTCCAGTTCCTGGCTGTGTCCTCCACACTTGGGAGGTTGGAAAGGGTTGCATGGCAGAGGGGAAGACCTGGGCCGGAACCTCCAATGGTGTGCAGAAATGAGCATGGCTGATGGAAGAGGAAGGACCAATGACTCCAGCAGAGCCATTAAGAGGGCTGGGAAGATGCTGGGTAGGTGGTTAGGAGCGCTTGCTCTGCAAGCCCAGGGAACCCAACACACACACATCACAAGCTGGGCATGGCTGTGTGTAACACCAGTCCTGGGGGCAGAGATAGGCAGATCCTGAGAGCTCGCTGGCCAGCCAGCCTCACTGAAACAGAGAACTTCTGACTCAGCCAGAGACCCTATCTCAAGGCGACAAAGTGGACAATGGTAGAAATAGACACCTGGTGTGCTCCTCTGGCCTAGAACTAAGGCCTACCGACTCACCCTCAGTACATTCCTTGGAGCTAAGCACTTTTCAGGTTCTTGTTTTGGTTCTAGAGTTGGGAGGACCAAAACTAAGGTATATTTCCAAGAGTTTTCTGCCAAGCTCTGGAGCACACACTCTGAACCCAGACGCCTCGTGTCATGTGACTTTTTCTGGTGAGACATGAAGATACAGGTATTTGTTGCAGATAGAAGGGGTGGCAGACACAAGAAAAGATTCCACAAAAGTCTATCTTGAGTTTACGGAGTTCCTTATGGGAAGGTAGGTGACTCAAAGTGACCACATCTCTGGGATGTCTCCTGTGCGACTTACATCGGTCACTCTTCTAAAGACCCTCAAACCCCAGCCCACCTTCCCCTACCCCTTGGAAGGGAAAAGATCTTGTAAGAATCCTGCAAAGGTTTGTGAGCTCCAGGGGTCTCGGGACACCCCCAGAGCCTTGAGCGTTTGTTAGCCTCCTCCTTCCTTCCAGGAGAAGGCAGCGAGCCTATCTCTTGAGGGTCTTTGCTAGTGAGCACAGCTGCCCTGACTCAAAACAGCAGAGCCCATGTCCTGCTGGAGGAAACAGCTACCTGAAACCTGCCTTACAGTGTAGTCTGATTGTTTCTCTAACTAGTTTCCTAAGAAGCAACTCAATTCCCAACGCAGTTCCAGCATGTCCCCTGGACTGGGAAGTGCGGCATTTGACATGCTTATATAACAGTCTTAGCGCAGATCCATCTTCCATTGCTACCCAGTTCCTTCACATTGTGAAAGGGGCTAACATGAAAAGTTACCTGGGGTAACAATTTAACATAAATGGAAACACCGGGGGTTTGGCCGCTGGCCTTTGTCTAATTAAAAAGACTTGCCGTATACATATGAAAACTGGGGTGGTGGGTGTGTGTGTGTGTGTGTGTGTGTGTGCCTGTGTGTGGGTGTGTGGGTGTGTCAAACCCTTACAGAGAATGGCTATTACTTTAGTGCCTTTCCCTGGAAACATTTTTAAAAATTGCATTTAGCTTATTTAGAGAGTATGTGTGTATGTGTGTGTGTGTGGTGTGTGAGTGTGTGTAAGTGTGTGTGAATGTGTGTGTGTGTGTGTGACTGTGTTCACACATACGCATTCCATACATGTGACATCAGAGGACAACTTACCAGGAGTCAGTTCTCTCCCATCACCATGGGTGCCAGGGCTCGGATGTAGATTGCCAGTCGGGCTTGGCAAGCATCTTTAGGTACTGAGCCATCTCAGCAACCTATTTTCTTTCGTCTGTGTCTGTGTGTACATGTGGGTGCTCATTTGTGTATGAACCAAGGACCAACCTTGGCTGTCATTCCTTAGGCAATAGGCTGGCTTGGTTGATGGCAGAGCCCCAAGGTTGTTCTCCTTACACCCTACCAACCTTGGATTTACAGGCATGTATAGCTACACCTGGCTCTCTTAATACCAGTTTGGGGGCTAGAACTCAGGTTTTCATGCTTGTTGGGCAGCCACTTTCCTAACCAGGCACCTCCCTAGGCCTGACATTTCATTGCCTACATGCTAAAGGAACCCTGGCCAGGATCTGTATGCCCATTGCCCTGTGGGTACATGACACAGCAAAGAATGAATGTTAATTGGCTGCTTACTTTGGCTCACTAGGGTTAGAACGGAAGTGCCATGTATGGCATAACCCACACACCAAAGGGTCAGTTTCCCCACACTGATCTCTAAGAGGGTCCTAGGCTCTCCCTTCACACCGAACACTGATCAAAACAAAAGCTAAGCAAGGTTCAGGTCACAGAGCACACAAACAGCAGCAATGCTTGTCACCAGAGGTGACAAATGAAGGCAGGGTCCTTCCAGATCGGTCTACGCAACACGCTGACAAAGGCTAATGTGATGGATGGGGTGTGAAGGCAGCTTCCCTGTTTGCCAGGCTCTGGACAGGGTGAGATAGCTCTCCGTGAGAAGACAACAGAAGGCCACCTCCATATCCCCTTGCATCCACCCCTACCATCTTGCAATTGGGTGCAACGAGAGAAATATGATCTTCCATTAGAGCAGTCCAGAATCCGGGCATTGTCTACAAATCTTTATCATCATTATGAAGTCCTTAACTAGACTAGAGAAGGCTCAGTGCAAAAAAGCGCTTGCCCGAGAATCCTTGTAAAACCAGAAGTGTATCATGGGTTCTTTAACACTGGGGCTCACACAGGGAGACAGGGAGGACAGATGGAGAATTTCCAGGAGCTGAAGACATTGTGGAAAATAGACAAGAGGACCTTGCCTTTGAGCAGGGCAGAAGGCAAGGACTGATGCCTGAGATTACTCTCTGGACACTACATGTGCCACATTTACATACTGGAATCAACCTCTTTCTCTCTCTCTCTCTCTCTCTCTCTCTCTCTCTCTCTCTCTCTCTCTCTCACACACACACACACACACACACACACACACACACATACATGAGGGGGCAAGGCATGGTGGCTCATATTTTAGCACTTGGAAGACTGAGGCAGGGGATTTTTGTGGGTTTAAGGTTCACCTGAATGATAGGTCAGCTAGGGCATAGTGAGATCCTGTCTCAGAACACACTGCCTCCAGTGATACAAAAGTGTTTTTCGATGTCTTTATGAAAATGGTCCTCTGTATGGGCCTTCAAGTCAAGATTCTGGCAGTCAGAGAATGAATCCGCTAAAGCTCCCAACGTGAGTTTGTCCTCTGGGGCTTTTGGGGTAGGGGCTCCTCCTGTGCTACATGGACAAGAGTATCTAGTCTGGGTTTTCATGCCTGGCAGTATGACCCCTGGGTGTGGCTTAGGGAAAGTGAGCTTACGAACAGCAGCTTGGATAATCAGGCTTGGAAGTCAGTGTCAGAGAGTGAAGACATTTCTGACTAGTACTCTAGCCCTGCCGGAAGCTCAGGCCCAGGTCCACGGTGGTTGCTCAATTAATGTTTGACACAGAATTGAAGTACAATTGATAAAAACTCAGAGACAGATATTGGGGTTCAATCTGAAGGTCAGAAAAGTAAAGCAGCCAGCCACTGGCTCATACTTGGACCTCAATCCGAAATGACGACCCCGCCTTCAGGAATCTCAGAATGAAACTCTCTGAGAGCTGTCTCCTCCAGTTTTATAATCCTTTCTAGGGCTGGGATTAAAGGCATGCACCACCCAGTTTGGCAACTAGTGTAGCTTCTGGGATTAAAGGTGTGTGTTACCACTGCCTGGTCTGTAAGGTTGACCAATAAGGCTGCTTTACTCTTTGATCTTCAGGCAAGCTTTATTTATTAAAATACAAATGAAATGCCACCACACACAAAATGAATGAAAAAATATATATGTATACACTTTCTTCCTGCCCCTGAAACTCCCGCGGTTTTGGAGTCAGTGTAGGAGACTAGAGAAAATCTGAAATGTTATTCAGAAGGAAAGCAAGACATCAGGGAACCTAAATACCGAGATTCCCAGCAATCCCCTTTCTGTGGCCAGTATTCGGCGAGCCACACAGCAGATCAAAGCCCTGGGAGCCTTGGGAATCCTTCCTTTAAGTCCCTGCAAAGTTGACAGAGTCAATCTTCTGGAGAGATGGAGTGCGGCTTGGCTCTGAGAAGCTTAAGCACGCTAAACCCTTTCTGTTGTCTGTCTCCCAGGGACTCAGGCCACTTTTCAGAGAAGAGCCGCTCGCCTGGAGTGGCTGGCCAAGCATGCGAATTCTCAGGAGACGCACATAGCAGAAAAGTGGCTGTTGTCTTTCAGTGTGACTATGTACTAATGGGGTGATTCATCACCTCCTCGGGGGCTCCCCACTTTCCCATGATGAATGCTGCCAGGAGTCTTGGCTGAATAATAGCTTGTTGACTTCCTGTCCTTCCTTCTCACTTTCCTACAGTTTAAGGAAAGCTGGTAATTTTGAGCAGAAGCACCCTCTCCCCTCCCCCATCCCCACACCCCTGTTCCTGTTGAGTAACCTCTGATGTTTGGGCTCAAATGTCTTGCTTGTGCGGGAGGTACTGTTAAGCAGACATTGAGATTCCAAGCCCTGGGCAGGGGGAGCCTGGCTTTAAACTTACATTTTATGTCACTTGCCAGCAGGAGGCCCTGTCTTCCCCTTTCAGAGGAGCTGGCACTAGAAAATGATATTCAGCCGGGCGGTGGTGGTGCACACTTTTAATCCCAGCACTCGGGAGGCAGAGGCAGGCAGATCTCTGTGAGTTCGAGGCCAGCCTGGTCTACAAGAGCTAGTTCCAGGACAGGCACCAAAAACTACAGAGAAATCTTGTCTTGAAAATCCAAAAAAAAAAAAAAAAGAAAGAAAGAAAAAAATAACATTCAGGGGACATTAGAAAACTTTGCTACTGTCATTTATGGGTGGACAGAGTCACAGTGTGTGTTTTGAGAGCCAAGAGAATTTGAATGGTATACTCGTTTATTC
Organism: Alexandromys fortis; assembly: GCF_014885135.2. Lineage (NCBI taxonomy): Eukaryota > Metazoa > Chordata > Mammalia > Rodentia > Cricetidae > Alexandromys > Alexandromys fortis. The sequence goes on along the minus strand of NW_026067909.1, from coordinate 4,132,967 downwards.
TTCTCTCATTGCAGAAACCCGAAACAGAAGGACAGGCAGGTTGAGTCAGCTCCAGGAAGGGGGACTCCATGGGGGAAAGAGAGAAGGTCGAGTGGTTTAAAGTGTGGATGCCTTTCTCTGTTGAGTCCTCCAGACTTGGACCAAAGTAGAAAACAAAGTGGCTTGCAATTATTTGTAATAATCTAACCGCAAAGGAACTTGGCCGATTCTTTTGTTTGCTCTTTTCCTATGGACTTTTTCCAGATTGTTCTATCCAGGGGTGTCCGACCTGTGCCCTGCAGGTTGGTGATGGCCAAAAATAGTCACAGAAGTGGCTCAACACAGAGTCATAAACATGGTTAAAACACTGTAAGATTTGCGTGGGGCAGGGAGATGATGTTGTGCTGTTGCTGCTCCTCTGATTTGTGGTCCTGGAGTATGAACTCTGTAGATGAGAATGGTGTCTCCCGAAATAGACATCTATACGCTTGCACAGCCCATGGGCTCCTGGCTGCACACCCTGGTTAATGTGCTTCCCAAGACAATTCATTTCCTCTCGGACTCAGGGAGGAAAGAGTTCGGACACCCTGTTCTAGACTACTGTGGAAACAGGGTCATACAACATCACCTACTAGACAGAACCAGGAGACCAGGATGAAGTGCCCTTAACATGGACACATGACCTCTCTGAGAACTTATAAACTGTGTCCTGTTGCACAGTGGTTTGGGGGGGTTCATAACGCAACCTCTAACTGTCAGAAACCAAAAGCTAAGCAAACTGGTCCTGACTGGACACTGCTAGAATTTAGCATTAAGACCTGAAGTATCTCCCTAAAGAGGTGAATTATGGGGGCTGCTCGAGTGGCCTGGCTGACCTTTAAGAGCAGGCACCATGGTGGTCTCTCTTAGATTATGAAAGGCAGCCTGAGCTCACTTTGGGTGGGAGTTGTTTGCCAGGAGAGGACTCTTACAATTCCTCCTTCTTTGCGTAGGCCAAAGGTCACCACTGACAAGTCTATGATGCTAGACTACCTGTCTCTTCTCTATAGCTTCATGGCGTGCTGTTAGAACTAAGGTCATTTTCCCATCAGCTCTGGGAAAGGTGGGCACTCATTCTGACCCAGGGAAGTCTCTAGGAGTCTTCTGCTGAAAATTCCTGTTCTACAGACAGGTAAGAAAAGAGCACACAAGAGATGCCATGATGCTTTGGAACAAAATGGAGAGAAATGTCTTCTGCCCATTCATCTCCAGAAGAGATAGCCACTTCTCCTAGCAGGAACACAGGAGGTGTAACATGGCTGGAAGGTCGGTCCATAGCATATTGGTGCAAACATTAGCAACTGGGCATGAATCTCGATAGAGCTGCAAGGTACTACTGAGAGGAGCTGCCCTCTATGGGGCTTGCTGTCCAGCAGAGGAAAACAGACAGTGACTGTGCAGTCTTAGTTCTCCTGGGCAAGTGGCATGGCTGAGTAAGAAACAGAGATGTTCGCTCGGATGGGCTTGGAAGACTTTATGGAAGAGAGATGTTTATAACAGATATTGAAGTGTGAGTGAGAACTAATTGGCACAGGAGAGAAAAGTTTCCAGGCTGAGTAAATACTAAGCATGAAGACTTGAAGCTCTATGCAGAAACAGGGGCGAGCATATGAGCCACAAGCTTTCATGTGATTGACATAGGAATCACGGGTGAGATAGTGGTTCATGAGGCCATGGCAGCTGGGGCACTACGGAAAGGGATTTGTGTGTCCTGTTAATCTTCAGGGTGGTCTTTAGAGAGGGGACCCGATCCCACACCTTCCTGTAGTCATGGTCATCCCCTGCATCAGAGCTGCAGACTCATAGCTGAGATGGAACCGGATACCTCTGAGCTCTTTCCCAAGACTGTCTTCTCCACACACCAGGCAGGCAGCCCTGGGTCTTTGTTTGTTGCTGTGATTGGAATATAATAATAGAAGGGCTGCATCTGAGAGTAGGGTTCTGTTAGGCAGCTGGAGAAGCCAGCTTGCTCAGGGTACAAGTCCCACATTCGCGTGGGATGAGTCACTGACAGGCAGAGCTAATTGGAAGCTGGCCTGAGACGGTACCAGGTCATCTCGGTAATTACACACAACTGTGAAAGGGTAGCGGAAAGGGGGCATCTTGCTTTGTAAAACAGCATTGCCACTTGGGTTAGGCTTGGGGCAGGCAGAAGGTGCATAAAGTTCCAATAAAGGTGATGGATCCTTCAGAAGGCCTGGGCACAGAGGGAAGGAAGTGTCTCTCTCCTTTGCTCTTCTCTGCTTCTTCAATTATGATCCCCCTTCTGTGGGAAGAGCAGGTCAGTTAGACCACAGAAGAAGGATGCTTAGTTCTTTTTTTTTTCTTTTAAATTACTTGATGTGGGCATGTGTGTGTGTGTGTGTGTGTGTGTACATGTGGATGCTTGCATGAGGGTGGACACGTGTGTATTACATAATGCATGTCTGTGCCTATGCGTGTGGAGGTCAGAGGTTGATGTCAGGTACCTTCTGCCATTGTTCCTTACCATGTATACTGAGGTGCAATCTCTCTCCTGGCCCTGAAGGTGTCTGATTTCGTTCATTTAGCTACCCAGCTTGCTCCAGGGATCTCCTTTTCCCACTTTTTTAAATAGGGCTGGCATTACAGGTGGGATACCATGTCAGTCTGGTTTCTACATGGACCCAAACTAGGGATCTGAACTCTGGCTACCACTCCTGACTGGTAGTTTATCCACTGAGCCACCCACCAGGCCTACTTTCTTTTTATGGAATTTCTAAATTAACGTCAACGCTTTCATGTTGCACATTGAGCCCCTTCACACCACTCCACGCTTTCCTTTCTTGCCCTTCCCTGTTCCCACTAATCCCTTGGGTTGATTTAGACATTTTTACTTTCGTGTTCCTGTTATATGTTCAAGCACACTTTATGTATCTGTGTGACCTCCAAGAACTACAAATGAGAGAAAATCAGTTATTGGACCTTTGGAGATTGGCTGAATTCACTAGATGTTGCACCCATTTTCCTATGAATGACCTAACTTTGTTCTTCGTTATGGCCATAAACAGTACCGTGATGTATACACCACATTTTCCTTATTCATTCCCTTCTTGTTGGATGCCTAGGTTATCTCCGATCCTCAGCTATGCTGAAGAGAGCCACAGTGTATACCGATGTACAGGTGTCCTTGTAACATGTTGAGGTGGAGTCTTCCGGAAGAATACTGGGGTACTGTTGCTGGGTCACATGAGAGATTTAGTGTTAGTTTTTCTTTTGAAAAGCATCCACTTCCAGAGTGAGTGGACTACTTTACATTTTCACCAGCAGTGTGTAAGGGTTCCATTTGTTTGCACCCTCTCCAGGAGCATCTGGAGTCCCCGAATGTGCTTCTAGATTCAGGTTACAACCGGTGAGCGCTCAGATTTCCTACAGCAGCCATCAAATGCAAGGATCTTGTGAGAAACCTAAGGTCCCATTTTAAGAAAAGGCCACAGCCAGAATGAGCAATCTCAGGCCCCTGAACTTGGCCTCAAGAGACTGAGCACTGCTTAATAGGAAGAGTGTGTGGGAGAGGAAGCCACAGATGGAGACCGAGTGGGTGCCATGTTAGGAACGTCTCCAGCAGTCCATCAACTCCAGAAAATTTATCAAGGGCAGCATGCAGCATCGCTGCTTAGATTAAAATAAATAGAGAAGATGTCTTTCTTTCTGGAAGGAGAATATACTTTTTTCTAGGGTGACCTTTGCAACACATAGAAGCAGTGAGTGAATGTTGAAGCTCGGGGTTGGGTGGGTGGTGGGCAGTGGGGTAAGACCGTCTGCAGAGGGTTTGATTGCACACGTGACCATGCCATGCCACAGATAGGTGGAGACTCAAGATCTGTAGCTGCCAGAAGACAGGCAGACTCGAGAGCTAGCGATCGCTGGAGACTGAAGTCCTGGGGACATCTACCCGAGGTGACCTTGCAAAACTCCTACTTGTTTTGATCCACTCTATTGACAGTCAACAGGGACAGTTGTCCCAGCTGTTGAGACTGTCAGAGGAGACAGGTGTCCTGTGTTATTCTGACATATGTACAGGCGGTATTTACCGTCAACATCTCATGCCTTTAAACTCGCAAGAAAGAAACTGGGTCTAGGTCTGATTTCAAGATCACGTCCTTGTGACTGTGTGGCCCACTCAGTTCCATCCCAGGAGTGCTCAGCATCAGAGGCAGAAAAGGGGGATGTTTACAGAAATGCCAATGCCAGAGACATTCAAGGCAATCTATGATTTGGCATAGCTTACCACCCTGATTTCCAGAGAAACTCTAGGCTGAATTAATGACTTGCCTTGATGTCAGGTCAGAGCTCTCCACACAGAACTAGTGGGATGGGTTGAGGAATGCTACTATTGCTCATTAAAATGAGATGACATATTGGTGTTTACCAGGGCTACAGGCTGTGTTGGAAGCTCAGCAGCTGTTACCATGGCAATGAGATGCTCTGTACCTTTTTGCGATATCACCTTTTGTTTTGCTGGAAACCTCTAGTGTCTGAAAACTGGTGTCCCAGTGTCATAGTGAGCTTTTGTCAACTTGACACAAATGTAGACCTACCTGGGAAGAGGAGATCTTAATTGAGGAATTGCCTCCATCAGATTGGCCGCGGGGACATCTGTGGGGGCATCACCGATTGCTAACTCTGTGGGAGGGCCCAGGGTTTGTAGGTGATGCTGTCTCTAGGCAGGTGGGCCTGGGCTGTGTAAGAGAGCTAGCCAGCTGAGCTGGGTAGAGGCAGTGTTCCTCTGTGGTTCTGCTTGAGTTCCTGCCACGGCTTCCCTGACGATGGGCTGTAACCTGTAAATGAAACAAACCATTTGTTCCACCGAGTTGCTTCTGGTCAGTGTTCTATCACAGCAACAGAAAAGCATCCAGCTAAGAACTCACACCAAGCATGAAGCTTAGATTCAGAAGGACTCAGTCTTGGAAATTTCGGGAAAAAAAAAAAAAGAAAGAGAAAAAAAAGAAGCATTAATTAGTCCAAAGCCTGGGCAAAGACAGGCAGCTAGGCAGCTCATAAAGTCAGGACATTCCCCTTTCAAGAGGCATGCGTTTGGTCCAAGAAAACAACGAGCCATTTGTCACATCTTAGATGAAGTCAACCTTTAGAAAAAGCAGGACCCGGCACGAGTCCTCTGTCTGAGGATGCAGAGGGAGAGGGCATGAGGAAGCATGAGACAGGGGACAAAGGATGATGCTTTGGGGTAAACAGATGACAAACTCTCCTCATAGATCTTTGTAGTCATTCACAAGAAGCTGTGGCCTGCAGCTGGGTACAGTCTGAACTCAAATAGAGGTTCTGCTAGGTTCTTTGTGACCTTGAGAAGGTCACTGGATCCCTTTTCCATGCAAGAAAAGTGCAATTCAAAATTTTTAACTCCCATAGGATTTTGTGAATATGAAATACTGCACACAGGGTATGACCTCATGGTATGTGACATCATGGAGTATGATGTCATGGTGTGTTGACACAGAAAGGGCTTGGTGGCTTCACTCTTTGCTAAGTTGTGGGCATGTCTTAATTTATACCTTAAAGAAGATGGGAACATAATAGGAAGATGCTATGTGGCCAACCTGAGCATCAAGGACTTTTCAAGGTTGTCAATCACACTGGAATTCAGGAAGGGTCCCAGATGAGGCAGCTGCTAAGGCATGCCTTACAACAGTTCCAGGTGGAGGCCTGAGCGATGCTCCTCGTCAGACCAGCAATGGTGCAGAGAGAGGGTCAGCTCCTGGAGCACTGACACACACACAGGTGTTGGGGCGGGCAGCCATGCTGGGGGTGCTACTGGCTTTGGCCTAGAAGTCAGTGCCCCAGAAGTTCAGCACTGAGATTTCCTGGACAGTTCCCTGGTCCTGGTGTCCATGAGGTTTTGGAGGAGCTGCTTAGCCTTCTTGCTTAGACTTAGCTTAGTTTAGCGTGTCAAATGAAGTCGACATACACAAACAATTTGCTTTTTTTAAATCACAGTTTCATTGTGAGCCTGGTAGAAATGCAGCTGAGCCAGTAAACTGTTTGCCTTCAATGCACGAAGTACTGGGTCTGATCCACGGCACTGTGTGACCAGGGTGGTGTTACACACCCATAGGCCCAGCACTTGCGAGGCTCCAAAGCTCAAAGTCATTTTTAGTTATACAATGAGTTTAAGGATCACCTAGGCCATGTGAGACTCTTTCAGAGGGGAGACAGGGAGAGAGAGAGAGAGAGAGAGAGAGAGAGAGAGAGAGAGAGAGAGAGAGAGAAGCAGTTTCATATTGAGTCTGGACCTCATCTGAAACTCCATCTCCAAACAACAGCAACAACACCCAAGCTAATAAAGTAAAAACAAGGGGAAATCATTTTACTATAACTCTACAGTTCTGTGGTTGGCAGGATGCCCGTGGAGCTGTGCCACCTTATCTAGGTCAACTTCAGAATGTTCTCATCGCTTCAGGTGAGAGGGGGTAGCCCTCAACTCTGACACGGACCTTGGTTGTGTTTCCATAAGCCAATCACTCAAGAAACCTTCCCACTGGTCCTGAGAACCAGATGACCACTGTCTTGAAGGCCTGGTTTAAAATGTGTAGTGGTAAGAACTGATGTCAGTGTCGGAGTTTTTCATTATGATGCTCTCCAGGTAAACCAGCCATATGGCTTGGCATGGCCGGCATGTTAGAGGTGACAGTGGGAAGGGTCTACATTTCAGGGGCAGGTGGCATGTTCACATCGAGCCGTCTGTTCCTTGTTCCATGATTCCTACCCCAAGTGATCAAGAAATACATAAGAGCTTAATGCTCATTTGATTGGATGAGGTTGAAAGCCCTTTACAGTGCCTTCAAGTCCACGCTTCCTGTCTGGTGGAAGCAGGGGCTAAAATGTAGGCCTATGGGATGGCTAATCTGGTACTTACATTTCCTCAATGTTCCATGTGCAGAAGGGGAAGCTGTGCTGTGCTGGACTGAGACACTACCCCAGTGGCCCAAATAAGTAGCCTGGGTGGGCCCAGGTAGGATGATGTGGTCAGCCCCAGAATATGGGTTATGTATTTTTTTTCCCTCCTGCATCTTTCCCTGTTGCTCTGAGGAAAGAGGCAACAGCAAACTCAGACTGTTTGAATTTGGATTCAGGATGCATTGCCTAATGGATGGAGCATCAGGCTTCAAGCTGGTTTCCTATTGTGGTCATAAACTCCCCTGATTCTGGGATGGTTGCCAAGAATCTAGAACAAACAATGCCTTTCAGCCATTGGAGTTTGACTCTGGCTTTTGGGATAAGCCCCCAAAGTCACAAATTTCCCAAGGCTATGCTCTTGTCCTGAGGAATGGCACCAATTTCTCTACAACGATCAACTTTGGGTAAAACAAAACAGGATAGGGCAGTAGCCAATGTATTCTGGATCTGCAGCATCTGTCCTGGCTACTTCACTCTGGGCCACAGATGCTGCAGAAGAACCCAGGACATCCCTAGCATCCTTAGTCCCAGGGCTGGAGACAGCAGGGCAGATGAGGTTATAGATTGCCAGATGGACGCAAGGGGCCTGTGTTCGCTAAACCTCCCATCCTGGAACAGAGTGGGAAGGGAACACAGTGGCACCCTGGGCACAATTCTCAATGGAGATGCTCAGCCGTGTTCTTTTTATTTTTCTTTTCTGTGTATCTCTTCTTTACCTGCACATGTGTCTGTGCAGCACGTGTGTGCCTTGGGCCCTCAGAGGCCAGATCCCCTGAAACTTGAGTTATAGATGGCTGTGAACCCTAAAGTGGGTGCTGGGATTTGGAGATGGGTCTTCTGGAAGAGTAGCCAATGCTCTTAATCTTTGAACCATTTCTCCAATTCTTCTGCTGTGCTCTTGAAGACAGAGCCACCTGACTCCTTTATGAAGCTCATCTCAGTCACTCCTACAGTTCACACCTGTCCTTAACACAGACCTGCATAGTCTAGATCCAGAACCCAGATCTCTCTCCTCTCTCTCTCTCTCTCTCTCTCTCTCTCTCTCTCTCTCTCTCTCTCTCTCTCTCTCTCCATTGAATGTTCTTCTCTACTATTCTCTGCCTTATTCCCTTGAAGCAGGGTTTCTCATTGAATCCAAAGCTTGCTGTTTGGGATAGGCTGACGGGTCAGAGACTTCCTGGGATCCACCTGTCTCTCCTTTTAGTGCCCAGGTTCTAGGGTTCCAGACATGTGTAGAAGTACCTGGGGATTTGAACTCAGGGCGCTATGCTTTCACAAGTGCTCTTTCAGAGCCATCTACCCAGTCTTGAAGTTCAGGTAATTTTAGAACAAGAATGTAAATAATGAACACTCTTTTGCCCCCTGTCATCTTTCCCACACTATGATCTAGAATGGGATTCCTGGAAAAGGGCAATGTCTTTCAGTGGGTATCAGATGCTCCTGGGAAGGAAGCTGTCATTGTCGGTGACTCACAGAGACACTAGAATTTCTCTCTGAGAGCAAGGGTTCCCTCTGTATCTTCCAGATGTCGTAGAAAAGGTTGAGCTGCAAAAGCAGGTCAATAAATTTGAAAAACAGAATACCGGAGTGCTTCAAAAACAAGAGTAAGCTCATGGGGATCAAGTTTCAGTTGAAAGTATCAGTAAATACTGTCTGCTTTGTAGGTAAACACTGGGGCAGGAGCCTAAGGGGCAACAACTACTTTACTCTGGGTGTATGCAAATTGCTAGTCAAACTGTCTACCAATAACTCCAAATGGCCAGGTGCCTTCCCCCAACCTCCCATGAGTGGTTGGTGTCATGTGGGTGATTCTTTTTCTGGTAGATCTATTTCTGTTCACACCAGACAGAGAGGGGGCAATGATGCATCCAATTCTAGCTTGAACCAACACGTTTATTGGGGTCACTTGCAGTAGCATGGGTGACTGAGCTGCATCATTGAAGGGTCCGTCTAGGACTGGTGACTGCTCCTGGAAGCTGCATCACAGGAACATCCTGCCCTACCTGTAGGCAGTTTCAGGACAGAATCTCTCCCCCAGCAAGGATACACTACTTACATAAGGACTTACTCATCTTGTAACTTTCTTGTGCTTTTTTGTGAGCCTCTCTTGCCCTGACAAGGGCATGCATCAGCAGCACATAGGCAGGATTAGAACCCAGCATGGACCTTGTGAGTAAAGGGCAGTCTTTCCCTTCCACCTCCCTATGGTCCTCACAAAAACACAACTCTCATATCAAAGGGAAGAAGAGAGCTTAAGTTGGAACAAGCTATGAGTAACTATGGACAGGGAACACATTCGTTACCCCTGAATTCCACGTGGAAGCAGTTTCACGAAGCGTTAATAGCAACAGAACGAATGAAGTGTTAAGTAGGCAATTATGGCACAGCTGAGGTTTCTTTTAGCCTTTGGTTGGTAGAAACTACATACAGTTGTGCTAATACACTCCAAAAGGTTTTTATCTGCTCATCACAGGATGCTTGGTCTGACAAAGAAGTGGGAAAATAAATGGCCATTTAGGGGTCTAAAGATGGCTCAAGACTTTGTAATTAAACTCTGGACCTGAAACGCTCCAAATTCCAGTTGCTGGAGTTCTAATCAGCCAATCAGCCTTAAGGTCTCAGTTTGAGGTGCGAATGCTTTGGGGGAAATTTCCTGCACCGTTGCATGGCTCTCTTTCCCTCCTTATTGCACTCCAGTTGAAGGAGCATCTCTCCAGTCCAGGTTTAGTACGATGGCATCACCAGTTCCCGGTGCAAGTCCAAGTGTTATGCCAGCAGGCAGTCACTGCTCAGCACCGCGCCTCCAGCGTCCCAGCACAGTTCCACAGGTGTGAGACACCTCTCTGTTCCATGAACAGTGACCCACCTTGATGCTAATGTGGGGTGCTAACCCAGCAAGGCAATTGTTTTTTGCAAAAGGGATATGTGTGTGGAACCCAAACCGGGCTAGTGAGCACACGTGGCCAAGATGGTCATTGTCTTTTATTGCTGACGTAGGTGGTGACTGCATCTCCTGCCATTATGTTTGGCTGCATAATCTGACACTATTGGCTAATTGGTGCGAAGGGGAAAGGGAAGGAGGAAGTTCAGGAAATATGGGTCCTTGTTAAGCTAATCACGTTGGACAGAAAAAAAAATCATCTCTCACAATGAGGTCACTATGGTTACAAAGAATGGCATGATAGGCAGATTCCTTTTCTTTTCTTTTTCCCAGAAATACTGCTAACCCATACAGTGATCTCATAGCTGATGGTAGTGAGGAGAGTAGCTGTTACCAAGGTAATTGTGATGGCTGGTTTTGGTTGTTATCTTGACACATCCGGGAAGAGGAATCCTCAACTGAAGAACTGTCTCTATCAAACTGGTCTATAGTCATGTTGGGGGGCCATTTTCTTGATTGGTGTGGGAAGGCAGAGCCCACCGGGAACAGTGCCATCCCTGGACAGGGGTCCTGGGCTGTGGAAGGAAGGTTGTTGAGCAAGCTTTGAAGCAAGCCAGTAAACAACAACATTCCTCTGTCATCTCTGCCTCTGTGCCTGCTCTCAGGTTCCTGTTTGAACTCCTGGCTTCCCTCCACAATGCACTGTGACCTGCCTTCCCTCACTGAGTGGCTTTGGGGCTTTATCACAACCAAAGAAAACATGGTTGCAGACAGATCATGGGAGTCATAAGACCCACAGCACAGTTTCAGTGTGAATTCCAAACCTAATTCCCCCGGGGGTTTGAAGACAAGGCAGAGCCTGTTTGGTGGGCAGACCCCTCCTCCACCATAGTTCTGCAGACATGATGGTCTGGCTTCATGCTTTAGTCCTCTTACTGGAGACCAGTGAGGTTCATGCCCAGTGGTCCCTAACTGAAGGAATAAGAGAGAAAAGTTTCTAGAACCCTGATTCCTTTACAGCTAGAAATTAACAGACTTGAGGGAACCTTTATTTCGGGACTTTTGGGAGCCATGTCATGTTGAGGTTAGATTGTTTCCCACCATGAGTTCCCAACAGCAGGAAAAACGAAGCCCTTAAGGCTCTCCCACTGTCCCCAGAGCTCAGCCTCTGTCTCAGATGTGATGGTGTCTTTTGCTGAGTTGTGTGTCTCCGTTGGTTTCTGTGGTGAGAAGAGAATACCCAAGACTGGACAATTCAGATAGGGGATTTTCCCTCTCACAGTTCGGGAAGCTGGGAAGTCTGGAAGTGCAGTGTTGGCATCTGCCGAAGGCGTTGTAACCTGAGGACCCTGAGGACCCCATTGTTTTCTTTATCCTTTTTTCCATAAGAGACCACTGGAGTGCTAGGTTCAGTCCTGAGAGTAATACAAGCCATGAGTTAGACTTGCTGATGCCAGCCGGACCTTCCGCCCGTGGGATGCTTTCAGACCATGGAAACCACACAGAAGGAATTAGAACATGACTGAAGATTTGGGTTCTGACCTGGTTCCCCCAGCCTCATAATGAAAGGCTTTAGCTGTCTTTAAGGTTGCCTTGTGTGCCTCCAAACAAACCTTCAGGCCACATAAGCGACAGAGTGACAGAGACAGTGTACTCAAACCACAGATGTACATACATTCCTTTCTAGTTCAATACAGTGGGACAGCCAAAGCAAAATGAGAAGAGATCAACCGAACAAAAGAGTCAATTTAAACTAGTGGTTCTCAGCCTTTATACAGTTCTGCATGTGGTGACCCCCAACCATAAAATTATACTATAACTACAATTTGTTACTGTTATAAATCATAATATAAATGTTTTTGGAGATAGAGGTTTACCAAAGGGTTTGTGACCCACAGGTTGAGAACCTGTAGATTTCCTGTCTGGTTTTAACCTATTAGATAAATGTTACTGGATCATTTACGAAAGAGAGAGTCTCTTGGTGGGGGAAGATGGAGTGTTAAAAGTTCTTAAAACACATGATACCTGTCACATGTTTAAGATTTGCTACATTCCAGATGATCTTTGGTTAAAGAAATTGATGAAGAAATGAACCTTGTCGTAGAATGTTAGTAGTCAAAATGATCAATAAACAACAGTTCAGAACTTCAAACTGAGGAAGGAGTGATAATGGAGATGAGAGGTGCATTTATCTCTTCAAAGAGGTGACAAAGAGGCACTTAGACATGCCAACGGCATCATTATTTTAAAAAAATGTGTCTGTTGGTATTTCTCTGTATGTATAATATGATTTCTCTCTATTTTTTTATATGTCTCTCTCTGTGTGTGTATGAGAGAGAGAGAGAGAGAGAGAGAGAGAGCGAGAGAGAGAGAGAGAGAGAGAGAGAGAGAGAGAGAGAGAGAGATGAGTGTAGGTGCCCATGGGCACCAGAGGAAGGGCATTGGATCCCTGGAGCTGGAGTTATAGGTGATTATGAGTTTGCTGGAGATTGAGTCTTAAAGATGAATGTCTGTGGAGGAAAAGGAGAGTGGCCACATGCGCCTAGGATATGAAATGATGTTGGAATATCCGTGCGCTGGGTCTGCACTCAGCTGGGCCTGTATTCCAGCCTTGGGAAGGACATAAGCGCGATGGCCGTCCTGCCACAAGCCTCTGGGGGACCTTGCAGCCAAACTCTAGACTCCTTGATACCTTTGTGCTGGGAAAGGAACACAGGAACTAGTTTTAAACAACTGAAATCAGGATAAAGGTCAGAACTATTCAATAAAAACTTTATCATTGAGAAGAGTGACTGAGAAGTCCTTTACAACAGTGAAGGTTCAATGAAAGACGAGGCCAGTATAATTGTGCATGAAATATACATTAGCCTCCGCATGCATAAAATGTAAACCTTAGGAAATGTGCGGGAAAAGTAGACAGGAGTATAATAACACTAGGGCTTTCAGTGGCTGCCAACAGCTTATCATTCACACCGAGACAAACACAACAAGAAGTCAACGACTCTCCCTACAATGTAACTGATCGAGCTACTTAATAGATATATTTAACTTTAGGCCAGTCTAGGGAACTGTAAATCCATCTCCTTTATTACTTTCTCTGGTTCCTCATTAACCATCAGTGACTGCGTCTTTTCATGAATAACATCCAGTTAGTTCCTTCCAGGATTCGAAGGAGAGGGCAGACTCTCTTATATAATGCAATCGACTTGTAATAAAAAATAAATACTTACTTCTATGCTGTGTGTATGGATACTTGGCATGGATGCCTCTATTCACCTCTATACACATAGTGCATGTGGAAGTCAGAACAGGGCAATGGATCCCCTGTAACTGGAGTTACAGATGATTGTGGGTGGCCTGATGTGGGTGCTGGGAGCTGAACTCAGGTCCTCTGAAGAGCAGCCAGTGCTCTTAAGTGTTGGGCCATCTCTCTAGTCCCCTCATTCTCAATCCCACACATATACATAAACACGTACATTATAGTATAGTGACATTATACAGACTGAGCAGGTTGTATTTGTATACCTAGGAGCACACACACATGTGTGTGTGCATGTGTGTAAAATTTCAGAAAACCCCTTAAGGTTGCAGAGTAGGTTCTGTTATAGAAAGCATATACCAAGGGAATTAAACAACAGGATTTGCTTCTCCCATTCCAGAGGCTGGAATCCTGAGATTGAGGTGCTGGTGTGCCTGGGTTCTGGTGAGAGCCTCACTCCCGAGCCACAGATGGCTCCATCTCTGCGGTGCTCTTAGACAAGAAACATGGAGAAGATGCGGTTGTTTCCTTCAATCAGGGCCTGTGATAGTTAATTTTGATTGCCAACTTCTCTTGTTTGAGAGGAGCCTAAGAAATCAGCAATGGACATATTTGCTATGTCCAGGAGGTTTTCCCAGGATGGCTAACTAAGTAGAGGAAAGACCCGCCCTTTGTGAGAGTCCTGATGGACTAAAGCGAATCAAAGGAAAATTCCCCTCTCCTTCTTTGTAACCATGATTCCAGCTGCCCAGCTCTGTTGTGCCTTCCCCTCTATGAGGGACTGCAACTTCTGACATTGGGAGCAAAGTAACCCTTCCCCGTAGGGTTGCTCAGGTCAGGTAGGTTGTCAACGATGGAAAGTTAAACTCAGGCACAGATACCATCAAGGTGGCTGTCCTTGTGGTTAACTGTGCCCCCAAGACCTAGCTCTTCATCCCAATACACTAGGATGAGGACTGTGGTGTGTGGATGTGGGAGGGTGTGCAAACATTCAGTTCCTAACGGGCAGCAAAGTGGACATGGGAATCCATGTAGAAGCAAATACAAAGCTTGGTTAAAATAGAGTGGTTGACTTTCTGGGTTCATCAGAGAGTACACACAAGGCAGAGGTACCCACTTTCTTGCCTGCAAAGGTGAAGGCTTACACCGCGAGCCAGTGGCACTTCAGCATGGGATGCAGACTCACCCCAAGACCCCCACCATTAGATGTAGCAGCTGGTAGAACCAAGGTGATTTTCCTGTTAGGTATGAGTCCTCGAAACTGGGCAGAAGTTCATAAGAAACCAGAAATCATGGCTTTGTGAGCACCCCAGGAGGATGAGCATGAAGTTCAAGGAGGAAGTAGTAACCTCCGATGACAACCCAGAGTAGATATATGGGGGAAACCCGTCCGGGACCCATGAAAAAGCAGCCAGAGGGAAGAGAGAAAGGAGATCTTCATGAACACACTGTGTTGACAGACATCAGCATTCCCCACCAGGAGCAGAGAAGAAAGCTGAATTTGAATGAGTCCCAAATGCCAGGGCATGGAGCTCAAAGTTAGCCCAATACCCACAGAGGAGCAGAGTCTTAAGGGTCAGAAAAATTGTCATGATATTTCATTTGTATTTTAATAAATAAAGCTTGCCTGAAGATCAAAAAGTAAAACAGCCACCCTGGGCAGCCTTAGATTCCAGGCAATGGTGACACACACCTTAATCCCAGGGGCCACACTAGTTTGCCATAGAAACTGGGTGATAGTAGTGCACGCCTTTAATCCCAGCATAGAGAGGAATATAAAATGGAAGGAGACAGGTCTCATTCTCAGTCTCATTCTGAGGACTACTGGAGTAAGGATCGCCATTTCGGATGGAGGTAGAGGTAAAAGCCAGTGGCTAGATGTTTTGCTTTTCTGACCTTCAGGTTGAACTCCAATATTTGTCTCTGGGTTTTTTTTTTTTTATTCATGCTACAGAAAACATAAGCTGGAACCTCACCTCTGCTCAGAGCCTAGTCTGACCACCAACTGTGTGAGTGCAGAGGAGGCCAGTGGCACCAACATCCAAAGCAGAGAAGGCATTAGTGTGGGTCTCACCAGTGCCTGTCATGGGGAGAGCAGATCTCATAGCTGCCTGCTATCAGGAGAGTGGATGTCAGTGCTGACCCCCATGGGGAGACAGAGCATGCAGCAGATTCCAGACACACCCAATAGACCTCGGAACAACGCGGCAGGATCCAGTCCGTGACCACACACATGTATGTAGTTTACAACGTCATCGGTTATCACTAAACTCGCTAAGAAAGATGGCATCGTGTTCATATTCCAAAAAGAAAGAAGCTAATAGAACCTGACTGAGCTGGGCCATCTCTTGGCCTCCGCTGACTAGTCTTTCAACACTGCAGTGATAGATATGTTGGAAGAATTAAAAGACAATATATCTAAATAATGGAGAAAATAGGCCTCCTGTGGAGAGTGCCACAGAGACGACGTGCAAACAATATAAAAACTGTGGTGCAAACAGCTCAATGCTAAAATAAAAATCGCCTAACTGGGAACAGCTGCACTTTAGAAATATCAGAATCCTCAGCAGATGTGACAGCAGATCAATGAACAGGCCCTTCTCTGAGAAAGAGAGAAAAATATTGAAGAAAAATAAAGTTTCGGAGTCCTCTGGACCACATGAAGTGGCCTAACATATGCACTCTGGAATCCCAGGGAAGGTAATAAAGAGGCAAGTAAAACATTTATTGGAAGAGATGATTTAAATATGGGGAGAAATGTTAGAGGCTCGAGGACCTCAACAAACTTCAATGGTCTAAAGAAAATGTCTCTCGAAAGCATCATAGTCAGGGTGCTGAAAACCAAAGATAAAGTGATAATATTGGGCTGATGAAGTGGTTCAGCAGGTGGAGGTGGCTTGTCTTCAAGCTAAGGACCCGAGATCTATCCCTGGAACCAGCGTAGTAGAAGGAGAGAACTGACCCCTACCCCGAGGCTGTTCTCTGGCCTCCAGACACAATGTGGCACATGCCCCCTACAAAAGAAGAAATGTAATTAAAAAAATTATAAGGATGACAAACGTGAAAACGCAAACCACTCAACATAGCTGTTAATGGCTGACTTCCTAAAACTTAGTCAAATGGTTCAATAAATCAAAGCAAACAACAACAAAAGCCCTCGAAATCCTGTGAGTTCAGCGATCCAAGCACAGTGGCACTCTCCTCCAAGAATGAAGGCAAGATTGAACTTGTTCAGATGAGCAGAACCTGGGAGAAGTCGTTGCCGGGCACAGCCAGCAGATGCACAACAAAGCAAGGCAGCAGCTGCCCTCCAGGATAGAGGGACAGCGCAGACACCTCAGGCTGATCACTGACACGAAGAAGCCCAGAAATGTCAGATGTGTCGACGCATACGAAATGTTGCTTTTCCTGTGGTTTCTCTTTACTTAAGAACACATGACTTTGGGACTGGAGAGTTGACTTAGTGGTTGAGAGCATTTGTTGCTTTTACACAGGACCCAGGTTTAGTTCCCAACACCCATGTGCTGGCTCACAACCATCCTTAATTCCAGTCCTAGGAACTCCAATGTCTTATTTGGATGATTTCTGAAGGTATCAGGCAAGCATGAGGGGCACATACATACCATACATACATGCAGGCAAAACACTAGTGCACAAAATAAGTAAGTCAAAACCAATTTTTAAAAAAATACATGCTTTAGTAAAGTTAATCTCACAGCACTGTGATTATGGGTTTTTCATATCCATGGACTGGATTTACAAGACAGCAAGGTCGCAAGAGACATGTGTGTGGTGAAGAATATTATACTGCACCAGCTTCTTGCATTTTACATGAAGTCATTAGTATTTCCTCAGGTTAATGGCTCGAGGTGAATTTAAGGTGCATGTTATAACCCTTCAAACGACCACTGAATAATAATTGCAGAAGGCTGCAGATAGTGAGACCACAAAACATTGTCAGTGTGCTTTCAAAGACATCAAGGGGGGAAAATGGGATATCAGAATACACACGCAAACACACACAAACACAGACCAGAGAGAGAGTCACAGAGGGAGAGAGCAGAGTAAAAATATGAAAAATTAAGAGCTATGACAAGCTTTTTTTTTTTAAATTTAATTTTTTGGGTTTTTTGAGACAAATTTTTAAAATAAAATCAAAATCTCCTAAAATTAAAAAAATATTTGATTTAATTTGTGTACATGTGTGATGTCAGTGTAAGTATATGTACACATGATACAGGTATTCTTAGAAGCCTAGAGGGCAATCTTGAACCCGGATTTATAGGCATCTGAGAACTCCTGACATGACCTGGGTGCTGGGATCTGAATTCTGGTCCCCACAATTGTACTTTAAGTGCTCATAACTTCTGAGTCTTCTCTCCAGGCTTGATAGTTTAACAATTTTAATACATCAATAAATTAATTAAAAGCAGACAAACTGAAAATACTGTTTAGAGACAATCTGGGGGCTTAGGATGAGGCTCAGTTGACAAGGTTTGCCTAGGATAAATGAAATCCCAGGCTTAGTTCCCAGTACTTCATAAACCAAATATGGGGGCACATGCCTGTAATCCCAACACTTGGGAAACAGAGGTGTGAGGATCAGAAATTCAAAGTCAGCCTCAGCTACATAAAGAGTTTCAAAGTAGCCTGGGACGCACGAGACCCTGTCTAAAACAGCAGCAACAACAACAAAACCAAGAAGATAATAGAAGACCGAGAAGATAATTCAGTGGTAGCGCTGGCTTAGCTTGTTTCAGACCTTGAGTTTGACCCTCAGCACAAAACAAACAAACACACAACGATGTCAACAACGACAAGAAACAAAAACAAGTTTAAAATTCAAACAAGTTTAAAATGCTGAAGAGATAGCAAATTGGTAAAGAGCGAGTACTTAACTGCTTTTGTAGAGGACCTAAATTTAAATTCCAGTACCCGGGTTGGAGAGATGGCTCAGAGGTTGGGAGCACTGACTACTCTTCCAGAGGTCCTGAGTTCAATTCCCAGCAACCACATAGTGGCTCACAACCATCTGTACTGAGATCTGGCACCCTCCTCTGGTGTGCGGGCAGAATGCTGTATACATAATAAATAAATAAATCTTTAAAAAATAATAAATTCCAGTACCCAATTTGTGAGGCTCACAACCAACCTCCTCTAACTCCTGGTCCAGAGGATTTGGCGCCACCTTCTGGCCTCTGTGGTCACCTGCATTTATTTGCATGTACTCACACACAGACACACATGCACACACACACTTAAAACAAAGTTTTAAAACAATTCAAGAACCAGCTATCGCTAATTATAAGTTATTTATTTTGATTCCCCCAAACAGTGCAAGTTGCAGGTTAAAACACACAGCGAGAACTGAGTAGGAGCAGTTGTGTGAACACTGAACCAAACAGAACTGAGGCCAAAACACCACTGCTGAAAGGAACAGATTACATATTAATGCATTATAGTTTTCCTTTTCCTTTTCATTTGCTAGGGCAAAACTATTTCTGTGTGCAAAATCTCTCTATTACTCTTTTTGTTATTGCTCCTGGGTTTCAAGCTTCTGTTGTTTGCTATTTTTGATGTATTCAGTCACGTTTTCTTTTTGAACTCGTAAGGTTTCGGGGATTTTATTTACATGTTCATTTGTGGTCCATTTTTTAAAGAAATACAGCCATTAGAAAATTTTGTTTCGAAATCTGGGTGATCTTACTGACGGCTGGGCGGTCACCATGCTCGTGTTTCCGTTGGGATTTTATTGCACACTCCCCTGGCAATGATCAACAGAAAATTTCACACCGAAAAGCAGCCTCTCTCCAAAGGGACTCTCTTCTCAAGATCAAAGGACTGGGGGTTCTACAAGTGCCAGCAGCTCTGGCCTCTTTCAGTTGTCTGGTAGGTCACTTTAAAGCCAGCCGGGTGTCCCTAGGGAAAGGTGTGGGGGTAGGCCATTTCTGGACAAAGAAGCTGTGGTCTTAGCTTTTCAGCACGTCCAAGGCCACAGTGGTCCTCTGGGTTATTATTGATACTCAGAGTGTTGCCTCTCACTGTCCAGCCAGAGTAATATGCGGTGCTGTGTGACTGACCCAGTCCTGGATATGAAGCAGATAAGGTCACACTGTGATGGAGAGGCAGGCAGACAGCCATCGGGGCAGAATTCTCTGTATGCTCAACTCCAACTGTGTTTCCATGTCTAACTTTTCATAGCTGTGATCCCTGAACGGCATGAATGAGATCCTGGAGAAGTTTCTCAGTTTGCAGGGACTAGAACAGTTAATAATCCTATCTTGTCAGAGCGTACACTTTCCAGGAAGCGGCACCTGCCTACCAACACATATGTAGATTTCCTCCGCCGTCTCTTGTTTCTTGTTCTAAGGACGTTCCTCTCTGTTGTTTCTTTTGAAGATCAAATTAATTTGGGTACACGGTTATCATTAACTATTGTATGAAAATGTTAGGTGGTAATATATATACATATACGTTGTAGGTATAAACAAAAATATGTTTAAAAAAACCAGTCCAGTAAGTGGAGGCTGCTGGCTTCTGGGAGGACTTGCCACCATAACCCCTTTCTTCAGGTAGCTTTGATATGTATCAGACACAGAGCTGGGAGCAGAGGGATGCTGATGTAATAGCTAGGGCTTGCACTACTTGAAGAGACCGGCAATTCATTAAAAGAACACACAAGCTGAAGTTAAGTTGGTCCTGGCTTGGATTCGTTGTAGCTAACTGGTCAAGGGTAATCCGTTCAGACTGCCTCAACAGCCCCTTATAGAAAGTCATTTTGACAATAATGCATGTGCCTTAGCAATCCTTTTTAAGACTCAGGTGACTGATTTGTGTATAATAAACAAATCAGATTTGTGGATACGAGAAGATGAAGGCAGGTTCTATGGGTCCCCATCTCAGTTCCACGGGTGGTTGGTGTGTCAATGTAAGTATGTTAGGCTATCCTGCCAGAACCTCAGTTTCCCCATCTATAAGGTAAATGTGTCAGAAAGCTCTACTTCATAAGGAGTAAGGGCTTCACAACTTAACTAGTTGGGATAAAAACCTGGCCCACAGTGTAGTTAGTTGCTATGGTTACAAGAAAAGTTGCTTGGAGATGTCAGATGCTGCAAAATAAATCACTAATGGGTACTGCATCCCAAACAAGTGCTGGGGCCTCTCCAGTGTGTTTGGTCCTCTATCCATGCTTATTGAACCCCTGCAAAGAGAGCACCTGCCTTTCTGTGGGCAAAGAGAACCTAGGAGGCTTATGAAGGCCACCATGTCTCTTATCACACTGACATTTCCAAACTCAAATGTCCACAAACATTTCCAAACAGCCCTCTCCTTCTGAGGCCAGCTACTTAGACTGCACAAGTTTCTATTCCTTTGCTTGCAAAGGAGTCCTTCTACCTTCCTCAACACACAAACACACACACACACACACACACACACACACACACACACACACACACAGGACCTGTCCCTGCGGATCTGTCAGCCTCTTCCTATAGACTGCCAGCCATTCCCCATTCCCTTCAGCCCTGGCCCCACAACCCGCCCTCCTCCCTCCCGACTCCAAGCTTTTGTATGTCTCCATCACCTGGAATACACACGTTCTTGTTTAGCTTTTCATTTGAGCCAAATCATAGGTCACAAAACATGGCCAAAAGGCTCGGGAAATAACCCCACACCTCTCCATTTGTTTTGTTTGTTAGTGGCAGAACTGGAGATTGCCTTTTGCTGGGAAGAGGAAATAGACAAGGCGACAGAATATTTATTACTCAGTGGACCTGTTTATCTGACTAATCAGCCTCGAGCACTAGCCTTAGGTGAGAATGAATCTGCTCTGTTCTTGGCTCCTGAGCAATAATTAGAGACCGTCTTCTGCTTTCCTTGACATTCAGTGTGCAGAAGAAATGGTTCCTGAAATGCCAAATTATTTCACTACGGGACTCACTTTAATTTCTCAGGAATATAACCTTTCAACACCAGGCTTATGTTAGCTGTGGAGTTGGTGATACATGTGTTTTGGAAAACAGTGTGAGTTCATAAAGGTTTATTACAGGATAATGGGATATATATATATATATATTATACTTCATAGAGGAGGCCTGCTATTACTGGATTAAATCGGACATAAATTCATTAGCTCTCCCCTTTGTCTTTGTGGTCATGAAAGAATGGCTGTATCCTGGAAGCTCTCTGGAAAAAAGAAAGCATACATCTCCCCACCGCACTCTGACATGAGAAGTGATAATAAGCCTCTGGCAATTTTAGCACAAATTTTCAAGTTTATACCTGAAATGCACTCTTCAGTGCCCCTTCCCTTAATAGCAGCAAACTGCTTCAGGGTCAGCGTTCAGAGACTTCAGTCATCCTTCCCAGAATCAGAAACCAGAACTCAAGAGCTCTGTGGCCAACCTGCCCCAAACACACTCGATCACATCAGAGCTAAAACCCGCTTCTCACCAGAAAGCCCAGCCTCCTCCTGCTGCCAGCTGGGAGGGCTCTCCCTGACAGAGTTTGCTGAGTCCCTGCTGCTTGCCAGGTGTGCTGATGACTTTACATCAACTTGACCCAACCAGAATCTGTAGAAAGGAGGGAGCTTCCGCTAAGAAAACACCTGTAGAGCCTTTTCTTAGTTAGTGATTGATGGAGGACGGCCCAGCCCATTGTGTGTGGGTGCCAACCCTGGGCTGGTGGTCCTAGATTCTACCAGATAGCAAGCTGAGCAAGCCACAGGGAGAAAGTCAAAAGTGGCACCCCTCTGTGGCCTCTGCATCAGCTCCTGCCTCCAGGTTCCTGAGCTGTTTGAGTTCCTGACTGTGAAGATGAACTGTGATGTGGAAGAGTAAACCAAATAAACCCTTCCCTCTCCAATTTGCTTTGGCCGTGGTGTTTCATCACGGTGATAGCGACTCTGATTAAGATGCCAGGCCTGCCTCTGGGTCACAGGTCAGCAAAGCTTCTGCAAGGGGCCAGGGAGTAGATGTGTTAGGCTTGTCCAAGGTCCTCTTCTCACTTCCCTCCCTCCCTCTTAAATTCTGCTTTGTTTTAGGTTCTGTTTTATTTCCCACAAAGCTTTGGCACCTTGTGACGCGGTAAGACAAGGCAGAGGTTCCTTCATTTTACAGGTGTGCTGAGGCCATTTTAGGTTTAACTAGAACTTGATATCCTTGATAGGAAGGTCTGTGGAGAATTACTCACCTCTATTCTAGGAACCCAAGGTTAAGATGCCCCATCTAACTTATCTCGGCTTCTGTTAAACTGCTTGCTTGCACAAAGCTTCCCCTGCAGCTGTTGAGATAACAGAATGTCATTTTTGCCTTTAAAAGTCCCTTACTGGCCAGATGGTGGTGGCACAAGACTTTAGTCCCAGTACTCGGGAGGCAGAGGCAGGGGGATCTCTGTGAGTTGGAGGCCAGCCTGGTCTACAGAATGAGTTCCAGGACAGGCTCCAAAGCTACACAGAGAGACCCTATCTTGAAAAACAAAAACAAACAAACAAACAAAATGTCCCTGACTCTTCTGAGACGTGGTGCATGCAGCAGACCTCTGTTCAGTCTGCTGGAGTCCTGACTCACTGCTTTTGGCTCCTGCCGAGGAATAAGTCTGTCAGAAAGCTGCACCACACTCACGGATTTTCAAGATACTGGAAAGGCGCCTGTGGAATCTGAGGTGGTGATTCACTGAGTTCCAATCACGCTCACCAGCCGCAACACGAAGTCACTGGAGAAGTTGTGTGCTGACTTCATCCAAAGGGCAAAGAAAAAGAATCTGAAAGACCAGGTGTGCATGCGTACTAAGACACAAGAAAAACACCTCGGGGTGAAGGCTCCAAAATATGGGATCGTTACCAAATGGAAATTCACAAGTGACTCGTTGATTTACACAGTCCTTCCAAGATTGTTGAGCAGATTGCTTCTATCAGTATTGAACCAGGAATGGAGAATAAAGTCACAGATGCCTAAGTCAACTTGACTTAATCAATTTTTTTTTTTAAAAGTCCCTTATTCGAAAAACTCAGAGCTACACTTGGGGTCCCAAATATCTGAGTGTAGTACCAGTCAGCTGGAGTAAAGACTTCTAAATGGCTATAAACTGTGTCTGAGTGGTCTTCTCTGGTGGGCTCCCCATAACCACATCAAAGTTGTTCTTAGCCCAGGACCATACTGAGACAGGTACAGACTGAATTCAACTCATTATTTCAAGAGACCCTGAAATGAAAACACCCAAGTGGCTCCTGCTTTCAGACTTAAAGAGGAATCAACTGCTTTCTCTGTGGAAAATAAGGGGTCTAGGATATGAAAGTCCAGGGCTGGGGTTACATGGAGGGGTAAGAGTAAGGCTGGGAGAGGAAGAGTCTAGGAGGTTCAGGAGGATGACACCATCTGTGTAGATGGAGAGAAGCAAGAGAGACAGGAGTAGTTAGTCCCAAGCACCCACCCACTCTACAGCCCAAGGCAGTGGATGTGGCTTGAGGGAGAGCAGACCCAGTCCTTTCAGAGGCTCATAGGAGGGGTCAGAAGTTTGGTTTGAAAGGCAGGTCGGGCTTCCTGAAGGACATTAAGCATGACCTATGTTGTCCTATCTAGGGCTGGTGAGGAAGGCCTGAGATGGACCAAGAATGTGGTCTACTCTAGATGGAAGTAGCAGACAGATGGAGAGAGGAAGAGGTGCTGACTTCTCTACAGACTGAGTTTTATCAAGTTGGGGGCAGGGCATGGGATGGTTGGGTAGATAGATAGACAGACAGACAGAGAGACAGAGGATAGAAGGACAGATAGATTAACAGAGTCATCCTGATGGTGGTACAATGCTTGCTCATTCTAGAGATTGCTTGGGGAACAGGAAGGACTTGGAGTTAGCCTGGACTATTCTATGGCCACTAAGACCTTTCAAAGGTGAGTGGAATATTTACTTCCTATCTGTCTTGGAGATGGAAAACAGGTTCTTGTTCATATAGATGCAAGAGCCATGTGTCTTCTCAGATGGCCCACAGCGCTCAGCTTTAACAGCCCATAGTCTGATACTCTGTTTACCCAGGTCCTTATCCTAGGATTCTAGAGAGCCTGCCCGTGTGACGCTCGCATGGGACTTTGAAGAAAAGAACGAGTATTCCTGCCTTTTCTATAGGAAGCTGGCAGTCCTGTTCAGGAGCTGGGTAGACAATGCACGGAAGACATGAGGAAAACCTAGTCAGCACTAAGAAGGAAGGAAGCAGGATGAGGAAAGACTGAATGGTGAATGGATGGGGGAAGGTATCTTCCCATGCTTAATGCTTGGCTCAAAAGGCAGATCTCTGCCAGGCATGGTGGCATGGGGTTGTGAACTCAGCACCTCGGGAGTAGAGGTGGAGGAGAAGGGAGTTTGAGGTTAGCCAGTGCTATGTCAGGCCTGTGGTGGCTTGAATAAGAATGGCCCCCATAGGCTCATGGATTTGAATATGTATCCAGGGAGGGCACTATTTGAAAGGAGTAGGAGATGTGCACTTGTTGGGGCAGGCTTTGAGATTTCACAAGCCCAAGCCAGGCCCAGTGTCTCCCTCTCTTCCTGCTGCCTGCAGATCCAGATGTAGAACTCTAAGTTCCTTCTCCAGCACCATGCCTGCCTGCCTGCTGCTATGCTCACTACCATGATAATGAACTGAACTTCTGAAACTGTAAGCCAGCCCCAATTAAATGCTTTCTTTCATGAGAGTGGCTATGGTCATGGTGTCTCTTCACAGCAACAGAACAGTTGAACTAAGACAAGGCCCTTTCTTGGGGACCACAAAAAAAAAAAAAAAAAAAAAAAAAAGACTGGTCATTGCCTCCTCTGACAAGTCTAAAGTCCTAGGTAAAGCATTGTAGTTATGGTGAGTCTTGGCTACTCAAAGATAAAGGAGGTCACCTCTGTTTGGAGAACCCTGGCTACAGTTACAGACTCCAGGCTGAGGAGAGGAGTCAGTCGTGGAGATAGAACTCACCCATTGCAGCCAGCTCTGACTCATCTGGAGGGACCTGGCCCCAGTCAACCAGCATGAGCCTGCAATGCCAGGCCTCTGTGTACAGAAGTCCCATCTCAGTCCTCCCTCCATCACCTTCCCCACCCCGTGCCAGCCTGCCTGATCCATGCCCACCCAACCTTCTCTCTGAGAGCAGAGAAGTCATTAGCAGACAGGCCAGCCAGCCAGGAGCCACTGCGATAATGACCTGCATTCATTACCCACTGACAGCAGGGACTCAAGTGAAACTAATGGCACAGCTCTTTCCTTCCAGCAGGGACTTGGTGCCAAACTTCTTGTTGATGACACTTGAGGAGCTGTAAGAAGTCATTAGAGAGCCTCTCCCATCTGTGTGTGCTCTTGTATAAAACTTCTGAGGAGTTAGGTCGTGATGAATAAGAGCCTGCAGACTTGTGGCTCTAGCAAAAGGCCTCTCACCTGCATGCCCAGAATGTGAAGAGATCCATACAAGATTCCCCTTGACCTGACCATGACCCCTACATCTGCTCCCTCTAGAATTCTAGGGTCAGCAGTGTCGTGGAGAACGTCAGGCAGACTCCTGATGTTGCGACAGGACTTTGTGGTCCATCAAGTTCACACTGGGGAACTGTCTAGTTGAGGTACAATGTTTGTTTGTTTTTAGGGGAAAAGCCCTCAGTATTTTATGTAAGCTTTGGGCTTTGTGTTGGTGTGCTGGCTAGTATTTATGGCAACTGGAGGCAGGCTAGTGTCATTTGAAAAGAGAGGCTATCGAGTGAGAAAATGTCTTCATGAGATTGGCCTGTGGATGAGTCTATGGTACATTTTCTCGATTAAATTGATATGGGAGGGCCCAGGCCATTGTGGGTGGTACCACCTCTGGGATGGTGGTGTTGTCCTTATATAAGTAAGCAGGCTGAGCAACCAATGGGGAACAAGCCGGTAA
This sequence comes from Alexandromys fortis, assembly GCF_014885135.2. NCBI lineage: Eukaryota > Metazoa > Chordata > Mammalia > Rodentia > Cricetidae > Alexandromys > Alexandromys fortis. The sequence goes on along the minus strand of NW_026067909.1, from coordinate 4,106,980 downwards.
GTGGACTTTCTCCGTGGTTTCTGCTTCAATTCCTGCTTCCAGGTTCCTGCCTTCAGTTTTTGCTCTAGCTTCCCTGGATAATGAACTTTAAAAATGTAAAATAAAATAAACTCTCTCCTCCCCAAGTTGCTTTTGATGATGGTATTTTATCACAGCAATAGAAGCCCCTAACTAAGACAGCTGGCCTGTGTTTGTAGCTCTTCTGGGCCACATGGGACTCATGGGCTGTGAGCTGGTCATGTTGTAGATGAAGGATAAGTTCTATGCTATATCCAGGTTGGAGGAATAGGAGCTCCATTTTCTGTGACCTTCCTGGGAAAGCAAAGTTTCTCAAATAGTCAAGGCTTGACTGATTGGCACAAACAGGTGACGCCTTCCCCACCTCCTTGCGAGGTGGCATTCTGTGGAGGGCAGCCTGAGTTCTGTAGGAAGCTGCTGTAGCCCGGATGCTGAACACCTCTGACAAACTATGTGCTAGACTAGAGGCAGGGTCTCTACACTGGTGCTCTGAGGAGGCCTTGAGGTCATTGAGAGTGTGTGACCAAAGGTGACTGCAAAGCCCTTGCTTCTACTTCTCTACTTAATAGATCCTGAGCATTTTCTCCACCACACATTCTTTGCGAGATATGTCACTATTCCCAGAGGTTCAAAGCCATGAGACCCCCTGCTCTTGAATTGAACCTCCAGAACTGAGTCCAAATCATTCTGCCACTTTCACAAGTTCAACAACATGCCTCAGGCATACCATGATAAGGACAGAAAGCTGACAAATACAAGATGAAATAAAGTTATTTCCTAAATCACAACTAGCTGGAAATAGTGAGATTCAGCCTACCAAATCTTCAGATACAAGAAGGGGGCTCAGATGCTGCAAACTAGCTCTCATGTGGCCTTTAAATTTTGCTTTCACTTCACCCTTTTTACTTGATTCTTACTTCAGTGTATATGTGTACCTGTGCACATTTGTGTAGGTACCCACAGAGACCAGAGAGGATGCCAGATCTCCTGATGCTGAAGCTCCAGGCAGCTGTGAGCTATCTGATGTGGGTGCTGGAAACTGAACTTGGGTCCTCTGGAAGAGCAACAACCAGTGCTCTTACCCAGTAAGCCATCTCTCCAGCCCTTATTATACTTTTATTTATTTTGGGACTGTATTTGTTCCTTTTACATGTGTATAATATATTTTGGTCATTTCCATCCCCTTTATCTCTCTCATCCCCTTCTAACTATGGGCAAACAGGCCCCCTTTTTTTTCTAAGCAAGACTTTCTTAACCTTCTTCCTACTTTCATGTCTTTTTGCTCATTCATTTGTATATAACCCACTTAGTTTAATCAAGGCACGAGCATGTGTGGGTGGGAACTATTTACTGGAGCGTGCATAACTTACCAGTGGCTCCATCACTGAAGATCATTGATTGACAGTAGCTTGTCAGAGAGGGGTGGAGCCCCATGAGCCCCTCCCTCATCACGACTGAATGTCAACAGGCCCCATCTTGCTCAGGTCCAATATAGACAAACACAGCTGCTTTGAGGTCAGCTGTGACATGGCCATGCCATTTCTAGGACCCAGCACTTCATCTCATTCCTCCTCCCCATCCTCTGTTCTAACATTCTTCCTGCCTCCCTTCTCCAGCAGCCCCTGAGCCCTGATGTGGGGTAAGGGGTTGATACAAATGCTCCTTTTAAGATTGAGCATTCAATGGCCATTTATTCTCAGCTCTTTAACGAGTTAATGAGTCTGGTTACTCCTCACCCACCGCAAATGGGAGTTTCTTAGATCAACACCTAAAGCGGCACCAACATGGGTATACACAAATGTTTTGAAGGCAGTTTGACATGTCCACTTAATAAAACAATACCAGCATGTCCCTTGCCTAGGTCTATGACCTCCCCAGCCGTGGAGTTGGGGTGGCCTTTTTGATGACAGAGAACGGGACTGGAGAGAGGCCATTTGAGTCCACATTAGTTCAGTCCCATCCCTATCACATTATCCCAGTCCAACAGGCCCTCTGGGGACATATAGCTACTTTTTAGACATGAAAGATGGTGAGAATATCACTTTTCAGCCAACACGACTGCAGAGGGCTACCTTGAGTCTTCCATATAAATTCAGATTATAAGAAATTTTGATAGTGGCAGACTTTTTTATCTCCACTGTTTATCAACCAACTTGTAAGTAAATGCCGAAGCTACCTTTCAGAGGAATGGTGTCAAGAAAATGTTATTTTTAATATTTTCATTTTTATTACGTTTTTTTATCCCTCCCAGTTTTATGAGAACAATAAAACTTGATCACGTTGGTAACCTGATCAAACTTTCCACTGTAAACCTGAAGAAGCTTTAAGTCTGATATTATGGTTATTTGCAGTTAAGGGCTGGAAGCCAGTGGGGTGCACACAGGGAGGACATCTGCCTCACCAATGCCAAGTGCGAGGTTGCGCTATAGCTTCCAATGTGTCTACTGACATTGGACACTTTAGAGGCCAGGGCCAGGTCCATCCAGGGCCACTTGCAGCCTCAGCACTGGTCTGCATCCTACACTCAGCAGAACAGGACCCCTCTGCTATCTGATGTCAACTTATCATTCATCTGAAATGGGAGCATTCATTCCATGGATGGAATAGGCTCAGCTGTTAAAAACTGACCAGGGTCCTCGTGAAACTGGAGAAAAAGCAACAACGTTAGAGAGATGGTAGCTAGAGGCTAGCAAGGTGGCTCAGTGAGTAAGGGTGCCTGCTGCAGAAACATGAGAACCTGTGATTGAACCCTCAACACCCACAGAAAAAGACAGCCATGACCACGCATGCTCTTGTAACCTAAGTGCTGTGGGGAGTGAAGACAGGAGGATGGCTGGGACTTGCTGGCCCCTGGCCTAGCCAAGGTTCACTGGAGACTGTGTCTCCAGGTGGGCCTCCTCTGGCTTCTTCACGTGTTGCACAGGTGACCTGGCTAGTTTTATGTCAACAAGACACGAGCTAGAGACATCTGAGAAGGGGGAACCTTTGGTAACAAACCATAATGTAGAAGCATATGCTGAGTAAACCCTTTCCTCCCCAAATTGCTTTGGTCATGGTGTTTCATTACAGCCATAGTGACCCCAGCTTAGACAACAAGCATGTGTACCCCGATCCATACACACTCATAGACCACACACATTTCCCTTCCCATCTTTCCACAGACAGCAATTGAACAGTCTTCTCCAAGAAGGCTATGTCTCACTGGATACAGGCTTCTCTAGTATTGGACCTAGCATAGAGTTGATGACCACTTAAGAAGGTGTCCAAGGTAATGGTAGGCCTGGAGAGCGCACAGCAGTACATCAGAAATAGTTTGGTGAGGAAAGGGAAGCTGAGAAATATCAGTTCAAAATAAACCCTGGAGAAAGTCTTCTGGACTATGGGGATGATGCCATAGGCTGGGGTGGCAGGAGTGATGCTGGAGACTGGCGCTCCAGGGATGATGCTGTAGGCTGGGGCTGCAGGGATGATGGCATAGGCTGGGGTTGTGGGGATGATGTTTCTGTAGACTGGGGCAGCAGGGATGATGCCATGGGCTGGGGCTGCAGGGACGATGATGCTGTAGGTTGGGTTGAAAGGATGATGCATAGGCTAGTGTTGCAGGGATGATGCTGGTGGCTGGAGCTGCAGAGATGATGCCATAGGCTAAGACTGCGAGAATAACGCCATAGACTGAAGTTGTAGGAATGATGATTTTGTAGACTGAGGTTGAAAGGATGATGCCATAGGCTGGTGTTGCAGGGATGACGATGCTGTAGACTGGAACTGTGGAGATGATGCTGTAGGAGTTGCAGGGATGATGATGGTGTAGGCTGGGGTTGCAGGGATGATAATCTTGTAGGTTGGGTTGCAGGGATAATGTTGTAGGCTGGGTTGCAGATACAGGCTCAAGTTCTTGACAAAAGAAGTCAAGACCTATTGTGAACTCAGGTATAGAAGTGGCTCAGTGCCCAGTACTGGGACGTCATGCTGGAGGCAGGAGCACTTGTCAAGAAGGGGGCTACAGCAATGTGCATGTATGAGTCTCCCTGAGAGGAAAATTTCCAGAAGGAATCTGGTGGAGTTGATCAGCCAGGGCCCAAGAACAAAGTGTGAAGTCATTGCCTCCTTGTGACCTTGGGATTCTCCACTGACTCCTGTGTATCTGGGACCACAGGCTTGCTTATCATATTTTATACTCACAGATTTTGAACTTAAGTCCATTTTGCAGAGACCATGGCAAACACGTCCAGTTATTTTCCAGTGGGTGACTGATGTAATGGGATATTATTTTGGAAACCAAAGAAGATGTTTCAAAATGAAGAAGATAAAACTGCTTGTAGAAAGTTGAGCTCTGTGACCATGTGACCAGTAGAGATAAGAGGATTGGGTAGCACATTTGAAACTTCAGCTAAGAGCATGCAGGAAGTGGTAGAAATATTTCCTAACATAAGCTCCCTGCAGACACAAAATTCCCAATCAGGCCAAATCAAAACAAGCCAAATTAAGAAAAATCCAGGTTTAATGGGAGTTCTGGGCTTGTGGTCCCAAGGGGGGACTGGGAAGCCGCACAAATGAGACCACTGGGAGGAAGGAAAAGGGATCACGTGTTCCTCTTTTGGGGGCTCATTTAAATACCCTGGGGGTGGGGTCAGGACCTGGCCTGCTGGGATTTGGAGTCCAGACCAGGCCTGGGGGCTGGGATAGTAAGGGGCTGGGGCTTATGCTCCCAACTTGACAGGAAGTATTTCTAAAGAGAAGTAACTAAGCGGCTTCTTGTCAGACCACAAAGGGGTCATGTGCAACCATCACACAGGCTAAAACTCTAGTCCCATAAGCAAATTAGTGAAGATTCTTCAGAAAAACACAAAATTATAGTGTGTGAGTGTGAAAGTGGGTATATGGATGGATGGATGGATGGATGGATAGATAGATAGATAGATGGATGGGTGGGTGGGTGGATAAATGGGTAGATGGGTGGATAGGTGGGTGAATGGATGGGTAGATAGGTGCATGGATGGGTGCATGGGTGGACAGATGATAGACAAAGAGATTTATAATAAGGAATTGGCTCACATGGTTATGGAAACTCACCAAACCCAAGATGTCCAGGGGGAACTTTAAGCTGGATCGCAGAATTACCCCATGGGTTAGTCTCAGTCCAGTTTCAAATGTCAGCAAGTCAGGAAATCTGATGGTGTAGTTCTGGTAAAAATCCCGGCAGAACTGAGATGCTGAAAGGCTGAAGTTCAAGGCCAGAGCAGGAACAAGTTGTAAGGAAGGGTCCAACAAGGGAGTCCCGCCTTGAGGAAGAGTTGGTATTCTTGTTTAATCCAGACCTGAAAGTGGTGCTGACCAACCATGACAAAAGGGAAATCTGTTTAAGCTGCCAATTCAAGGGTTAGTCTCCTCCAGAACTATCCAGATAAAAATCAGACCAGATATCTGGACAATCTAGTTAATGTACGTCATTGACCACTGATACATTCAGGGAGTTCCTGAATGGTTAAAATGGATTCTCCTTCAGGGATCAATACTATTTAAACTCCATCTTCTTTACCTGGGGATATAGACTTGTAACTAATGTCTTTGTGATAGTTCACATTGTTAATTTGACAGGCTCTAAAATCACTTAGGAGACCATCTTCTCTATGGTCATGTCTATGGTGGAGTTTCTAGATTAGGTTAATTGTGGTGTGAAGGCCTACTATAAATTTTGGTGCTATCATTCCTCGGCTGAGATCCTGAACTGAATAAAAAAGAGCAAGTGAGCTGAGCACTAGTGTTTCTCTCTCTCTCTCTCTCTCTCTCTCTCTCTCTCTCTCTCTCTCTCTCTCTCTCCTTCTAGACTGCAGATGCAATGCCACCAGCTGCCTCAAGTTCCCGCTGTCATGCCCTCCTCACCCAGATGGACTGTTTCCTCAAACTGTGGGTCAGAATAAACCCTTCCTCATTAAGAAGCTAATCAGTGCTCCCTCCTTCTATTAGCCAGCAGACTTCAATAATATATGTCCACATGTCCCCTCAGACAGCCTGAATCTAACAGGTTCCCACTTCGTGCACAACTAAGTCTTGGTTCATCTAGTGGCTGAAACCCAAAGAGCCTTCCACTCAACCCACTGATGTGGAAGTCTGTTTTGCCTTCCAGGAGTCTTGAGCAGGGCCTCCTAAGCTGAAATCTCCCTGAGGCAGCATGCTACCCGAGGTGAAATAGAGATTGCCCTCTTTCCCCCTCTAATTTCCCTCCTCGCCTGCTGACACTCCCGGACTCAACTTGAAAGCTTTGTTTTAGTATCCAAATAAACCAATGTTTGCTGAGAGAGTGCGCGCACAGACCTGCTCAGAAGTCTGTTGTTTTCTTGAAGTGCCTCAAATACAGCACCGCTTCAGTCAAGAAGCTGAGACTCTCCTTGTTTTCTTCCCCTTGTCAACTCTTTAAAGGAATGAAACTCCAGCTTAATGAGCCATAAGTTGCTGTCCATGGTGCTACAACGTGTGTCTGACTCCATCTTAAAACACTATCATCAAGTGTTTATCCTTCCCTTCTCTTTCTTAGTGAATACGCGAAGTATTTTAAAATGAACCTAATCTAGAAACTCTGTCATGGATGTTTTCAGGGGTTGGTCTCCTAAGTAATTTTTGATCCTGTCAAATTAACAATATGAACCATCACAAGGACTTCGGTCACAAGTCTATATGCAGAAGTAAAGGAAATTGAGTCCAAACAGCATTAAGTCCTGAAGAAGAATCCAGATTAACCATTCAGGAGCTCCCTGAATGGATACATCAGTGGTCAAGTCCATACGTCAACTTGACTGGACTCGATTGTCCAGATACCTGGTCTGACTTCTCTGGCTAGTTCTCCATGCTGAATCTTTATGTTTAAGCTATACATGCTGATCAGGTTTTTGTCACCTTGACACAGGCTTGGGTCATTTGGGAAGAGGGAACCTCAATTGAGAAAATGCTCCCATCAGATTGGCAAGTCTATGGGGCACTGATGTGGGAGGGTCCTGCCACGTGAGCAGTGCCACCCCTGGGCTGGGTTGTGTAAGAAAGCAGGCTGAGCAAGCAGTGGAGAGTAAGCCAGTAGGCAGGGCTCCTCCATGGCCTCTGCATCAGCTCCTATCTCCACGTTCCTGCCTTGAGTTCCTACCCTGACTCACAACTGTAAGCTGAAATCAAACCCCTTTTCTCCTCAAGTTGCTTTTGATCACAGCAACAGAAAGCAAGCTGGAACACCACATAATTCACTAAAGAAATGAAAATATAACACAAGGCAAATGTTCAAAGATTCATGCTCATTTTTCCAGAGTTACATTACTAGTTAATAAAACATTTGGCTGTTGACTTTGTGCATTTCCCAAGTGGGTGTGCTAAGAGTTTTCTCCCCTGGCCAACTGTAGTATTGGTGGGGGCAGAACAGGAATCAGCTTGGCAGCCTTCAGGCCAGGGTGAAGACAAAAGGCATGCAAGTCCACATCCTTTGGTGCCAGCCAAGATCCCAACTGCTCTCGGTCTTCTATTTTTCCTTCCCACGTGTTCTTTACAAGAAAGGATGCAGTTGGCAGTGGTTTATGGATTTCACCTGGAGGAAGAGGGGAGGGCTGTCGGGAGCCAAGGGCACAGCCCTGCATCAGGTGGCTGCACTTGATTCTGGTTCCGCTACTAGTTGTGTGACTTCTCTGAGAGCCTTCTGATTTAGTTTCTCCATCTTCAAAGGAGAACATCATATCTCCCAATTCGCAGGATTGTTGGGAGAATGGTATATATTTAAGATGCAAATATAAATAGATAAATGCTGACTATTGGGGATTAAACTCAAAAGAAAAGTCACATAGTTTATAAAGTCTCAGAGGCACACATGTGACCCAGGGACTAAGATTCAAGATGAAGCAGCCATGTAAAAACCAATCTTGACTCAGAAAGATAGCACTTCTCTTTTGAAATTTTTTTAAAATATTTTTTAAAATAAAGACATCGTGTGTGTGTGTGTGTGTGTGTGTGTGTGTGTGCACCTCATGTGCATGCAGGTGCCTGTGGAGGCCAGAAGAGGGCATTGGAGACTCAGGAGATGAAGTTACAAACTGTTGTGAGCAACCTACTATGTATTCTGGGGGACTTACCTCAGGCCCTCTAAAAGAGCTGAAAGGGCTCTTAATTGCTGGGCCACCTCTCCATCCATTTCAGAAGATTTTAAAATACTTCTTTGCGTTGCACAAAATTCTGGAACTATAATACTCAAAAGCATGTGCTCTGTCACTAGGTTCTCAATGAATAAAACACAGAAATGACTGCTTTCTATTGCATACAAGTGTGGTAAATGGAGGGCTGAGTCCAGAGATCTGGAGTCTCTGCGTGCCTTTGGCCATAATTGGTGGTCCAACCTGACTTCTTTTGGTTTTCAACTGTACTATTACGGCTGAAAGCAGATTTGACCCTACAAATCTGATAAAAAATATAAGAGCTCCTTTACTGGCAATAAAGAGAACGGTTCTGAAGTTGAGTGAGGATAGAGTAGGCATCAGTCAAGTGATTGATTATTCATGTCTGCACAGGAGTATATGTGGGCTTATAAGTGCAATGCATTTGAATAGAGCCATGCCTCAAAAAGTTTTTCTAGTTCCAAGATGCTGGAAGTTTTAAGTTGCTCTAAACCACCACAGTGTCTGCTATAACTTCTAGTTGGGAAGGAGTATTTGAACACATTTAACATAGATTTTAGGCTTTAGGCCAGGCCTCAGTGCTTCTTTTCCTCAGCTTGATAAGGGATTTCAACCAAAATAATGAACCTGTCTTCACCCTCATCTGGATTCTTGACAGCAGTCCTAATGCTTTTAGGGACATTCAGTTCCTCCTTTGCAAGCTGCTACTCACATGTTGCATCCTTAAGACATTTCTTGATACTCAATTTCCTCATTACTCCCTCCTTACTAACCCTACTTCTCAAAAAATAACTTCACTGTTGAAAATCAAATGATTTACTGACTGGCTATTTTTAGTGTGTGGTGTGTGTGCACACATTTCCCCTTCCATCACTCTCCACCTTATCTTTTGAGACAGGGTCTTTCCAGGAACCTAGAACTCATTGTTTTGGCTAGACTGGCTGGCCAGCAAATCCCTGGGATCTACCTGTCTTAGTTCCACATTGTTCAGATGATGGGCACACATGGTTATGTCTGGCGCTGTGTGGGTTCTGAGGATTTGAACTCAGGTCTTCTTGTTTCTACAGTAACTTCTCTTGCTCACTGAGCAATCGCCCCAGCTCTAGCTTCGCCTTCTGCTTCTTAGAGAAAGAAGAGATTAGTGTGGGGAATCCCTCCATTCTCCTTTATGGAGACAGCCACGGCCTTCTTAGCCTTCCCTCTAGTCTAAAAGAAGAGGGTGGCATTCCCTTCCAGGCCAGCTCCTTCTGCACTGAGACTCCTGCTGCTCTCTTGGGGACTTTCTCTATCTCCTCTATTGTCTTCAGTCTGCCTTTTACTTTTTGTCTCTCATTGTCACTCTGTTCTTGCTTCCCAGAACGATCCTACAACACCAATAAAAGTGAAAGCTGACTTTGACATTCTCCTTCACTTCCTCCATCCTCTAAGCCCATAACACACCTCACCTTCCATCTGTTAACACTGCCTGGTTCTCCCTAGGTGTTCACTGAGGGATGAGTGGACAAAGAGAAGGTGCCATGGAGGGGTGACTGAGGGCACCCATCATTCCTAATAACATCTGCTGCTGTCTTTTGCCTTTCCCATCTGTGCTGCTGATCCTCCTGTCCTCTTCATTTTTCAAAACCAGAACTTGGCTTTGTGTATCGTCTCTATCGATCTCTGTTGTATGTCTTTTCCTAGGATTTTTCTCCCGTCTTTAAAGCCATTTTTCTCCCCTCCATCCTTCCCTTTCTCCTTCCTTCTCCTTCCTTCCTTCCTTCCTTCCTTCCTTCCTTCCTTCCTTCCTTCCTTCCTTCCTTCCTTCCTTCCTTTCTTTCCTTCCTTCCTTCCTTGTTTTGAGATAGGGTTTTTGTATAGTCCAGGTTGGCCTCAAAGTCAGGTTTCTCCTACCTCAGCCTCCCCAGTGTAGGAATTAAAGCATGTGCCTCCATATACAGCTTCTATTTAGTCTGGCATCTTATGGAGCTGGAGAGATAGCTCAGAGGTTTAAAGCACTGGTTGTTTTTACAGAGGACATGGCTGGCATCAGTTCCTAGCCCCTCCGTGGAGGCTCACAGCTGTCTGTAATTCCCATTTCTACAGATCCAGCATCCTCTTTTGTTCTCTGTGGGCATTGTATGCATGTGGTATAGGCATGAATATGCTGGGTAAACACTCCCAAAAACCCTCATACACGGAATTAAAAATTCATTTTTTACAAAAAGATACCTTATCAATCTTTTTCATGTGTTTGATCCACTAGCTAGATCAAATTGCCTGCTCCTTAGATTTACTAATTTCATTTGCTTCTTGAAGCTTTTTTTCATTCCTTGGGAACTCTTGCATCTTCCTGATCATCAACTGTATTTCATCATCGTTGGTCTCTTTCTTCACCATATTAATGTCTGTACTGAATTCTATTTTCAAGTTGGCATGGTTATAGCTTTCCAAATGGTTGAAATGTGTCTGCTAGGCTTTTTTTTCTGTGCCTTTCAATTTTCTTTGAGCTTTTATTCCATGCATATTTCTTGTTGGCAGCTTACTAGATGAAAAATACATACATCAGATCCTCTGGTTTGTAAAAAAACTGTATCCAGTCGCAGTTATTATCTTTACTATTGTGCATTTGGCCTTGTTTCTGCATCTTACTCTGTGGTTGCTCTTAAACACTCATCATCCCTCTTCTTTTCTATAACCCATCAGGCCAGAGAGTGACAATTTTACTCTGATAACATTTGGTAACGTCTGATAACTATGTAAAGCTTTGGGAGCCAAAACACAAAAGCAGCAGTGTCTTGTGATGCCCATTTGGCAACGGAGAGATGCATTTCCTCAGCAGATTTTTTCCTTATTTGTTTTGTTGTTGATGATGTTAAAATTGTAATGTGAAATAACTTGGCATGGTGGAACACACTTGTAATCTCAGCGCTTGAAAGTCTGAGACAGGGACATTAAGTTCAAGGCCAGCCTGGGCTATAGAGTGAGAACCTAATTAAAAAGGAAATAAGAACTAATCATAATCCTATGTAAGTATAAGAATGAAACCGAGGACAAAACGTTTATCATCTTAAAGTTGTTCTCTGGGCCCTTCCTGGGTACCACTTTTTGACTCCTGCAGTCTTGCTTGACTTTATTAGTAAATGGCCTTTGCTAACAAGGGAGCCACTTAGAAACAACTTGGGTGGCAGCTTTATTTTTCGTCTAGTGCTCCTGTGAAGACGCTCTGTTGTGCTGAGTGTCTTTTCCCCATCATGGCTCCCACGGGGCATAAGCTGCTGTGTCTTAAAATGTACAATCACTGGCTGAATGTGGTGAAAGAAAAAAACCCACATTATATCCATACCTGGATGTGTCTGAATGAAACCGATTGTTTTCTACAGTTAATACGCACAATGGAAAAGGTCTGCAGGTTGCAAATTTGAAGTTTCTGTTTTCTTCTTCTCTTTGACATGTGGGATTTGTTTGGGTTATAGAAGAACAGATATGACACACACGTGGCCCTGCTGATGCTTGGAATATAGATGGCCCAGTCCTGTTCCCTTCAGTGTGCAGTGCGTAGCTATGGAAAAGCCATACTGGCTTGGCTCAGCTCCTCGACTCTGTCCATTGAGTGCAGAGACAATCATGCTCAAAGATCGAGCAAACTGATTCTCGATAAAACTACATTTATGGGTACTGGAATTTTAATTTTATATCATGAAATAGTCTTCTTCATTTTGATTTCACCAGCTGTTAAGCAACATGAAAACAACCCTTAGTTCATGAGCCATGCATCCACCCAGTGGTAAGCTTGAGAAGTCATCTTATAATCTCTGGATGCGTTTTTTTTTTGTTTTTGTTTTTTGTTTGTTTTTTTATTTCCTCAATTCTATTTAGAAACTACATACTGTATTCATGTAACAGTCTTGTTTAAATTCTAAAATTTTGCTTACTAAATTAGACTTAAATTTTAAAGGATTTATTTATCTTACATGTAGAAGCGTTTTGCCTGTGTGTTTATATGTGAACTCCCTGTGTGTCTGGTGCCTGTGGAGGTCAAAAGAGGGCATTGACATTTGCTTCCTCTGACGCTGGGAAATGAACTGGGGTCCTCTGTAACAGAAACAAGTACTCTTAACAGCTGAGCCATCTCTCCAACCCCTAAAAAGTTATATAATAAAAACCAAATTTAACCATAATTATATTCCAACTCAAACTTACTGGATTGTTCTGTGTCTACTCAAGTATATAACACTTATATTCTCATCTCATATCTGGTCTTTGTAAGAGTAGGCGCAATTGACTACATTCTCTTCAGTCCAGTTTTCGTAGGTCCAAGCATAGGACTACATTCTCTTCAGCACAGTTTTAGTCCAAGCATAGGGTTTTCTCTGACTGCTTCCACTTAAGATATAGGAAGACAGTGAGGGGGATGAACTTTGGGAAAGACAAAAGTGCCTTTAAACTTTGGTACCTCCTGGGGGCTGGAGAGATGTCTCAGTGATTAAGAGTACTGTCTCTTCTTCCAGAGGACCCAGGTTCAATCCCAGCCCCCACGTGACAGCTCACAACTGTCTGTAGCTCCATTTGCAGGAGATCTGGCATCCTCACACAGACAGACTGCAGACGAAACACCAATGCCATAAAAATAAAATAAATAAATTATTTAAAGGTTTTTTTTTTTTTCTTTTGGTACCCCTGTCCTCAAGTAAGTCACCGAATCTCTATGGCTTTGTCGTTTCTAAGGCTGAGCTGCTAACACTCATTCATTGTTAGCATGCACAGCTCTCACAGAGCCACTGCCCTGAGTACACACTGCTTGGAGTTTGCTATCACTCTGGCTTCACCCAGTCCTGGCTGGTGCTTTACAATGTCATGATCTGTGTGCCTGGGTATAGGATCCCAGTTCTAAACTGTGCCTCTGAACAGGCAGAGAGGTTTGGGAGGATTCCACACAGTCTTTCACACAAGAATCTCTACAAAACATGGGACACACTCGGTTTTGCACTGTGCACCCCCCTGCTTCAAGGCCACAGTGTCCTGGGTGGCCTGGTGGGTGGGGAGCAGGATGGGACAACTCAGCTAGGACTCCTTCTGACCTCAGGTATGTGAGAAGCCATTTTCACTGTGGGTTACCCATTAGGCTGCCAAAGAGGTGCTGAGTTTGCTGTGTGGACGAACCCTGGTGAAATCAGAGCTCAAGAGTGGGCTCCCTTTAAACAGGCAAAAATGTCAAAGCACCCATATTACCTGTTTGCCATCTGAAAGCCTCTTGCCTTTTCCTGCTCCAAGTCTCATTTTCATTTTCTTCCTGAAATGAAGGCACACATAGTGTTGTATGTGCTAACAGACTCGCACATTTGAAGCCCGGCAACGGGACTGCTCCTGCAAGGAAGAGAAAATTCATTTTGTTAGGAAAACATAGCAGCGATACAAGTTCTGTCTCAGGATGCTTGCATTTGCTTGTGTACTAAACATATTAGTGAGGACACTAGAGGAAAAAATAAAGGAAAACGACAAAAAGAGAACCGCAAACTTATTACTAGAGAATTATGTAAACAATCCTTTAAAAGTTTCTTTTTTTCTTTCAAGATTGTTTTGTGTGTGTGTTACGCTGTTAAAACAACAGGCCAATGAGGTTTCTATTTCCTCCAATTCAAATACACAATTCACAGCACACATTCTTTTCATCCTAAACTTTAAAATTAAGAAATCAGATAAGACAATGTGTACAAAAGAAGGGAGAAGCCAAGTGTGTGACTTTCAGGACTCCTGAAACTAAAACCTCTCATTAAAGTGCTCTGTCCTACTGACTCCTGAGTCCGGCTTCCCCTGTGACCTGCCCTTAGGCTTCTTGGAGTAAAGTGGTCTCAGCCTGGCCAGGCGAGTTTCAGTCAAAAGCCCAGGACTCTCAGCTCAGGTGTTGACACTAATACGAGCCTCGGGCAGCTCCCAGCCACTGGTGCGTGCAGGAGTGCGGGTCCGGGTGGGTGATGGATCAGGGAACCATGAAAGGTTTGGGGGTAAGCTGCCCGACACTTCCAGAGGGCATAAATTGAGCTTTCACACACACATTCCATTTGACTCTCATTCTGTATTGGAGTCGATCCCAGAGTCTGTGAAAGGAGCTGAGCGGTGGGACCCAGTTAGAGCCTGCAAGTTCTTGCAGCCTGCTTGGGAGCTAAGGCTTGTCCTGTCTTCCTCAGTGAGGACAGTGGGCTCAAAAGCACGGGAGGAGGTGGTCTGGAAAGTGCTTCCTGGGGAGGTATGCACTTCTGGTCTCTCACCAAGGTGGGGCCACAGGTGTGCAAGCCTTAGTACTCATTGGCAGAACAAAGACCCTCCTGGATGGCTGCTTTTATCATTACAACGGAGCACACACAGGCTAACCAGACAATATTGGCCTTGTTGTCACCTTCAGCTTTGAACTTCACAGGTCCCAGTTCTATATCCCATCACAGATCTGTATCCTAGCCCGGCACCCAAGCCCTAACATATGGTGTTCAGCTGCAGCGGCTTCTGAGGCTGTGTCTCACTCACATTTACATCCTTTAAGTCCAGCAGAAGGATGGCCCTCTGTGAGGGAACTCAAACCGGTCACAGAATACTGGGAGGGGCTGAGTTTGGAATGTAAGAGTTGTGTGAAATGTATAGGGTACAGGGTGCTCTCATTCATTCATTCATTCATTCAATCAATCAATCAATCATTCATTCAACAATTACCAACTGCCCAAGCTACTTGAGCACCAGAAAGATTGCTGCCTCCAACTTGTGGGGAAGACTCTAGAGAAGGAAGGGATAAAGTAGAGACAGAGTTTTGGTGCAGAGAAGATAGGTTCCTTTTGACTCAGCTGAGTATTAGCTGTGACCCTGAGAAACAAGTCCACCTCACCTCAAGTTGTGGTATCGGTAGAATGGGAACAAATGCGCTCACGTGGTTGAGATGTGAGAACGTAGGAAACAATGCACTTGAAACACCAGAAACACGCTTAACACCTTGACGTCAGTGTCTGTGAGATGAATCGGGGCACGAGACTCTGGAGGGCAAGTGCATAGACTTCATTTGTCCAGCGCTGAGGCAGGGATATAGGTCTCTGTGTGTGAAGGTCTGATTTAGCATAGCAGTCCCTGAGAGAAAGGGCAAAGATATTTCCCGTTGTCTGTGTTCAGCACTAATAAAGCAGGCCAAGGGAAGCAGCTTCCTGCAAGGCACAGGGCTTAGCCCTGAGGGATACTGCTTAGCATGTCAGGGCTACAGGGACTCTCAGTATTTCAGCTCCTGGATTCAGAGAAGCCCCAGTGAAGTCCCTACCCAGAAACCCTGGCGAGCTCAGCTCCAATCCCCACCAGATGACAGGTGCCCTAACAAGAGAACAGGCCTTAGGTTAAACTTACCACTTGCTTCTGTGGAGAGGGGGAACAAACAGATCCACTCCAGCCGGGGTGCACAAGCGCCCCTACCTAAACCACACTGAGGTTAGGGAGGGCAAGCGGGTGTGGAACATATTCAAGTCCATTCAACGGGTACAATATGGCAATATGGTATGAGGGCTTTTTAAAAGTAATATTTAAAGTAATCATTTTGGAGCCAAATAGCCTCCATTCAAGAGGCTGTCCTGTGGCTGCTCTTCATCTTTGTCCCACCCACAAGAAGGAGGCTCTGGTAGGCAACAACCATTGCAGACCACTTTCTGCCGGGTTGACAAAGATAGATTCATGGTCAGTCCTCCAAAAAGATTTATTGACTGAATCACATTTTATTAAACTCAACTTCTGTTTATTCAGTAATGTTTCTGTAATTTTTACCCACTTGGTCCACTATCCTGAATGTAAGCGTGACTTTCTCAGAGTGGTATTTGAAAACATTATGCCTTCATCATCATAGTTGCTCTAATATCTGAAATTTCTCTTGAGAGAATTCTGGCTGGGGCAGTGCTCTGTGGTGTGTGTGTGTACAGGTGCATGGTTTGTGTGCCACGGGTCCTTCATAGCTCTTAAAAGATGAGTCTCTTCCCATCACCTAGTTCTGTGACTCGAGTTCTCTGCTTGGGGGAAAACTCTTGATTCTTTCTTGTCGAAGAGTTCTGCCAATTACTGTGTTGCTGGGCCCATGAGTGACAGAGGACACCAACTGCAGGAGACACACCCTAAGAAATGAAAGATTGGAGGAACTGGGCAAGGTGATGCATGGCTATAAGCCCAGCATTCAGGCACGAGGATCGCAAACTGCAGGGCAGTCTGGGCTACTCAGAAAGACCTTATTTCCAAAAAGAAAGGAAGAAAGAAAGACCCAAGACAAAAGATTATGATTATCAAAAACACGCTCTGTATTTAATCAGTACGTGAAATTAGCGCTCATGCCTTGAAGTTCAGGGTTCAGGTTTCAAACACTTGTAGACTTTCACAAACTTGTGGAAGGAACATCAGACTCTTCATTGGAAATACCCTTTCTATCATGGAGATTCTTTCTGACTCCGCGACCAATTGATACCCAGGGAGAATATGATTCATGCTATTAGTATGCTCTTTGGGTTTTAAAACTCATACATGATTCTGACTTAATTGACAATGGTTGGAACTCTGAATACCCAACAGCCCAGCATTTTGAATTGGCATTTCCCTCTGGAGTCTGGAATTGTTTCTATATCTGGAATGACTAAGTTGTCCACTCAAAGGAGGAGCTAAGTACCCAACAGGGCTCCATCAAGTTCTCATGACACCTTGTGCTGCAGACTCACAGTTACCTTAATAATTTAGCATTTTCTGTAAGTCTCACAATTTCAAAAGGCAATGAAGAGAGGGAATGGGGGAGGGGCTGGCGCATAAGTACCACGATGGGGTCCTTAGCAGCATCTTCTTCGCCTTGCCGTTGACACCCTGCTCTATCTATGCTTGGCTTTAGAAAAGGTCAAGTTCACCCAGTCTGCTTTGTTTGGCTACTTGTTTTGCCTTCAGCAGAGTCTCCTCTCTAGGCAAACACTCTTTTGTGATGCCTCAGAAGCCTGCTGCACCAGCACCTGTCAACTGTATTTTGGTGTGCCTCCCCTCCAAACAGTCACCCAGACACATGGACTGTCTTACAGAAAGGATGGATTCTGTTTGGCTTTTGACATGATCACTTTCCAAATATCCTGCATGGCTGGATGGGGGAGGGGTGGATGGGGTGGGAAGGGAAGGGAAGGGAGGGAGGGAGGGAGAGAGAGAGAGAGAGAGAGAGAGAGAGAGAGAGAGAGAGAGAGAGAGATAGTCTTTTGTGACAGGGTCTGATATAGATAGCCCTGGTTTGCCTCAGATTCACTACGTAGCTAAGGCTGGCCTTAAAAGTTGGTTTTCTGTCACTTCCCTTAAGTGTTGGAATTACATTCCATGCAACCACACCATACTAGAACATTTTCAATTATGTTTTTCTCAAAGAGAGCCCATCTGTTTAGTGTACTATTACTTATTAGTGCCTACATAGCTTTGAATAGCCAAACTGTCTCTAAACACTCAACTAGGCAAACAAAACATTGAAAAATAGTAATCCCTTTCTCAGTTTTAATATGCAATTCAGTATCAGAAGCAAAAAACAGACACAACTTCCCATGATTGGCAGCTGTCACAGAGCCATAATGCCCTTTGGCAGCATGTGTATGGATGGTATACAATTTTGTGGAAGTCCTGCTGGTTGTCAAGCTGCACTGTATTTCTTCTTGTTGTCGCAGCTAGTTAAAAACATAGAGCGTAAAGTGGGGTGCTGGTGCTGGGTTGGTTGGGGTCCCTTTATTGAGTAACACAGACTCCTTTTTTAGCATGTTGTTCTATGAAATAGGCCAAAGGATCCACAACCCTTTTATTTATATTCTAAATAATTTATTTTTCCCTGGATTTTAAAGATTGCATTACATTTGGAGAGAGAGAGTTGGTTCTAAGCTTGGTTAAGCAACACCATGGCCACCCAACTCACACACAGATCATCTTCCCATGGCAGCGACTGGAAGGCCACACAGCACCAAGAACCAGGGCTTCTGTTCCCCACTTTCCCCCACCATCAGGCTCCCTACAGGTCCAGGAGATCACTGCTCTCACTTGCTGAGCAGTGGCAGCCCTGGCCCAGCAGGCAGACATGAGATGAACCAGGATAAGCCTGTCATATTAGTGCAAGTGGGGCTGGACTCACTCAAGGGCTAGCTTAAGCGTTCCCTGTTTTGCTGTCTTCCAGGGAAAGTACCTCTCCTAAGGGTCCTGGAGGAGTGTGTGTGCTCCAACCCTCTGCCTCCAGTGTCCATGTCCCCAGAGAACGGGTGGGACGTCCAGGGTCTCTAGAAAGCACAGAGGTCCAAATTCCATTTCTTAATTGAGCTCCTTGCCTGCCACTGTAAATGTAAGTAGGAGGGAAACCAGGGAGTGCAGTTCAAAAGGGAGGTAGTCCTCAGGATTCTGCTGGTCTGGAGGCAGCCCCAGGAGGGGAGGAGGCAGGAGCAGAGGGAAACCAAAACAGGTGTGGCCACCCAGCTTTAGTGAGAGTGTGGAGGTAAGACAAACCCAAGCGGTTCAAGGATTCCTAGGTGCCAGGCACCCGAGCCTGGGGTCTGGGGACAGGGAGGTTCTATGGGGACACTAATAATGCCAGGAGCAGAGTGACAGGGGAGGGAGCTGCTGTCCCCAGGGACTCCTTCCTGCTGCATTAGCTCTTCCCAACCGCCCAAATCTGGAAAGTCCCTCTTTCTATGTATGCTAAGCCCAAGAGTCCTGACCCCCCCTCAGTGGGCAGTCTCTTGTGGGTGGAAGGCCTGTCCTCATGTCGGGGTTCCCACCCCCACCCTATTCTCTGACTGCCCTAAAACAGCTGGATCAGGGATGGAAGTCAGTTACAGATGTCCCCTAGATGCTCTTGTAGCCTAGCTTCCTCCCCTCCTCTGATCAGCTCCAAAACATCTCTCCGGAGACTGGAGACTTCCAGGCTTCTTTAGGAAAGGCTGGAGCAGAGAGCCAACGTGTCACCCCTCTGTAGTCAGAGAGCCCAGGGCTGGATCTACCCGCAGAGCCCTGGAAGCCCAAGAGTGTCTAGCGCTCTGGGTGAGGGGTTCACAGCAAGCTGCACCTGCCTCAGTTCTGATCCCCACAGGAGCACTGCCATTTCCGGTGGCGCCCCCAGGAGGGATTGATTCAGGGCCTGAGCTCTATATTCGAACAGAGCACCTGGCCAGTCTCCAGCCTTCCTTCAAACGTCAGTCCCTTCCCGGCTGTAGACGAGATGACCCACCCTAAAGCCAGTAGCCACCATCTGATGGCCAGGGGCAAAGCCCTGCGCGGTGTTGGGGATCTGGGGACCGTGGGCAGCCGCTGTTGGTGGCCTTCGGAAAGAAAAGTCACGGACCAGGCCCTCAGGGAGGGTGCCTAGGCTGCCAGCCAAAGCTCCCACCGCGGTGGTGAACCCCGAGAGGCATGGGGCAGCCTCGGATGCAGGCGGGGACCGAGAGGTCTGCGTGTCTTGGGAAGCTGAGCCACGGGGCTCCAGTGTGGCTCCCTCTGGGCTGCTGGCTCCAGGTGCAGCGGCCCCACTGGTCTCTCCTCTCCGCCTCCTCTTCCTTCGGAAGTTCCCATTATCGAACATCTTCTCACAGTTTGGGTCCAGCGTCCAGTAATTGCCTTTACCTGTGGAGGAGGGAGGTTCAGAAAGCCCGGGGTTGACCCCACTAACCCCCATGGAGATGGCCCTGAACCCTCCTTGTCCCAAGCCCTGAGGAGGTACTTTGTGTCAGGAATGGGCCTTTATAGTCATACTGCAATAATATGGGTGCTCCACAAGGACCCAGCAACGGACCCTTGAGGGAATACCCAAGTACATCAGGTCGGACGCTGGAGAGATGACCCAAGGGAATCTGAATTGTCTGACCACACCTGGCCTCTGGGTAGGGTTCGACACTCTTCAGAGGCTGATCATCCGCCCCCACCCAAACCTGTCCCAGTTTTTTTTAAAGGTAATCACTATTTCCCCCCATTTTACAGGGAGGTATATCGAGGCCCAGAGATGTTAAAATTCCCAAGATCACCCAGCTGACTAGCTTTCTAGGCTTCAAGCAGATGCGCAGAACCCTGAAGGTGCTAGATTGGAAGCTGAAGCCTAAAACGTCTTTCCCCATTTCACACAACGGAAGTTATCTAATCTGTGCAATGGTGGGTCTTCCAGGGTCGCTTCCACCCTAGTCACCCCACTAGCCGCCTGTAACAGGGGTACTGGGCGGGGTGCGCATGCTGCCGGTTACCTGGGTCGTTCTCATCTCGGGGCACCTTCTTGAAACAGTCATTGAGGGACAGGTTGTGGCGGATGGAGTTCTGCCAGCCAGCCTTGCTGCGCTTGTAGAAGGGGAAATTGCTGGCCACGTACTGATAGATCTGGCTGAGCGTCAGCTTGCGCAGCGGTGCGCTCTGGATGGCCATGGCGATGAGCGCCGAGTAGGAGTAGGGTGGCCTTACGAGCCTCAGCAGCTCCTGCTGCCCCGACAGGCTCAGCCACGCGAGATCGGGGCCCGCCAGACCGCCTGCAGCACCGAGGAGCGAGCCCGGGGCAGCCAAGGCAGCTGCAGCGTAGGGTGGAGCCGGTCCCGGTCCCGCCGCGTAGGACGCGGGGCTAAGCGAAGCCGAGTTCATCCACAGGCGCCTGCCGGAGCCCAGATCCCCGCGACTGTAGCCCGGGGAATGAGTGACTGCCGCGCGAGTCAGGCCATGCGAGACCGAGCAAGAGCCCAGGCTATCACAGAACCCAGCCATGTTCAGCTCTCCGGCCTGGGCCGGTGCAGGTGGCTCCGCATCGAAGTTCATGGGCGCTCCATTCTCCCAACGATGCTACCCCACCCTCCTGCCCTAGGTCCTTTAAATGCCATTGGAGCTTGGGGAGTATGGGGGGAGAGTATCAAAGGTAGTGAGTCTCCTCCCCTGCTGTCCTTGGTGAAGCTAAACTGCGTCTCCGCCCTCGGGTCAGTTTTCTGCCCCGCCCTGGGACACCAAGAGGCTCTGTCCCTGTAACTCTTCCAGGGCACCTAGGTCCCTTTGGGCTCCGAGTTCTTCCTGGCTTGCAGTAGTCCCAAGGACGAGGACCCAGGGTTCTCAGATCCCAGCTCCTAGGGTTAGGCTAGGGAACTCCGCTCCAGGCATTAGTCCTTTTGTATGTCTGGGGCCTTAGCTCTACCTCAGGCCAGAATTGAGAGTGTAGTAGTCTCCTGCCCAAGGAAGCTTGCTTTTCAGACCCTGGAAGAGTCTGGCGCCCTGTAGACTGGCGCACCTAGTTCAAGAGGCAGCAGTGAAAGCCTTCCTGGTTATCCCCTTGGAAAAACCTAAAAGGTGTCTTTGTGGTGTATCAGACTCCCTCCCTCCCTCCCTCCCTCCCTCCCTCCCTCTGTTTTGCTGCTGCAGAACATGGCAGGCTTTCCTAGCTCTCGGGCTTTGGGCTTCCCCTCGTGCCCCAGATCCTGGTTAAGCAGCAGCACAGCCAATCTTCCTGATGCTTTGCCTTAGGCACCATGGGGGCTTAGCGACAAGTGAGGCCACGGCTGTGGCACAGAGTGGTAGAGTTCCCACTGCCGTGTCTCTGAAGCCAAATGCCTGAAGAGTCAACATTTCTGGTGTAGGAGAAGTAAGGAGGTGGGCTCTATCCTCCACCAAATCACTGTCTTCAGTCTCAGAGAGTAATTTGGTGAAATTGGGCTGACCTAGGGACCTTCCTGATTACTCCAGCAACGTAATATTACACTGGTTAATAAGAGGAAAAGTCCAGTCAGCCCTGGCTTTTGGCTGAGGAGGTACCTGCTGCTCGGATCAGTGCTTTAACCTAATCTTGGAAGGAAGGAAATCTGTGCTGTGATAGCAGACTGACAGCGTGTGACAACCAATCCATGAGGCGGTTTGACATGAGCAGGAGGAAGTGAGGCTCCGACTAGGACAAATGTGACCTCAGCACTCTGTAGCCTTTAGGAAGAGGCTGGTTAACTAAAGGTAGCTGCCAGCTGGTGACGAAAGTGGCCACTCATGATGTGGGCTCTCTAGCTAGACTGTGCCCCTGCCTCCATTCCCCACTCTCCAGAGGGCTGGGGGGAGCGTGTACTCTCAGATAGTGCCAAAACCCCCAAAGGCAACACACACACACACACACACACACACACACACACCTGCAGAGACAGGCTGAGGGAAAACTCTCTGAACTTCCCCTCCTGGCTTCCCAAGGTGTATCTATTACATTCCCTAAACAGCAAGCAGTGCCACCAGCCTCTCTGTTGAGCCACTTCCAAGATGTGCTCAAATTACAAAAATGTTAAAATTATAAAAATGTTCTCTGTGAGTAAACACCTTTTGAGGGACGTTTCTTTACATCGGTAAACGTGGCAGTGTTCCCCATAGTGCCTGCAAAGGGGCACAGGGGCGCCCTCCCTCTTTCAGCATTTGTCACTATTTGGGACCTTTTCTCCACCCTTGGGAATCTTGCTGTAGAAGAAGAAGCATCTTCTGCTTTTTTTTTTTTTTTTTTTTTTTTTTTTTTTTTTTTTTTTTTTTTTTTTTTTTTCTGAGACAGGGTGTCTGTGCTTCCCTGGCTTCTCTGGAACTCACTCTGTAGACTAGGCTGGCCTTGAACTCATAGAGATCCACTTGCCTCTGCCTCCCGACTGCTGGGATTAAAGGCCACCACTACCTGGCAGGAAATGGTTTTATTTTCTAGTAGCCTGAGTGGCACAAGACGGGGCATCATAGAGCCTGTAGCGCTGCTTCACCCCCATGATCTCGCGAGAGTCCACTACGGGAGCTGCAGCCAGCCCGTGGGTGATGGGATCTCTAGGAATTCACTTGCCTTCGCTGCCCTTTCTATTGTGAGGTGTCTGACAGGAACATGGCTGCTCTTTTTTAGGGTTTTGATGACCCAAGGCGTTAAATGGAAAAGAATTTGCCTTACAGAGGGAAATTTTATTTTGTCCACAGTTGGCTGTAATATTGTTTAAAAAGCTGTACGTAGCCATTGAGACAACATGTCACCGGTGTAAAGACAGGTAATAGGCCAGTGGCGTGGAATGCAGAGCTGAGTACACCTGTGTACCTACAGCCAGCCGGCTTTCCATGAAAAACCTGAAAATACACAGCAGAAGAAAGGCCACGTTTCCAGGAAATGGTGCTAGGAAAGCATTCATATCCATGTGCAGAAGGAAACTTGACTCTCATCTCTCATCAGTTATAAAACACAGCTTTAAAAAGACCAAAATGTGAACCCTGGAACAATGAAATTGTAGAAGACAATGCAAAATACTTCAGGAAGGAGGCTTTTGTTTTCCCTTAAAGCAGAGTAAACAAAATCAAAGAAAGGCAACCAGAATTGCGGTTCGCTGACAAGCTTCTGCATTGTGACGTCATGAGCTACAGAACTGGAAAAAGTATGTATGAATTGTGTATTTGAAAGGTGGTGATTTCCAGAATAGCCGTGGAACTCCGAACTCAACAGCAAGTCCTAATAACCTGGTTCCCAAACAGACAATAAACCCCAGTGCCTAAATTCTCCCTTCAAAAGATAACATACAAATAGATAACGGCAAATGAAAAGATAGCGAACATTACCAGCCACCAGAGTAACGCAAATCAAAGCACAATGAGATATCAACCAGCTAAAGGAAGGATGGTTATTATAAGAAATTTAAAAGATAACTAATGTGGCGAGGAAATAGAGAAAAGGGAACCCTTGCACACTCAAGAAATCCCAGATCCCTTCTTCTACTCCTGGAAATAGACACTACACAACTTCTATCTGCGATCATCTTACTTACTGTATCTTAGCACCCAAGACATACTACCTATATCCACTTGTAATTTCGTTTCCATGCGTTTCCATGCTAGACTCCCTGCCTCTGGCTAATCACCATTCTTCTCTTGACCTCTCTGAGGTCAAGAATTCTATATCCTGTACATGGGTGACATCATATGGTACTTGTCTTTCTCCTCCTCCTCCTCCTCCTCCTCCTCCTCCTCCTCTTCCTCCTCCTCCTCCCCCCTTTCTTCTTTTTCATCTTTTGAAGAAGAAGAAACCGTGATGAGTATTTGAGAAACTACATGTCAAAATGGATGTATCCATGTATTCAAACATCCCTTGGTCCCCTGTATTATGTACAATTTTGATTTTGTACATAAGTAAAAATAAAAATTAAAATTAAAATCATTCTCTAGGGGGGAAAACACAACACACACAGTTTAGAGAATCAAGTCAATAGTGAATTTTGAGAGTGCATTGAGTCATTGCTTATGATACAAATGGATAAAGAACAGCAAAACCTTTCCAGGTTCTAGTCATTACAGAGTTTCTCTCTGTCTGAGGCTGTAACTCTTGAACATTGTGGGCTCTAGGACCTCCAAGATCAAGTAAGCCTTCTGGTAATTTCCCCGTATAAAAATTATTACAGTTGGTGCCACATTTCTTTTCCCCCTTTCTGAGTTCTGAGCCTGTCTTTACTGTAATAGCTTTCTGAGCTTTCAATAGGCTGGACCCCAAAATGACCGTCAGTAGATGAAGTACAGTTATTTGGGGGAAAATGTTTCAACACCTGCATCATCTTTGATGGAACTCTGATGAGAATTTTTTGAAGAGGAAAATATGTCTAAGGGAGAACTCACAAGGCTGAGCTCACGTTCTGCGGGTTCTCTAGGAGGAACAGCACTGGGCCATTTTCCAGTCTCGGACCCTTTAGAAGTGACCTGCTACCCACATTGCGGGCAGTCTTCCCGACATTCATCACCCAATCAAGCCCGCCTGCAGCCACACCCACACTGCAGCTGCGCCCACACTGCAGCTGCTCCCCCACCACAGCTGCACCCACACTGCAGCTGAAGCTGTACCTCCTCTTTGACCAGGCTACCCTCTCCTGTGTGCAGAGCTGGGGTGCAACATAAGAGACCCTTGGGTGTGGCTCTTAAAGAGCTCACCACAAGGCCCAGGCAAAGACCCTGCTCCCCAGTAGCCTTTTTAAGTGGCTTTTGTTCCCACTTAGGCTTCTCAGCCATTAGGGATTTAGTTATAGAACTAAATCCCTAGAGGCATGTCCTTGGGGGAGGGGTGCCTTGAGTTATCTTCACTCTGTTTCCTGTCTACCAGGAGATGAATAGGCTCTTCCCCCCACACTCCTGCCACCATTATGTGCAACATTTTGCCTGAGCTTGTGGGGCAAGCAAAGATAGACTGAACCCTCTGACTCTGTAAATGAACATGTCTTCTCTCTAGTTGTTCCTTAGATATTGATGATACAAAAGTAATACACTCAGTTAAAAATTTGGCTTTCCGTACATGTTAAACTCTCATTTAAATATGTTATTATCTATCATCTATCTATCTATCTATCTATCTATCTATCTATCTATCTATCATCTATCTATCAATCATCTATCTATCATCTATCTATCAATCATCTATCTATCATCTATCTATCTATCTATCTATCTATCTATCTATCTATCTATCTATCTATCTATCTCTCCATGTACCTGTCATATGTCAAGCTATTTATCATCTGTCTATCTTAGTTGCGATTCTGATGCTATGATAAAATGTCATAACACAAAGCAATTTATATAAAAGTTTATTTTGGGTTATGGTTTTGAGAACTGTATGTCCACAATGGTGGGAAAGGCATGGTGGCAGGAGGCTAGAGCCAAAAGCTAGAGACCACCTCAACATCTCAACCGTATACAGGAAGAAGAGAGTAAGAACTGGAGGTAGCAGAGGCTGTAAACTCTCAAAACCATCCCCAGTGAAGTACTTCCTCCAGCAAGGCTGCACCTCCTGAAGGTTCTACAACCTCCTCAAACAGCCCCACTAACTGGGGACTGAGTGTTTAAATGCACTAGTCTTTAGAGGGCGTTTCTCATTCAGTTAACTTCTATCTGTCTGTCTGCCTGCCTGCATCTATCTGTCTGTCTGTCTATCTATCTATCTATCTATCTATCTATCTATCTATCTATCTATCTATCTATCTGTCTGTCTGTCTTCTATCTATCATCTATTTATCATCGATCTAATCTATCATCTATAACTAGAGACTGAACTCAGGGCCTTGCATGAGCTAGGCAAACACTCTGCACCTCTGACCCTACCACATGCAATCTTGATATAAAATTGAAGAATGACTTTTGCTCAGGTATGCTTTTCCTCCCAATGTCCCATCCTAGGGAGACACTGGCCAGGATTTAAGTATGTCTCATTTAACTAATTTCACAACTGTTTTGCATTTTATATGTTAACTTCTGTTCTAAAAACTCCAAATATTAAATTAAAACTCATAAATATTTTTTGTTTTTTTTTATTCTTTAACATTCAGTGTCGAGCAAAAACAAACAAACAAAATGACATTGTTCTACATACCGCAAACCTTATTGCTGCTACCTAATTAACTCAATTCCCGAACATCATATAAAACAGTAAATATTTAAATTCTCAAATTATCACTAAATAATTTTAACATTCATGTTTTCAGATCAAAATCCAGTATATGCATGCACCTGCTCCAGTTTTGAGCTTGTGCTTTAAGTTTCTTTTATTCTAGAACAGCTCCTGCCTCCCACTGCAGGCATCTTACATACATGTACTACTTCTGGGGGAGGTGCTGTACCCTGAGTGTGGAGAGAGTCCCGTATCTGAGCCGTGGTATTTTCCTTGTGGTGCAACACAAATAACTGAGTTTCCCGCACCCCAACAATGCTGGAGGTCAGGGCTGTCGGAGCCAGCCTGGGAGGTAGCAGGGAAGCAGCTAAGGTTTATTGTCACACCGAAAAGCCCAGGCCACAGCTTAAGAGGCTGAGAACCCAGTGAGTGGAGGCTCCTTTTACAACAGTCATGGTAGGCTTTATGGACCCTAAGGGGTGGGCTTGTGGACCTGCTGCGAGGTTGGTGGCTCTATAGTAACTCTTCTTAAATTAAGGAAAACTGCTCAGCTGATTTTCTATAGTTAAATTTTACTAATTCACATTAATAAGGACACGAAACTTGCATTGCATGCTTCACTTGTGGTGAGAGCTAGTGTTGGGGGGGGGGGAAGATTAGAGTGACTTAGGTTCAGTTGAGGCGCGGTGGTGAGGGGGCCACTGCTCCTGATATGGAGTTTGGTCATGGAGTTGAAGGGGTGGTGGCAGCTGGTCTCCGAGATGGTGTGTGGCCTTCTACAGTCCCAGTCCTCAGGTCTTCCCACACGAACTGCTGCTGGTTTGTATTTGAGTGATGGCCTCAGCTGAATCAGCCGTCCCACTGGGAGTTAGAAAGTAGAGATTTGAATTCTGTCATTTCTTTCAACATTCATTAGCAGGCAATTTTCTATAAAAAAAAAATCAGTGAAGCAAATATGACAGTTATCCAGAGACTTTGCCATCAGCTGTCTCACTTGACTTATCTGAACTGTAACACACACACACACACACACACACACACACACACACGTGTGTGTGTGTGTGTGTGTATAGCCCAGGCTGGCCTTAAATTTACTATGTAGCCCACCCAGGCTGACTTTGAAGTGGGCACTCTTCCTCCCTCTGTTTCTGGCAACTAGGAATGACGGTATAAACCACTTCAACCAGCTTTTATTGTTCAGCTCTTTTCATTTGATGATGATGATGACTTAGGCAGGGCTCCACTATGTGCTACTGGCTGGCCTGAAAC
This sequence comes from Alexandromys fortis, assembly GCF_014885135.2. NCBI lineage: Eukaryota > Metazoa > Chordata > Mammalia > Rodentia > Cricetidae > Alexandromys > Alexandromys fortis. The sequence continues at coordinate 4,079,209 of NW_026067909.1, read as the reverse complement.
TTGCTGAATAGAACGGATTGGATTCAACTGCTTCTGCCTCCCAAGGACTGGGATGAAAGGTATGTGCCACCATGCCCAGTTGAATGTATTCCACAAAACTCAATGAATTCATTACAAATTTCATTTTATTGGCTCTATCTCTCTCCTCCTGTCAATAACATCAGTGAATTATGGATTTTATGTATTCAGTGTTTCAGTACATTGCAATTATGTGATACTGATATTGTTCAGAAGTGGTCCTGTGTCCTTTCACAGGGCTCTGCCCGCTGTGGCTGTGTCTCAGTTTTGGACACAAGCTGTCCCAGCCTTGACGTACACTTTCCTGACCCTGACTGTCTGACCGTCTATTCTCCAGTGCTCCTGATTCTTCTCACTGAGGCATTAATACGAAACCAAAATATAGGGATGGGTGTCTTTAGTTTCCTTCGAAGATGTAACAAGTGCTTCTAGACTTCTCCATAGGCAGACCTAAGAAATTCATTTTTAAAAACCTGAAGTTAATATAGTTTTGATTTAAATAAAACATTTAGCATTTCTTAAAGATAAATATTAACTTTTACTCTACGCTTGAAGCTAGAAATATTGATTCCTAAAAAGGTCACCATAATTTCTTCTTGTTTTATTAAATAACCAGACTAGTGTTAATATTAATGGGATAATAGATGAGGCTTAGTAACACACACACACACACACACACACACACACACACGCACACGCGCACACATGTTAAACCATGCCCCGGAACCTGTAGCTTCCTTTATGGGTGGGTTCATTTCTCTGCATGACTCTCAGCAGCAGTGGCTCATGGTTAGGTTCACTTTGTGTCATTCCATTTATGTTCAAAGTCTTGAATTTGCCTAGAAGTTAGAATATGTGGTTGGCAATTCACCTGCACATATTTTTCCTTCCTGTATGTATTTACTAACTAGGTATGATAGACTTACATAGATGATTAGACCTATCACAAGCCTAGGAATCAGCAAAGGACACTGAAAGCTCCAGGTGGCAAGGGCCATCTTGTGTCTTTGCAGATGACGCTTTCCCAGTGGATGAGTAGTTTGGGAGCAGAGAATGGTGGTCAAGAGATTTGGTTCACTCAGGTGGTATCTGGGTTGTGCTAACTACTGCCTATGCGATCTGGGATGAGTTAACTTGGGGCCTCAGTTTTCCCCCCTCCCCCTGGCAAGAGGAGTCAGTCACAGCCCTCCACCTCACCCCCAGGCTCAATGAAGCAATTTCTGTGAATTTGCTTCTGGGAGCATAAGCTTTCATAAGTCACATGGTACATGCTTTGTTCATAGCAAAGAATGAAAACCCAAGTCCTAGCAGAGGAAGGAGAGAGGCTACGTCCACACCCTCCAGAACAGTCCGGTGATTTAGCCCAGGGGGCCCTCCTTTCCTCCAGGGAGCCTCCAGCCTGTGATTATGTGGTTGTGGCGCCATCTAGTGGTAATGAACAGAGTCTGTTTCCTCAAGGAGCCTTCTTCAATATGGAAAGTGATTAGTGAAATGTCATACCTCCCTCATTAAAGTTATATGCAGAATCCATAGTCATCAATAAAGATATCTTTGAGTGAAATTTATATTAAAAATACAACTTTCTACTAAGGATTTAGTTAATAAAAAGTAAAGAATTTCCCACAGAGAGAACAGTCTGCTTTATTACGAAGTCTTCTCTGAAAAACATTTTTTTTAATTTGAAAGTTAATTTTCATGACGTGCATGGATATTTTTAACACAGTGAAGCACAGCAGTTAGCAATAGGGTTCAGTGTTGGCCAGTTCACACAAGGCGGGATTGGGACATGAGGTTCCATTCACCCTTCCCAGCGCTTTAGGAGCAGGGCTGGTAGCCGCTGCGTCTTTCCCCACTTGCTGTTCCTTCTGTCTGCAGGTGCATTGAGAATCTCAGAGGCACTCATGAAGGGAAGAGCTGTGACCAGAAAGCAGAGGCCATCTTAAAGTTCTGCCAGTGCCGCATTATTGTGTGTGCACCTTCAGGCATGTACTTTAAACGTGTACATCTCTCCCCCAACCTCTCTCTCTGTCTCTGTCTCTCTGTCTCTCTCTCTGTCTTTCTCTACACACACACACACACACACACCCAGGCGTGCATGCGTGAGCGTGCACACGCGCGCACGTGCACACACACAACACACACACACACTTCCTAATGCCCAGACTGGTCTTAAATTCAAGATCCTCTTGCCCAGTGCTGGTATTACAGCTGTGGGATGCCAGTGCAGCCGGTGCCTCCATTGCCACCAGTGTCAGAAATAAGGCTTTTCTGCAGCACTGGAGATGAAACTCCCAACCGTCTCCGTGCCGGGCAAGGGCTCTGCCATTGAGCGACACCCCAGACCCTGAACTTTCTTAAGCTTTAGTTTTCTATCCGTAAAATGCTCCACACTCGGGTTCTATCTGTAAGAAACATAAAGAAGATGTTATGGGAATCCTCTGTAGAGTATGACGGGTTTTGCAAGGGTATGATAGGAGGGCTTTCTTCCGTGAAAGACATGTACATTGAGAAATGCATGTAAATGTTATTTGGTTTGGTTTTTGTAAAACTAAAACATTTTAGAGGTTTGTTTTTAGGTGTCTCTATGTGTGGGTGTGCCCACGTACATGTGCAAGAGCCCAAGGAAACTAGAGGATCAGATTTCCTGGAGCTGGAGGTCCAGGTGCTTGTGAGAGCTGAGTGCGATGCTGGGAACCAAACCTTGGCCCTCAGCAGGACAGACAAAATGCTGCTGAGCTACCTCCATCACCAAAATAAAAACAAACGAACTAAGAAATGAGCTTCTCCTCTTCTCGACAGAAGTCTGCTGAAAACTCAACCTTCACCTGCCTGTGTTCATCTCTGCAGACACCAGTGTGGTCTATCATGTGGCTCAGAGCTTGTACCCCTCAAAAACAGGTGCCAAGTATTTGCGCCAGGTGCTGTCCACAGCACCCACTTCTCCATTCGCCCTTGTAGGGCCTTTCTTTGTGTTCTTATTCTGCTAGGGCAGAAACCTTCGGAAGAAGCTGAGGTCCCATAACAGTTTTTGCCAGGTGAGTTCTCACACCAGGCAGGTGGTGAGAACACTCTTGTTTCTGATGATGCTCCAGCTAGGCAGGGCAACAGGGCTCCAATTCAAGGCAGCAGAGGCAGCATGGGAGCAGGAGACTCTGCAGCCGCTCCTTTAGTGTCGGCAAATGACAGTGGATGTCTTCTTGCATCGCTGGCAGCCTGCTCTGCGTAGAAAAATAGGGCCTGTGCGCTGCAGGGTCCAGGGCAAGCTGCCTCTAGCAGCGATCTGGAGCCTTAGCAACACCTCACGTCCTCATCACCCTTTGTTCCTCCAGCTCTTAATATAATTTCCTAACTTGATGTCCATCAGAATTTCCCTATGTGTGGCCCCTGACGCAGTCTCTGTCTTCCTAATGGGACACCAGCTGGTATGTTCAGGAATCCATGAGGTCTTAGCTCTGGGTTAGCTCACTGCTAATGTCTTGATGGTCCTCAAGGCCAGACTCCAAATTATAACTAGGGATAGAAAAAGCACAGCACACACTTCCACATGTGCTTTGGGATATGTGAACACCTGTCCTGGTGGGAGATTCCACGGAGGTGTCCCACAGTCTGCACGCAGGCAGAGTCCTTGTCATTGTCACCTTAACTGGAGACCACAGGACTCAGTGAAACCTAAACTCCAAACACCTCCCTTCCCCAACGTCAGGTTGTCCCAGCAGTCACCGTGAGTGCTCAATTCACAAGTCCCATGCATGGGAACCCCAGAAGCAGTTTCTGGGAGAAAGAGGCTTCTCTCTCTTGTCCTTGTGACTGCACAGCACTTTGGGGACCACTTCTCTTTTTTCAAGGCATGTCACTGTCATTGTTTAACCAGTTCCAGTGTATCCATGTGTGGACTGGGCTTAGTTAGTTCTTGGGCTAGCTTCACAGATACACATCCCAGTTCTCACAGATTGCCATTCTGAAACATGCCGATTCGACATCAACATCTGAAACATACTCAATCCCTCAAATCACACAGGCGTCTGTGATAAGGCCTGGAAGGCAGACAGCTGTCTGGAAGCCGGCTAAGGCAATCATCTACGGGTGTTGTCTGCACAACAAAGGGCAAGATATCTTATTGGGTTCACAACAGAGACAGGATGTTATGAGCCTGGGGGTTCCTGGAGAGGTGACTTAGAGGTTAAGAGCAATGACTGCTCTTTCAGAGGACCTGGGTTCAATTCCCAGCACCTACATGGCAGCTCACAACTGTCTGCAGCTTCAGTTCCAGGGGATCTGATACCCTCTTCTGACTTCTGCAAGTAGTACACAGATACACATGACAGGTAAGACATTCATACACATAAAATAAAAATAATAAAAAAGACACAAAATCTTGGGCTTGTCTGGATAGCACTTACTGTAATAATAGTGATTCATGGGCCCAGAATATGGCTCTGTGGGAAGAAGCCTCATGACTTGAGATTGATCCCCAGATGCCATAGTGGAAAGAAATTATTTACTCCCAAAAGTTGTCCTCGGACTCCCACACATTTGCCATGGCATGCTTCTTTCTAAATAATAATAATAATAATAATAATAATAATAATAATAATAATAATAATAATAAATAACAATTAACAAACAAAATGAATAATTAAAAATAAAAATAGGTACTATATTTGTACAAAATTCAGGACTTTTTTAAAGGAGATCCTGCAGTGAACTAAGAACATGTACTTGTGTACATATGTGTGTGAGTATGTGTGTGTGTGCACATATGTAGAAAGCAGGACAGTTTTTGAGTTGATCTCTGAATTTCAGCTCAGAGAAATGCACACACAAGTTTCAAAGGAGGACGCTTCATATTCTGTCTGGAAGGAGAGGCTATTTCTACATGGGGGGAACAGGGGTGCCATGGCTAACTTTACCAACTTAACATGACCTAGCATCACGTAAGGAGAGAGGGTTGCTGAGGGATTATCTAGTTTAGGTGGGCCTGAGGACTTGCCTGTGGGGATTGTCTTGGTTGCTCACACGGATGTAGGAAGACCAAGACCACTGTGGGCAGCACCATTCCCTAGGCAGAAGGTCCTGCGAAGCACAAGAGAGGAGCAGGCTAGCGGAGAACAAGCAAGCAAGGATTTGTGAGTTTACTCTCTCTTCTTGATTTTAGGGTATGATGCTTTTTCTGCCAAACTTCCCCGACAATGCATTTTAACATGGACTTTTAAACCAAAATGACCCTTTCTTCCCTAAATTGCTTTAGATCATGTGTTGTTTTTGTTTTTGTCACAGTGACAAGCATGTAAACTAGAACATAGAACTAGAACATAGAACTAGAACAGACTCAGGCCCCACTGCTCATGTCTGAGTTTAATCATCTCTCTCTATCTACAGGGAAGATTTCTGCTGCTTCCCTCCCTTCTTGCTCCTCAGCCAGACACTATGAGTTACTTACTCTAGTCACTATTTCCTGGTTGCTGTGTGGGATGGGATACTGATCTGGAAACATTAATTGGGGCTGGGGATTGGCATGACTGCTCCTTTGTGGACTTCCAAGCCATCCCTGATTTTAGATCCTTCCCACATCACTTCACTGTGTAATTGGGACGTCCAGTCTTCAGAACATGTTAGCATGACACGTTGCACAGAAAGCTTTCTAAGTGTTGTAACAATAAAAATATTTAGCATTCCGGACTCTATTCTCGTCATTTTCTGCATCATTTCCACCCTCACCTTCTCCAGCAACTCCTTCGTGCCTGAGCATTTAAGCTCCCAATCCCAAGAGGAGCTGTGGTAAGTCTAAAGCAGTCACTGAAGTAGACAGGTCCAAATTCAGTCTTGACTTCTCTGAGTGAGTGTTTAACTGCACTGTTTTGCCATCCAACAGGAGGAGAGGTCTGTGGGGGGAACGTAGTTGCATTGTGTGAGTGTGTATACCTTCCTATCAAGGGGCACCGTGGTTTATAATTCCCAGGTAACACATGTCTCTAAGGAGGGGCTGAACTGATTCAGTTGTCCTTGTGATTTAAGAGCGAATCTGTCTGGTTCTTCTGCACGCCCGTCAGGGATGGGGCATGGATGGATATCTTGTCTCAGGCAGGCACAGGACAGCACCTGGCTAGCACTTAACAGCCCAGATGGAGACTCTGGGAGTCCTCACAGCATCTGTCTGTAATGGACAGACCTTTCTGCAAAGCCACAGATAACTTTATTGCTAAGACACCTTCGTAGTCCCCACGCTCTGGGCACAGTTTAACAACCCCCATCCAAAAATTGAACACGCCCTTGGCCAGTGGACTAGTGCCTGACATCAGGGCTCTTCTTTTAAGCAATTCATCACTCCGAATGGGGGGGGGGGGACAACCAAGACTCATGAATCAAAACAAGATAGCTTTAAATTTCTAAGAAGTTTCCCGGGGTCCAGAATCCGCCTGGAGGGTGTCCTGGCTTTTTTTTTTCCCCAGGCACATTCTTTTGAGACCAAAGGTGATCTAATTACTATTTACAAAGGACATTTGAGCAGCTCAGAACTAACAACCCAAAGCTTTGAACCTTGGCTGTTTAACTATCCGATGATGATAGTGTGGAGGACTTTCCTGTTACCTGTAGTTACTGCAACTGAACCTCGAGCTTCTGAAAGAGCATCAAGGATGCTTGAGTCAGTAACAGCCTGGGTTCTCAGAGAGAAGGTCGCTGGCTTAACCTTTGAGGTGGCTATGCCTTACTGGGCTCAGTACGAAACCAGGGCTTTCTGGGAAAAGTCAACAGCCATGCCATGCTTCTCATTCAGTGACTGGTTAAATAGCTGTCACAGCCCCGACCGGATCCTTCTGGCTTTGATTTCTATCAGAGGCAGAACAGCACGGCACACGCATGACCAGGTTTCGTGCACCATCCAGCTGTGTGCTGGACAGCACAGCAGTCCTGCTGCCGGGCAGCTCACACCTCTGGTTCATCTCTGTTGCCCTGGCACTGTAGCAGAACACGAGTTTTCCATTTTTTTTTATTTACAGGATATTATTTATACACTGCACTTTAAAAGGAGAAATGCATAAATGTTACATGATTCCTTTAAGTACAGAGTTACTTTTTTTGAAAAAATAGAAAAATAGAACTTTAAAAGCGTGTTTTGTAATCATTTTTTTTTCCTGGTGGCCAAATGTGTGTGGGATTGTTTGAAGATAATGCCACTAGAACATCTTTTATATATTTAAAGACACACCCAAGGATATACTAATGATTTCAAAGATTAGCCATGTGAGTAAAATGATTAAAAACCCATCTATAAGACATCCTTAACTTTTTTTGCTATATTTCTATTGAAGGGCGGGACATGGGTGCCCAGGCTTGTGTGTGGAGGTCAGAGGACTACTTCCAGGAAGTTCTCTGCTTCAACCACAGGAGACCCTGGGATGGAACTTGGATCTTCGGGCTTGGTGATAACCTTTACCAGCTGAGCCATCTCACCGTACTGATATGTACTGGGGTAATAGATTGCTGATGTCTGCTCATGTACTGAAGCTATCGGAGGGCAATTCGAATTGAGTTGGTACAAACTTACCTGCATGTAAACTTTTTAAATAAGAATTTGATAATTTCATATACTAAGTTTGGGCATTTTTTTGATTAGCTTCTTATAAAATTCTTCTCCCTTGTAGGCCATGCATCTGCTTTTATCTCGTTTGTTTGTTGGTTTTACCTGCTGAATTTAAATGTGTCTGCTTGCCTGCCCTTTGGGGTGACGTGGCTTTTCATTGCAGACTGATTTACACGCTGTTCACCTCTTTCAAACATCTCTCTTTTTCGTCTTCTTCTGCTTTTTAAGAATAAAATATCCCACTTTGTTGAAATGCTTCGGTCTCTTTCCGCAAAGGCTCAGAGAGCAACAGGAAGCTGGGCCTTCTATGTTAATGTGTACACCCAAGATGAACAGTCAGGTCTAATTTTAGGCCCATCAACCTTGACAGCGCCTTCCTAATCACTTGGATTTGAACAGATATGCAAATATAGGAATGAGAAGTAAAGAACTCACCATTTAGAAGTCAGATCATTGCTAAAATTGCCTGCGAGGTGCATGGATTTGTAATTCATTCATTATGCTCTGATTCCAGAAATCTACAAGTTTAATAAAAGTAGAACATGGAAACCAAATGAGCAGTGTGCATTTGTGGATGAAGCCGGGGACGTCCCCCACCCACACAGATATCCCTGGACTCCCCTGTGGATATGGGAGAAATCGGGGTCCCCTTCTGAGGCTCTTATTCTTGCTAATAAAAGAATTTATGAGTAGACTCAAACAGAAGCTTGAGGACAACTTTATTAAAGTTTAAAGGAGGGAAAGATGAGAAGACAAGCTATAACTCTCAGCAGCTACCCACAGGAGGAAAACGTGCTGGAGAGAAGGCTCAAGCTTGGTGTCTGAGTCATTGGCATGGAGGTCCACCGCATGGCTGCGGGTAGACACATTTTGGGGATGGTGGCTATAGAAAGAGTAAAGAAGTCCAAAGCACTAGAAAAAGAAAATGTAGACTCTGGTTATTATCTGAAAGAGATAGAAAAAAAGAAAGAAAAAAATTGCACCTTTCTGAGTCTTTACTCAGAAGGGTGAGTGGGTGGGTCCAACTGAACCTTAGGGTTGTCTCAGCTCCTGGAGGCTGTGCTGTGGGTGAAAATTCTGGGAAGGAATAGTATAGTATCTCATTAAGGGGATAGCTATTTCACCTATCTCTTTAGCATAGCATAAGGTACACAGACCTTCCTAGGGGTGGTCCCTTAACCAGGCTGTTGACCCTGCTTAGCTAAAATATTAGGTCCCCACCCAGGCCAGAGATTCTTTTCTCTTGAGCAGGAGTTTTCCCTTAATAGGGTTTTATGGCTGCTCCAACACCGTGACTCAGATGTTTGCCCTCCTTTGGGTGCTGGGGAAATGATGGGTGAGGGATAAGTGACGCCATTTAACATCTTCCTCTACAATTCTTTGCTGGTTGAGACCGTCCTTTTGTTTATTTTTGTTTGTTTGTATGTTTAAAGATCACTATCAACAACATGAGTATCTGTCATTGCTCTCACTTCTAGGTCAAGGTTGGTCATCCTAAGTGTGAAATGAGACCTTGGCGGAAGCTGCATGGGACCCAGTGTTTGGTAGTCATGGACAATGTTAAAGGGGAAGAGAGAGCATCTAACCAGGTAAGCTGTAGATTTTATCTTCTGGATGGAGAAGGATGCTGGGTGGCTGGATGGCATCCAACAGCAAAGCATTAAATCACAGCCTCCCTGAGTTCCTGAGGCTGAGGCCTGGGTACCACAATTCATCTGTCTTCCTCTCCAGTAAACCGTTGAATGATCAATTCCTCTGCAAAGGATGGCCATAAACATTGCCAGCGGTAACCACAGAATTCTCATTTCATGAACCATCATGAGGCGATGCCTGATGATCAATGTTTAATCATAGGCAAGAATTAAAATATACAGCCTAGGTACATCCCCGAGGGTGGGGCCCGATGTTGGAGCCCAGCAGACAGACAGCAGGGCCAGATGGGTTGCTGACAGTCAGTTTCATCAGCTGGTTTCCAGGAGGTGATCTTGTGCTACCTTGAGAGCATCTTCCCCTCACTTCTGCCCACCCCACCCCACTGAACTTTGTTTGGTGAAAATATCACACTGCCACCTACCTCTGTCTGATGGAATTTTCTGGCAATCAGCCTTGATCTCACCAGGCTGGAAGACTCGTGGCCCTTAATCAAGGGCCAGAACAGTGCAGGCTTGAGAGACCTCGGGGGGGGGGGCAGTTGACCATTGAGGACACTGCCGGTTCTCCCTTCTTAAGCAAAGCAGTGACACTGTTTCCTCCTGGGCCTTTGCAAATAGAAGAGGGTTATGTGTGGAGGGGCAGGAACTCAGTCTGAAAGTCCTTTTAAGTTCTAGGGGGGTTGATGGCTTGCTGCTACCCAGCTCAGGCAGACAGGCAGACAGACAGACAGGAACCCTAGTAAAAATTAAGATCTTGATATTGTATGGCCCGATGGGGTGATGCTGTTTGTTCTTACTAGTTTTCTTTTATGTGTCTTATGAGTCAGTACCGTATCCAGAAGGAACAAAAAAAGGGAATCCCGGGAGATGTCTTGCCACAGCCTGCATACTGCCGATTGTGGAATTTCTCCCCACCTCCTTGAGGCGTTCCATCAAGCTTGGGCTGGTGGGTGCAAGCCTGTGATGGGAACCCACTCTCTCCTGCCCACTTTCCAGCATCAGCCAGCAGGGCTCCAATTTCCTGATGGTCTTTTGGACATCCTGGGGGCTGCACCTGACATCTTCTCACCTGGCACCAGTACTCATATTGTCTTTCCTTTCTCCCTCCTTCCCCTTTGCTACCCTTTCCACTGTGTTTGCGCCTGGCCTCCTGGGGCATCCCATTCTTTATACCGTGTGATCCCATAGCTTCATCTACTTTTTATTCAGCCTGGAGCCCTCAGCAGCTTTGGCATTGCATTTTGTTTATTTTTTTAATTTTTATATTCTTATTCGGGGTCTCTGTGTGCATTGCATGAGAGTGTTGTGAATGTGTGTGTGTGTGTGGTGTGACTTTTATGTGTGTGGAAGAGTGTACACACCTGTATACATCTGAGGTCCAGAGGAGGACATTGGGTGTACTGCTTTATCTTGTCCTGCCTTGCCCTGGGGAGGTTGTCCCTGCCCCACTTCACCTTGGAGGGGGGTTCTCTACCCCACTTTACCTGGGAGGGGTATCTCTACCCCACCTTACATTGAAGGGGGCATCTCTGCCCTGCTTTACCTTGAGGTAGGTTGTCGCTCACTAAACTTGGAGCTCCTCCTGGCTTTGTCTCCACACGTCTGAGCACTGGGGTGAGTAAAAGAAAATAAACTATGAAATACCACTTAAAAATATTCCCTTTGGTAAAACAAGGTATGCCCCTGTTTGTAAGCACTAGTTTAAACATGTAAATACACATGCATGTGTTTGCACACACACGAACACGTGTGTTTACACTGTTTTGTGTATGTTGTCTTTTGCATTTTCCACTTTTAGTTGCGCAGTAGCTCAGACATCTGTCATTCTGCACTAGGATTGGCTTCCTACCTTCTGTTTGCTCATGCGGAAAGTCTGATTCATCTTCTTCTGGGGCCAGATTCAAAAGCAAACGAAAAATTTTACGTATCAACAGGAAAAAAAATGGCTCCTACCCTCCATAGATTAAATATATACTTTCGTTGGTTTTGTTTGATTTCTAATTCCTTTAACTTCCGTGGCTTAATTCATCCTGCCCCAAAATGTATTTCATTTAAAAATAAAATTTCTATGAATGCCATAACCGAGTTCCGATGTTTCTAATTGAGCTGGATCCTTCCCTCTTGTAGATTGTATTGTCTTAGTTTTTCTTCCCTGTTGCTGTGGATAAGAGGCTCAAACCAAAGCAACTTAACGGAGAAAGGCTTTATTCTGGCTTGCAGCTCCCGACACCTGCCCATCATAGCCGAGAAGTTACAGAAGTCGGAGCTTCTGCGGGTCACATCCCACCTGCAGGGAGTGACAAACGCGTGCTCAGTCCCCTTTCCCCCGTTTTGATAGTCCAGGATCCCATGCTCAGGAGATGGTGCTGCCTACAGTGACGTCGAATCTCTCTGGGGCTGGCAGGATGGCTCAGTGGGTAAAGGTGCTTGTCGCCGTGTGCCTGGGGATGGGAGTGCAACCTCCGGAATCCTTATGAAGGTAGAGGGGGGCAACAGACTCCCCAGAGTTGTTCTCTACCTTGCACACAGACACGCTGTGGCGTGTGCCCCAGCATCACGCATGCGTACACACATGTATGATGATCGCAATGGTAGAGATGGATCTTTCCAAGTCAGCCGACATCATCCCCCAAAGGCCCTCCCGCAGGCCCCTCTCCCAGGTGATTCTAGAGTCTGTCAAGATGACAATTAGCACCAAGCATCACAGCTGTCTACTGTAATTACCGGTGCATCTCCAGAAGTGTCAGTTAAACAGGCATCCTATGTTGAGCGGCACGCAGACCCCTGCCAAGAGCACACACGGCGCAGTGTCATGTGTATGTGTATAGTGTCCTGTGTTTGTCCTAGCACATTTTGGTTCGATTTGCAGGTTGGCAGGACATTTGCCATTTACTTAGCAAGCTTACAGCTGTAAATTATTTTCCATTGAATTTTGGTAATGAACACTTACTATAATTAAAGTGTTTTCCTCAGATCTATTTATTTTGTATTATAATCGTTTCATTATACTTAAGGACTTAGAAGATGTGATTAAAGATAGAGAGAGTAGGGGTTGATAGCACCCCCCCCCCAGGCAGGTGGGCTCTGAGGACTGTCTGAAGCCCACGACAGAAGGGAGGATGGGAGCAGCATCCAGTGGTTCTCAACCTGTGGGTTGCAACCCCTGTAACAAACCTTTAGCTTCAAAAATATTTACATTACGATCCACAACAGTAGCAAAATTACAGTTACAAAGTTTCAATGAAAATAATTTTCTGGTTAAGGTCACCACAACATGAAAAACTGTATCAAAGGGTCACAGCATTAGGAAAGTTAGGAACCACTGAAGTAGAGGCTTTCGTATTAACAGAAGGAGGGGGTTCCCGAGGGGGAGTGTGTTCCCGGAGAGAAAAGACCACACTTTTAACAGCAGCAGAGAGCAGTGCTTACTTTTAGTGAGACTCAGGTTGGAATCACATCAGGGCAGGCAGGAGACAGCTTTATCTGGATGAGCAATAAACTTTACAACATCAGTTGCCTTTCGCAAAGCAACTATTTGTGTAAGTTGCCATGGGTCACCAGGCTTCGACTCTGGGTGGTCAGGTCCGTTCACTGAAGTGTGAGGATTTAGCTTCTATGTTTGACCTTTTGTCTCTGCACTAATCTCAGCATTTAAAGCCATTGCTCCCTGGGTTGAGTCCCAGCAGACATCCCCATGTTGAAGCCCCAGTCCTGTGGGCACTTTGGTGGCAGTGATGGGAGCAGCGCTTTGGATCGGAGCATCAGGCTGGTGCAAGGGTCAGACTCACAGGGTAAATCATCATAAAACAGACACACACTTCAAATTAACAGCAAAAGGAAAGCTGTTGGGTAAAACACACAGCATTTTTAGACGGGGCTTTTAGAGGAAGAAACTAAGAGGGAAGGAGCGGGCACCGATGCCTGCTTTTGTCGGAATTCTAGATAGATTGAGGGAGGGAAGCAGAGTGCAATGAAAAGAACTCTGCTTCAAAGAAGAGCAAAACAAGCTTCCTGGGAATGTATTTCTAGTCGGAGAATTGTCAACACAGCACCACAAGTCATAAAAGATAATGGAGAGGTCTTATTATCTATAAAATTATAATTTTCCGTGAGAAAAAAAAAATCCGAAGTCTAGTGAAAGGCAACACTGTAAGAAGTGTCTGTGACCCAAAACAGCGAGCAAAAAGCCCAATTCCTTCCTCTCTGAAACCACAGAAAGTGAATGAAGAAAGGCAACAGCCTGACAGGGAAGCAAACAGCACGAAGGACCATGGCTTTCCTGGCACAGAGAGCATACTGATTAATCTAAGAAAACCTTATGCATAATTTAAAAACGCAAATAAATATGAAGGCAGACCATTTTCTTAGTTTCCCTGGCAGTTAAAAATTAAACAATACTCTCATAATCTATGAAATCTGAAATCATTCCCACTGCTTGTCAGAAATCAGTGCAAATTTTAGAAGGCTGTATCCTGTTATCTTAAGGTTTTAAAAAAATCATGAGTTTGTTCCAGATAAATCCATCCACACAAAAGAGATGTAGACGTACCTGGAAAGGGGACTAAGTGGTTGAGAGCATGGTCTGCTCTTCGGGAGGACTAGGGTTTATTCGAACCCCAGCACCCGCAGGGCAGCTCATAGCCATCTCTAACTGCAGATCCAGGAAATCTGAGGCCCTCTTCTGGCCGCTGAGGGAACTGCTGCATGTGCATGGTACATAGACCTCCCTCTCCATGCAGGCCAAACACCTATATCCATAAAATAAAAACAAAATATTTTCTTAAATTTATTTATTTACTGTGATGAGGCAAGGACTGAACCCAAGTTCCCTACAATTGAGTTACATCCTTAGAATCTAGAAAGTATCTCTTAACCAACTGTAGGAATATACCAGCAAGCACCTTTGCTGGAAGTCACTGATAGACTGGCGTGTGGCTGAAGTGGAAATGGAGCCGCCTTCCACAGGCTCAAAGGTCAGTGCGGCTGGAGAGGAAGGAAAGAGAGAGAGCGGCCTGTCAGGAAGTGACCTGACTCTGATTATGAACACTTTGCATTCCCGGCTTATCCGTGGAATGCACAAAGAGGGAAAGGCCAAGGAGACCTGGAAGAAAGCAATGTATAGGAGGAAGCAATGAATGAATGGGTGAGCGAATGAATGAATGAATGATGGGGGGACAGAGATATTCTGTTATTAGCGACCCAGGGAAGTCAGTCTGTAGATTAATTCTGTCAAGTTTATTGCATGGAAAAGTGCCCAGTCTTAAAAAATGAAAAACAAAGAGAGCATAATCCAGTGTTTCTACCATATATTACTCATGTTACTCAGCACACAAGACCTTGACAGGTAAAGGATGGAACAGAAACATACAGGCTGGAGGAAGGAGGAAGGAAGGGCAGTAGAACCCGACTCTTCTAAATGCCCCAGATATTAGCATAGAAGGGTTCAAGGCCATTGATATAAATATGCTCCAGGACGGTAAAGAACTTGCTTCATTGAGAATAAACTGGTGGGACTCGTAGACGAGAGATGGAAAGAAAAACAAGGGGAAAGGATGAAGCTATCACTCTAAAGGTGAAATAATACAGAAAGTAAATGTTTATAAAATGGACTCAGCAGCAGGAACATAGTCGATAAACTTGAGAAATTATGCAAACTGAAATAATAATGATAATAAGTATAATTAATAACAACAATGGATCATTAGTGAAAATGAAAGACTCCTTCCTGGTCTTTGCAATGATCTCAAATAGTTGATTATCAGTGCAAAGAAGAAAGAGAATGGACAGAACTGAGAACAAATGCTGAGATTTTTTTAACCTGATGGCTTTTTCCTCCATCCTTCCTCTAATCCTCCCCCTCCCTCCCTCCCTCCCTCCCTCCCTTCCTCCCTCCCTCCCTCCCTCCCTCCCTCCATTCCCTCCCCTCCCCTCCCTTCTGTTTCCCTCTTTCCCTTCCCTCCTCCTTCCCTCTTCCTTTGGAGCTGGGATCTCACTATGTAGTTCAGACTGATCTGGAACTTGCTATGTAGCCCAGGCTAGCCTCACCCCATAATATTCCCACCCCAGCCTCTCAAATGCCTCTGTCATGGTGTGTGCCACCACTCGTGATAAAATCTTAAACTTACATCCCCAGGATCAGCGGAATACGTATTAAGAAACATATGACTGGTGGATTTGAACACACCCAGAGAAAAAAGACAAACGACGTGCGGGCAAGCCAAGGTACAACTGACAGGAGCTGTTCACCACTTTCAATGGGGATAAAAGAGAATGAGATGATGTTTTCAAAGGATCAGAAGAAAACATTCCAGCACAAAATTCTACATTCAGTGAAAATATTGTCAAAAAAAAAAAAGAATAAAAGCATTTTCAAATGTCTGAAAACACAAAGAACTTTTCATCCACAGGAACAATGAAGGAATATGAGAGGAGGTTCCGAGGGGTGCAGGGAACACCCCGTGGAAAATTACAAAGAACAAAGGGCTGGGGGTGGTGGTGCACACCTGTTACCCCCAACTTAGGATTGTGAGATGCGGGCCAACCTTGGCACATAGTGACCTCAAACCACTAAAATAGACCACACATAAAATACAAGAAACAGATAGTACGTACAAGTACAGATTTTGGTGTGTGTACATTTTTTTTTCTTCTTTGATATTCACCAGTTTAGCACATCTGAGTCTGGTGGTAACTATCCTTTAGTATTATAAGAACTTCCAGGTTTTTCCAAAGCAGTGTTAGCATTTTATACTCTTGCTATTAATTTTCCTATACCCTCCTTGACATCTGTTATTGTTGTTTTGGCCTTGCCACACGGTAGCGGATGGAATGGAACTGACATTGGGCCCTTTTGCACACGCCCTTTGGTCATTTGCATGCCTTCTTGGGAAAACTTTGCCCGCCTTTGTAGCTGTGTTATTCGCCTTTTTATTGTGTTGTGAGAGCATTCATTATGTACTTTACATACTCTATATTCTCCTGGAGAAAGAAATTCTCAGCCGGCTAACGGGGAACTGTGATTCTGTATGAGTATGATCTGCCTGAAAATGTTTATGCTATTTTGTGTACACATTCCTGACAAAACAATGGAAAACCTTTACAGTTTGAACTCAGTGATTATGAGTTGTACAATGATCATTTGAGACTCTGTTAGTAACCAAGCTCATCTGTCAAACACACTCACCTTTCTTTTCCTGCCTAAGCTTGGACTCTACAAAGCCCAGATTCCTTGTACAGCTTCTCTTGTCTGGGAACCAACAGGGAGTGGTAGTAGAAGCCCAGAAATCTGGGAGATGGAGACAGGACTCAGTTTTCTGTTCCTCAAAGAGTTGGTCTCCTTATGTCTCCATAGGGTCAATTGGCCTTCTTAAAGGTCCAGGTCCCAGCTCCAATGTGACCCTCCTTCGAGTTCTCAAATCCCAATAATTCTCATTATTTCCTCATGATCCTCTCCCCAAACTCTATACTTTGGTTTTTGCTCTATGTCTTTCTCTTTCTATAGTATCCAGATAACAATTCTTTGTGGGAAAATTTTCTGCTAATAACTGGAGTCCTCTCTCTCAATAGCAGAACTTCTGAATAACAGAGTAGCCTGTTTTCATCTGAATCTTCTGTCTACTTCCCACATTTTAGAAAGAGAGACAGATGTCTTCCTTAGTCAACAAGTAGGGAAGGAACCCCAGGGTGTGATGCTGAGAGTTGAGGAGAGTGTGGAGGCCCAAAAATGTGAGCCTATTTCAAAGATCAGAGAGTTGGAACTTCTATTCCTTCAAGGTTATTGTGCTTCTACCTCAAACAAGGGTAACCCTAGATTTAGAGCAGAGAGTTTTGCTCTCTCAAGGTTATTGTAAACAGGTGTGGCTAATAGCCAGACCTTGTCTTTCAGGAACAGAGAAGTAGATATGTTTCTACCTCAAACAAAAGTCTAAGGATCCAAATAAGGTTCCAGTTCTCTTAAGGAAATAACACTGGATTCCACCCAAGGAGTGGTTTGCCTACAGAATGTTTTGGTCTAGGGAGTGAGCATGATTTGTTTTGTTCCAGCAACAGAAGGTTTAACTATGGATGTAGCCCGCAACCTTCAACTGGTCTACTCATTTCCTTGTATCATGTTAATGCAGTTTTTTTTTAAATCTTACTCATATCTCTTGGGGTTGGGGTATTTTAAGCAATTGGAAATTAAATGCAGGCGATTTCAGTATTCACTGGAACTCCCTCTCAGTACTATTCTATGTTTTTCTGTTTTATTATTTTCATATGGATCTTCATATTCTTTACTAATATTTCTAAATCCCCATGCCCCCACTCTGGAAAGTGGTATTTTTTTTGTCAAGCTTGGTCCCTAATAGGAGAGATAATACATCCCAAAAGATTGAGTGATATGTCTGGATTCATCAGGGTCTTCTCTCCAGAGGGGAACTGAGGGTTGGTTTCTCAGCTGGACAGAGTAAGATCTGGGCTTCTCCCAGGTCGTGGGTCATCTTGACGCCCCTTCCATGGTTCCCCTACTTTTTTTCTAAAGCTGTATTAAGGAATTGAATATTAACTGACAATTTCTGATTCTGTTGGCACCTGCCTCATTACCCTGTTTACTTGGCTGCTGGGGCTGTTCCTGCCTTTGATGTACCTCACACGAGGGTCTTTTGTAAATGCAGTTCTGAGCACTCCAGTACCTCAAGACTCTGTTTTTGTTTTTTTTATGCTTTTGCTTTTAGTTTTATTTTATGTACATTGGTGTGAGGGTGTCAGGTCCCCTGGTACTGGAGTTACAGATGTGTGTGAGCTGCCATGTGGGTGCTGGGCATTTGCTTTGGGGCCCAGGGTTTCTTGGAATTTTCTTTCTCGTTTCTTTTGGACCACTCATAAGTGATCCCTGCCATGAGAGACCACTCAGAGCAGCCTCTAGCCTCTGGCTCCCTCCCAGTCACCCAACTAGGGCCAGTGGCTTCATCAGAACCCTGCCTGTAGAGAGGAGACATCCTCCTATAGGCCCTGTGGTGTCAGTGTTTTGCGGGTTTTCACGTTTTCAGCTATGGAATATCAGCCACCCACCTGTGAGTGCTCTTCCGGTGTCCCGCGGGCTCTGCTTTTACTCAAACTATCTCTGCAACCACTACTGCTGGTCCTGTGGAAACTGACAAGATTAGTCAGGTCTGTGAGGCAGCTGTTTTTAATTTCAGCCCATGCTCCCCGCCTCAGCTTATGGCATGGTGGCTTGGCAACAGGGTGGATCAAGCTTCTAGGTCTCTCTTCTTATTATGTTTAAAACTCCCATGGCTCAAAAAAATGGCTTCACCATACAACACGTGACCATTGCCATTTTGACTGAGCTCAGGGGACCTTACCTCCATCTTAACTGAGGTCAGGGGACCTTACCTCTATCTTAACTGAGGTCAGGGGACCTCACCTATATCTTAACTAATAACTAGGTCAGGTGACAAAGTCCTGCCATCTTTACTGAGGTATTCCCTGCCTGGTCCCCTGGTTTACTTATGCTTTTGTCTCTAAATTCCTCTTGCTGACTCTGTTCCATGTGTGCTTTGCGTAGTGACGTACTTTTGGTAGGGTCCACCAAGAACATCAACTTCTCCCAATTCCTGTTCATTCTGTGTGTGTGTGTTGCATGCATGTAATTTAAATGCACCTATGTTTACTGTTAAATGTTATAATTGTCTGTTCATTGTATCTCATTCCAGACTACAAAGCAATAAGTCTCATGTTTTAAATTGGTATGTACTTTTATGTCTCTTACAGAAATATGGTATAAAATATATTAAGCTGTTCTCTACTATTGTCGGTTCTGCTGTTAACATTCTATTGCCAGCAGTTTTTAATTCTTTCTGTCTTTTTTTTACGAATGTAAATCCTACCTGTTAAGTTGAGAGCCAGTACAGTCAAGCTCAGATCCAGCTCTCCAGGCAGGTTCTATACTGTAGTTATACCTGATAAACAAGCCTCAACTGCTCAGAGATCTGGGAATATGGCATTTAAATTCTTAATTATTAAAAGACTTTTCATAACAAAAAGAGACAGGTTGGCTCCTAGCAGCAGCACTCTGCTTCCTCCAAAGAAGACAGATGGGCACAGATGGGCCAACCTCAATTCGCTCCAACTGCCATGCACTGACCACCGGGCAAACCTGCCTTTCATCTAAACTGAAGATATCAAGACAGTGGACAGAATCACTGGAATCGACAGCCTAGCTACTCAGGTCAAGGTAGGCTTGTCTTCCTACAGATTTCTTAGCTCACAAGATTTTCTGGAGCCTGGCAGACCCTGTACTAAACAACAAAAGGCAAATACGACCCTCAGTGACCATGGAGGACCCCAAGGAGTAGTTCTAGGTGCCAACCAAGTAAGTTTTCTGTTGTTTTTTAATCAATAACTCAGGTAAAATTTTATCCTTCTCATAGATCTCTGATGCAGTTTGACAACTGAGAGGTTTTGTTGTTGAAAAGGACAGCCTCACCAAAAATTTTCAATAAAATATTCTCTCTCACACTGCCTTTCATAGTCTTAAAGATACTTTTCATCATGCAAAAATATCTGTCACAGCCATTGTGCTGCTGTTTAAAACTTATATTTTCACAAACCCAAAAAATTCTTGGGAGTTCCAGGAAGCCAAATTAAAGGATCCACCTTAAGCAGGTCAGATACACCCCTCTCAACTTTCTGGTCCTAAAAGTTTTGTCTTCCTAAATTTAACTTTGTCCTCTGTTCTGCCAATACCTTAAACAGGTGTAAGAGACACAAGACATTTTTATACTGGACAGAAACAAAGACACCAGCTACCCCAGGATGTGACCAGCACCCAGCTTTCTCGAGTTCCCCCGCAAGACGACACCCACAAATAAGCAGGAAACAGTCTTGAGAATCTGCCATCCCAATTCCTTTAACCTGTTGTGCCTAACTCTCTGCCTTTGTAGCTGTAATGTGGGCACAGGTGGGTGTCCAAGCTCCAAGCCTTCCTCTCTTGGTGGACTCCACACACTTTGTCCCTTCTTGGGATTATGTCAAGGCCTGTCCATCTTTCACAAAGACTGCGACTTTGAGCCACAGTCTTAATAAGTCCCTTCCCAACATCAGGGGCAATCAGCTTGTTTCTGATTACCTCTATCCACCATGAATAATTATTACTGTTATTATTAGACTGAAAACATCACAAGTAAACAACTACCTTAGAAGGCCTCTGACATTACAATACTCACAGACCCTCAAGGTGCTATTGACATTGAGTTTGCCACTGGGGTTTGCCGTGCACTATTGTTTTCTGCACCTGAGAGAGAGCATTGCTTAGAGAATAGATGTGCTTCAAGAGTTTGCTTTTGGAGGTTAACTGTGATTCTCTGGTCCCTCAAATGTCAGTGCTCACCATGTGCCTCCTCTGTTGTTTTCTCGTGATGCAGCTAAACATAGCTGACAGCCAGCCAGCAGAGAGTGTTATGCCTAGATCATGGTGTACCCCCCAAACCAACTAGTAGACTAAGTCCTGTATGTAAAAGCAAAGAGCCTTTATTCTTATACAAGTTTGCAAACTTGGACTGTGTATCCACCATCTTGGAGTGGCCAGAGAATCCCAAGCTCAGTTAGAGTTGGGTTTTTATAGTAGCAAAGATGGGGGAGAGGGGTTTCTAAGGTTCAGGACCCCTGATTGGCTGACATTTGTCTAGGGGTGTCCTGGTGAAAAGTGACAGGTATGTGCTGGCAGGTGATCCTATCTGCAATGGTTGGAATGTTAGAAATTTCCTTTGGATGCTCTGTTCCTGGGTGGTACCTGGGTAGTCTCAGTTTGTGGTCTTTCTCAGAACCAGGTATTGATTGCCTTATGGTAAACTACTGAGACTCAGGCCTCTGTTGAGCTTGTTATGGCTGGGTCCTACATTTCCCCTTTCACAAGTACCAATGATAGGTCCCAATCATGAGTCCTTCTTGCCCATGGGTTTAAGGAGATAGTACTGGGACCTAA
Organism: Alexandromys fortis; assembly: GCF_014885135.2. NCBI lineage: Eukaryota > Metazoa > Chordata > Mammalia > Rodentia > Cricetidae > Alexandromys > Alexandromys fortis. Next base: position 4,057,992 of record NW_026067909.1, on the reverse strand, counting down.
GAACCATTAGCTAACAAGTTTGTATACAGCTGTTAATGCTGTCTCCTTAGCTAACGTGTTTGTTTTTTATTGATTTATGCTGTCTCCTGGGAAGAAAAGGAAAAGGTCCCAGGGCAAAATGGGAACAGGAGGGAGCCTAAGGGCTAGCATTGCTCTTGATAAGTTCTAAGGCACTGCAGCCAAGTGTTAGGAAAGGGCCACAATTTCCTTTTGCCAGAGATAAGGAGGATGACACCCTTTTTAGGGAGTAAGAACTTTCTCCAAGCAACCTGAGGGTATGGAAACTTTACCGAATGCCTGACCTTGGGAAAAGTTCTACCTCTGTTAAGTAGGAGCCTTAGAAAACAACAATTTTTCAATTGAAGTTTCTCTTAATATCAATACAAAAATTTTGACTCAGTTTATCCAAATAGCTTAAGCTTAGTAAAATTAGCAAAGACAAGGAGACTAGACAAACATTCTTATGTCTGAATAGATCTTGAGTAAAGAGAGACACTTTCTAAGCCACGGATTCTCAACTTTTTAATATTTTGACTTTTTAATATAGTTCCACATGTGGTGACCTCCTGTTACTAATTTTTTCCTGTTGCTCTTTTACAACTGCAGTTTTGTCACCGGGTGGTGGTGGTGCCTGCCTTTTATCCCAGTACTTGGGAGGCAGAGGCAGGCAGTTCTCTGTGAATTCGAGGCCAGCCTGACTATAAGAGCTAGTTCCAGGATAGGCTCCAAAGCTGCTACAGAGAAACTTTGTCTCAAAAAAACAAAAACAAAAACAAAACAAAACAAAAATAAAAAAAGGAAAAGCTCAAAGAAAACAACAACTGCAGTTTTGTCACTGTTATGAATCTTAATGCAAACATATGACATGCAGCTGGTCCTAGGCTGCCCCTGTAAAACGTTTTTTCTTTTAACCACCAAAGGGTCAAGACTCAATGGGCTGAGAAACTGTTTCAAGTTTTTGCCAGACTGCTTAGGTCATTGTCTTGCTGCGTTACAAGAAATGAACATCCCAGTTTCTGGTTAGCATTTGGTGCTTATGACTCTAATCCTAATTTTTATCCTTTTATTTTAAGATCAAATATTAACAATAAAATATTTTATAAGCACAGATGTCCCATAGCCTTATAAACTTAAGTATTTAAAAAACTTTTTAAAAAATTAAAATCTCTTAAATGTCTTCCTGCAATATCAAAAATAAAGTACCTCTTTGGCCCCATCTTCGACAGCATATACATAGCCTGTCTTTTAGAGCTCAGCCCTCTTCATTTTACTGTAGCTGGTGCCTCTGGTGACAATCACCCGGCACTGGCATTTCAAAAACTATTAAGGTCCATCCTTGTAACTGGACTTTCTTTGGGACTCAAGTCCTGTCATATATTTGAAAACCTTAATTTTTTTTTCCTATGATCCTTATATATCTTTAAAATCATTATCACTTGGGTGACTCTTGAATTAAGAAAGTCTACCTGGCAGAGCAAAGTACATTTTTGAGTATAAAACCATTGAGGTACAGTTTTAATACTTTAAATTCTGTAATTTTAAGCCTTGTTTTTAGAATGGGATATGAGCCATCATGCAAAAATCTATTCCAATCCAAACTATCTTGGGAATCTGTTGTTGCCTCCTAGTTAGGCCTACTCCACGTGGTCACCTTTAATCAAGATGGCAGTGAAATCATGTAGCATCCATTTTTTTTAACTCTAGCAAAATGGCAACCCAAAATTTAAAATAGAATCATGCCTTATAGTTTCTTTAAAATTACCCATGCATAGATTTTAACAATTTTCAGTGTTATTGGGGCTGGGGAGATGGCTCAGTGGTTAAGAGCACTGGCTGCTGTTCCAGAGGTCCTGAGTTGAATTCCCAGCAACCACATAGTGTCTCACAACCATCTGTAATGAGATCTGGCGCCCTCCTCTGGCATGTGGGCATACATGGAGGCAGAATGTTGTATACATAATAAAAATAAATAAATCCTTTAAAAAGAGAGAGAGAGAGCTGAAACTCTCTTTAAAAAAAATTTCAACATTTAACTAGTTTTATTCAAATTTTAACAGATTTTTGGCCATATCCAACAAAATAAACTTATAAATCTGAAGCTACAGAAACCAAGTCCAATTTTTTTTTGACTGTTCTGCTTTATTTTCTTCTCCTTGTCATTGTGTCAAGGGCGCAGACTGACAGAGTGACAGAGGAAACTTTTAAATAAGTATGTGTCTAGTGAAGGAAGAGTCATAACCCAGCTCTAGAGCCAGCTTTTCAATAAAGAACAGCATAAAGCAGTTTTAACATTATCTACATCAAAAAGCCATCTGAATCTCTGCTAACCCAGATCCAGTAACCAGGGCTCAGAGATAAATTCTGAGGTCAGGCCCATAAATGTGGCCACAGTAGTGATGGGTGGCAAAGACAGCAAAAACACAAAACAAAAACCAAACCATTTCTGTCTCAGCTCCATGCTTGCAAGAAAACTTACATAGACAAACTTTTCAACAAAACAAGCGTATTCAGTATTTGCAGGGATGAGAAACCACAGCAAACATAGTTCGCATCTCCTTCTGGCCTTCTGTAAGTTCTATATACCTTTAATCCATTTTTCCTCTCTTCATTCTTTTAGCCTCCTGCTTTCTCCCTTGCTTTCCAGACAGCATACCAAAGTCTTTCTCGCTTTTTACTAAAGTCTTTATCACTTTTTAGACAACATGAAAACTTTTACCAAAGTCTTTCTTGTGGTTTCCTTCAGTACTATATAATATATTGTATTAGGATTATATTGTATAGGATTAGGAGGTGTGGCCTGTTGGAGGAATGTGTCCCTGGGTCTCAAAAGCCCATGCCAAGCCCTCCCCCTTCTCTCTCTGCAAACAGATCAGGATGTAGAATTCTTAACTACTTCTCAAGTACCACATCTGCCTGGGTGCCACTATGTTCTCCGCCATGGTGATAATGGTCTAAACTTCTGAAAGGTAAGCAAGCCGCTAATGAAATGTTTTCTTTTGAGTTTCCTTGGTCATGGTGTCTCTTCACAGCAATTAGAATAGTGGCCAAGACACCTCCTAAAGTGGAGTCCAATTACATAACATTTAAAAAAAATCTCTTTAGATTTTGTATTTTATAATCTCCAGGAAACTCGATTGAAACGAAGAGCAGCTGCCCCCCCAAACTCAGACTGAAAGATAGAATCTCTGCGCTTGGAGAAGCTCAACTGTTGTGAACAATTAGGGAGATGCCTGCAAAACAGCTGCCAGCATCAGGAAAAGCCGATTTGTCAGATTCCAAGATGTTAGGGAAACAGCTTGAGGGTCCAGGCATGTCAGCACCCAGAGCAGTAGAAGGGATGATACAGCCCAGCCTGCCTTTGTCGCCCCTCAGGAATCCACTTACCACCTCTTTCCCACGGAGCTCCTCTTCCTCATTTGCATCAGGTGACAGTGGGTGAGAGGTGGTGGGACCCTAGGGGCTCTTGGTTCACATCCTGGGTTCCAATGGGCTTCTTTCCCTTCCGCACTAAGGCCCTGGGATAGTTGCCCTTTTGTGACCAAAGTGTCAGGTTAGATGGTTGCACCCTTTGGGGAAGTTTTTTTTTCCCCTCTCCCCAGAACCAGCACTAGGCTTCGCATCCTCAAGCCCCAGGATTTGTCGAAGGAAGGCAGATATGTAAGGAAAGCAGAGCCGGCAGATCTGAAGAGGCAAAAGGGAAACAAATCATTTGTAGCCCCAAATGTTACTGACAACTTAAGAAGCTAAAATTTATACGGTGAACATTTTTATTTGCAATGAAGCTACAGCGTAGCTGCTACCACTTTTCCCCCGAGAAAGGAAAATTATCTGTGGAACAATGCCGATCTAATATATTACAGAAGTTAGAGCCAATATTTCGTAACTCTTTACTTTTTGTACGTAAAAACAATTGTCTACCATTACTCGGTGTGATTCTTGGGGGCAGACAAGTAAATAAAACAGTAGGCTTGTTTCTATTGTATCAGTACTAACGTGTGGTGATCATTACCAAGCTAGGTCAAAAGCAAATGTATAAAAAGTCCAAAGCAGCTCCACACTCCTCTCATTAGAGCTTTTGGTAGAGAAATAAGCATGATCTCTGGCTAGCACACACTTATGGGATGCATTTTTTTCCACTCGTTTTCAATTCCTTGTCAGAACCGTGGAATAGAGAATCATTTAAAGTGGACATGGGCTAGACAATGACCAAATAAATTTATTCAAAAGAAAGAAGGGCTACTTCACGGTGCCCTTTGAAATTATCCTTCTTGCTCACCATTTACCCCACACTACACAACTGGGAGAAAGCCCAAAGGCGGATTATCTTCTTGTTTTTTTTTTTTTTTTAAGGGAAAAGAGCCAAGGACAGTACCTGCCAGAAATAATACTTTTACACAAAGTAGAACATATTTGTGAAGCCTCCTTTTCAGCAGCAACTCCCCCAAAAGACTTTCTGTAAGAGCTGTGGCTCCTTCCTTCTCCCTGCCTTCCCTAGTGCTCTGGTTGATTACCAGAGCTGTGGGTGGCCATTGATTGTCCTCAGGGGACTGACCATCCTAGTGAGAGATTGCAATGCCGGATGCAGGGATCTGCACACAAGGGTGTCATATGCTCACCCTGTCACACTGCCAGGAACCTGAGCACAGAAGATCAATTCCAAGAAAAAGAATAAAGCTTGATTTTCAAGTCCAGTGACTCTCTGGCCTCTTTATAGGACCTGCCAGTCTGTGGAAGATCTTTCTGACAGGCGACAGAGATTTGCCGTGCATATGGAGCCCACTGGGTACTGGTTGGCGATGAAGCTCAGGGTAGGAACTTGACTGGCAGCGTGGGCAGTGTTCTGTTGCTGACAACTAGGGCCAGCTCTCTATAACTGAAAGATTTTTAATAAATATCAAACAGGAGAGAGGCAGAAATTCAAACTTCAAATCGTCTACATTTTAGCCAGCGTGAGGGGAGGATAGTGAGCGCAGTGTCTCCCTCGAATGTGCCACTGAAGGGGGATTCTTGGAAGTGAGATTAGTGGCTGTCGCCCGGGTATATTCTTCGGCTTCTTAACGTGTATCACCAACGGCTTTCCCCAAGGATTGTGCCAATTTATTATGCCACGCGGTAGCGCTGTGTAAGTAGATCTTTTCCTATTAGGTTTTAAAATCTATTTGCGTTTCCTACTCTGAGCCGTCTTCCGTTTCCCGGGTTAAATCTTGCTTCATCAAGATGAATTAGTCTTTGCGTGCATGGCTTAATTTCCTTTATCAGAGAGGTACATGGCTCACTTCTTGTAATTTAAGCCACAACCACTTCGACATCACAGTCTCGTCGCTGCCTCCGCTTGTTCCCTGGAGAGCTGGGACTCGCTCAGTCTGAGGCAGGTGGAGAGAAAACTCCAAGGCTCTGAGGCCTGTGTCTCTTTCCAGTCTCCGGGGTTCGCCAATGGTTCAGTGTGACTAGGAGCCTGGGGCTAGGGTAGCCACACAGGAACCTGTGATATCTGTTGCAAGCAGAGAAGAAAAGGGAGAAACTGAGGTAGCCAAGTAAAAGAAGTCAGGCTGGAAGGATGAAGCTTCCCTGATGGGTATTGTAGTTGGTTGTTTTACTCTTTTGGTTCCTTGTCTTTGGTGGGGGCCCATCACCCAGTTCCCAAATACATCACACAGAATCTTATTCTTTCTTATGAATGCCCAACCTCAGTTGACTTATTTTTAGCCTTTATCTTTCTCTATTTCTGTGTATGTTTCTTTGCTTCTTACTCCATGGCTTGCTGTGTAGCTGGGTGGCTGGCCCCTGATGTCCTCCTCTCTTCCTTTTCTTGTTCCCTGATCTCTTCTCAACAGATTTCTCCTCCTATTTATTCTCTCTGCCTTCCAGTCCCGCCTAGCCTTTCTCCTGTCTTGCTATTGGCTGTTCAGCTCTTTATTAGACCAATCAGGTGCTTTAGACAGGCAAAGCATCACAGCTTCACAGGGCTAAATAAATGCAATGTAAGAGAGTGCAACACACCTTTGCATCATTAAAACAAATGTTTCAAAGCATAAACAAATGTAACATATCTTAAAATAATATTATACAACAGGGTATGACTTCCCAGATTCTGTTCAGTAGGGCACCTCCTCCAGGCTAACCAAAGCATGACCTGGCCATTCCATGAGTACACACACACACACACACACACACACACACACACACACACACTATCTGTGATTACCAGCTAGTCTTACTCTATACTGATACAACAAAATACCCAGGATAGGATAGTTAGTAAATACTGGATATATATATATATATATATATATATATATATATATAGTTATACAATATTCTGTCTACATGTATGCCTGCAGGCCAGAAGAGGGCACCAGACCCCATTACAGATGGTTGTGAGCCACCATGTGGTTGCTGGGAATTGAACTCAGGACCTTTGGAAGAGCAGGCAATGCTCGTAACCGCTGAGCCATCTCTCCAGCCCTAGACATATATTTTCTATGACTCAGGAGGCTGGAAATTCAAGCTCAGTGCTACAGACTGGATGCTTCTGAGGTGGTGCCTTGCTGGAAGGAGTAGAAGAGTGGAGGAAGGGGCATGGCCAGTACCCATGAGCATCCTTATTAGGACACTAAACAATCTGTGGGGATGGATGGTTCATGACTTAATCACATCCCCAAAGCCCTACTTCTTAATACCTATGTGATTTTTATTGGGACCCAAACATTCAATCCATAGTACCAGCCTAAAGCCCTATCCTTCAGGTTAGCTGTCTTAGACTACTTTCCTAAGAATTCATGTGTCAGAGGATCCCAGCCTGACCCACTGGTTCTGTCCATGTTCAGAGGGTTTTCTGCTCCATATGTTCTTGGTGGAGGATGCTGCGACCTGGATGGAGGGACGTGTGCAGACCAGCTTCATCCATGAAACACGGGGACTGTTGGATCAACACGCTGAGCTCCTATAACTCAACTACTTGCAATTGGCTTCTTTCACAGCAGATCTAATTCACTGCCAAACAATGACAAATGCCTTCACCCTTGTGACTGCTGCCCTGAGGAACCCACCTCTGCCAAGGAGCAATTACATCCACAGAGAACAATTAGTAAAGTGGACTTTTATACTTACCTTGATGCTGCTATTATTCTTCAGCAAGCGCCGTTACCATGATGTAAATGCTACATTCTAATTAGTTTTTATGGGTGTATTCATCCAATTAGCAGCGTTTCTACAGAGCTTGATGAGGCGAGCCCAGCTAAGGAGGAGGCACACGTGCGTGCGCAGGCAGAAGGAGAGCGATGATGGATGGTTGCACACATGTGGCAAATAAAACATTTGACAAGCAATCTTCTGTTTTTAATAACATGAAACATTGCGAGGGAAGAGGGACAGGGTAAGGAATAAATCTATTTTTATAGATCTGGGGAAGCAATGGAATCGCTCTGAGAAGAACAAGTATGTCTCCAATGAGACTATAATTATAGGTGATTTCAATTATTCCAAATAATTGAAACTCTCTAAGGCATTTTGCACCAGACATCCCCTAAAACAACAAACACTCAAGAGGTCTTGCCTGGTTTCTGATAAAGGAGTAACCTTAAGCAAGACTTCCTATTTCCCTCTGCTTACCAAGTTGGAACCTTAAATTAGAATTATCCAAGACACCAAGGTCAAACCAGGCTGCGAATTTATTACAAATATGACAGGATATTTAATGTATAGCCAGACTCCTCCTCTGTTGCTAAGAAAGTGGCTTTCGTTGGGTGATGCCTGCTGGCTGACTTTAGATTCTATGGAAGCCTTCCAGTTGCCTCCAGAGGTGCCCAGGAGCTTCCGGGAACCCTGCTTTAGTAAGTGGGGCCACCCTTTGAGTAATACATCAACAGTGTATCCTGCGAGATTATCACACTAATATATCATTAGGGGAACAACTTGCTTTGGTGATGGATGGCGTGATGGAGCCGGGAGGTGCCATTCATTCAGGAATAGACAACCCCTGGCTCTGATGCCTGCTTATTGAACTGCCCTGTGAGGACCCCAGAGTGGAGGGCGGGAGAGATCATGGTCTCCTTTATTTAAAGCACTTTATTTATTTTTCTGTCAAGGTTCCTTGCAGATCATTCTAGAACATGCTTTTATTCTGATTTCCAGGTGATAAAAGAATAATGCATATAGATTCTGCATTTAGAAAGATCCTTAAAAATCAAGGTCAGGACTAGGTAGGGGTGTACACCTGTAATCCTGGAAACCAGGAAGCTATGTCCTGAGACTCTCGAGTTCCAGGCCAGCATGGAAAACATAGTTGGGCCCTGTCTTAAAAATAAGCAAATTACATTTAAAAAATAAAATAAAAGACCAGGATCTTGGAAAAGCCAAGAGGTAAATATCTCCGTCAGGGGCAGCAATTGCTTATCTTTGATTCCCAATAAAGGTGTTCATCTTGGTAGCTCTTACACTCATTTCCAAAATGGAGCTATGTTGAGAGTGTGTGGTGTGTGCATGCTGTGCCTCAGGTTTAGTTCATACTGATTTTGAGACAGGGTTTCTCATGCACCAGTATTATTTTTAATAAATTAGCAACACTCTCAGGTAATCTGACGACCCCTTTCCCATTCCCCATGTCCCTGTCCCTTCCTCCTCTTCTTCCCCTTCTTTATTTTACAATACCACTAAACGACAATTTTTGTCACGCTGGGGCAATCTCTGAAATAAACAGGTTTCCCTAAGCCATTATAGGCACAGTCCAGACAGAGCACCAGATCCTGGCCACACAGCTAGCAGCTGCAGACAACACAGCAGTGGGAACTACGTCTGCAAGACTAGAGCTAAGGGCTTTTTATTAATACAGAATGGAGGAGGAAGGCCCGTAGTGCTTGGATTGTCTACAGAAGAGAGGAGCAGGGACAAGCAAAGCACAGGCAGCTTCTGTACAGATGTACATAGGAAGAAACAACTGCTGCTTCTGGATCTAAATGAGCAGAAGAGGGGTGGTCTGTGTTCAGGTTTTACAAGGTCTTCTGTGTGTGTGTGCTCGTGTGCACAGGTATGTGTGCACGCACATGCACGTGTGTGCCCACAGGAAGAATTGAAGATGACATTGGGTATTGTTTCTCAGGCACCATTCAGATTTTTTTTATTTTACTTTTAGGTGGGGTCTCTTACTGACCTGGAACACTCCAAGTAGCCCAGGCTGGCTTCTCTAGTTCTGGGATTAAAGGTAAACACTACTGTTCCACTTTAATGTGGGTGCTGGGCTCATACTCAGGACCTCAGCAAAAGACTTACACAGCAAGCACTTTATTCTCCCCAGGAGCTTTAAAATGAACCAACTTAAGGCAGCGCAGAACTTTCTGCTTGCTGTGGGTTCCAGGCAGTCCCCCTGAGGTCAGAGATGGTGACAACATGTTTTTGTAGGACATCATGTTTATTCACACAACCCACCGAGTCGCTTCCTGTCAGTTATCCTTGGGGTTGTTTAACAAATCAACTGAGAGTTCCTCCCAAATGTCTACAAGGTTCTTTATGAAAAAGATTAGTCTAGCCAGGCAGTGGTGGCACATGCCTTGAATCCCAGCACTTGGGAGGCAGAGGCAGGCAGATCTCTCTGTGAGTTCGAGGCCAGCCTGGTCTACAGAGTGAGTTCCAGGACAGCTAGAGCTATTGTATAGAGAAAGCCTGTCTCGAACCACCCCTACAATAAAAGATGACCCTGTTTTAGGACAAATAGCTTTCAACGTAGACAGTTACGTATTACAAGGGCTATTGCTGTGGGTGAGGCTCCTGGACTGGGCCCTAAGGGACCAGACTGAAAAATCAAAATGAACTCACCCACACTTAAGCTCCAAGTCACCCAACTTAAGTTAAGCGGTCACGTGGTCTCCAGATAAGTAAGGAGAGACAAGAGCTATACAGACCAGCTCTAGCTGGCATCCAGGTAAAGTTCTCTTCTGCCTTTATTCTTGTATGGAAAGCTAACTTGGTGTCTCCCAATTTGATTGTTTTGGGAATCATGTCTCTTTCCTTTTTACCTTACAAGGAATGGAACCTTGTCCCTTGTTTCTGTTCTCTTTAGTCCTTCTCTGTCTATAAAAACAGCCTGCTCAACCCATCAGGACACAGTCCATCCTATGGAATAGAATAGTCTAGAATAGAAGATAAAGTTATTTAATCATTAAACTAAATTGCAATGATATTTGGGTATTGCTACATAGTTTTAATTATAAAACTATTTCAGAGGATATATATATATATACACATATACATAATGAATTATATTCAGTAAATTGACATACACGGTTTGAATCACCACTGAAGTGATCGATGACATGGCCATTAGTGTCATCTTACGAGAGTGTTTTAAATTTTGCAAATAATAGTCATTTCATTACGTCATTTCAATAGCTCTTCTCACATCAACTCCTAGCATAGACTGGGTGTGCGTCATATCATCATTTTACAGAAAAGGACCCTGGCACAGGAGAGGATGAGGGCTTTGTCCAATCCCCTTAGGCCCAGGCCAAGAGAAAATATATAACTGTGCTATGTAGTGACAGGTATCCTCTACTCACTACCTTGTGCCTGCTGCCTCCACTCCAGGAACCATTCCAGGGTCCTGGACCCCTAAACAGTCATTCAGGGCTAGGTTCCCAGGAACCTGGGAAGCAGCAGCTTGAGAAGTGTTGTTATATGTACAGATGTTTGGCTGGAGTCATTGGGGTCATCACAGCTAAAACAGATCTTTTAAAGTGAAGGAAAGGGAAGGGGGAACCTGGGAGCCCTCGAAGGACCGCACACTGCCAACCTATGATTGAAAACAATGTTTCCAAAGGTATGAGCCACAGCTCTGGGTCATCCCCTTACAAAAGCTTCATTTCTTTTGATTTTATATGTATGGGTTTTTTTTTTGGCCTGCATATTTATCTATACACCACATACATGCAGGGCCTGGGGAACTCAGAAGCAGGATCTGGATCCTCTGGAATTGGAGTCGTAGATGGTTGTGAACTTTCATCTGGGTGTTGGGACTGAAGGTAGGTCCTCTAGCAAGAGCAGCCAGTGCTCTTAACTGCTGAACCATCTCTCCAGCCCCTGAGCCAGCCTTTCAAGATTGACTCCTCTCAGCTCCACAATCCTGGCTGATGAGGCACACACATTAGGCAATTCACATTTCTCCTATCATAAGGGCTTTCTCTACCATGTCCCAGCTAAGAATCAGGAAGAGTACATGCTTTCTGCTTTCTAGACATAACTGACCACTGTGAATGAAAGCAAGGACACTCACTCATAGGATACAGCCTGTCTTCCCTCTCTATCAAATCTGGAACCATGTTGGAGTGACACTATAGAGTCGTATTTTGGGGCCCAAGGGTAGGGAGGAATCTCACTGTCCGTGGGTGGTAATTCCCAAGCATGCTGCCACGCTAGCACACAACTTGCATACCTGGATGTGTCAGAGGGCAAGGCTCCATGCAGGATCAGGCCCAGAGAAGCCAACCAAGAGAAATGCCTACCAGCCCTTAACATATCTAGAATTACACAGGGACAAGGCCTGTCCTGGTGCGGGAGATCAGAGCGTTCTTTACCCGTCAATGGCAGAGAATAGTGTTGGCTTGTCAAGGTTCAGAAACTCACAAGATCAAAGGGTGATTATTAAAAAAAAAAACAATACAATTTGGCTTTGTGTTGAGAATTAATATAGAAACAGAATGACGTGATATCTTGTGTGTGCAGCATCTGCCCATGTTTGCAGGAGGTGCAGACTGGTAATAGCCAAGTAGATTGGAAACCCATGGGTACATCATATTGAAATCACATCTGCAAAAACAGACCTAAGAATGTATCCAACACACCGGACACTCTCATTTGGACCCCATAAAGAGTAAGGCACTAAATCCAGCAGGCAGACAAGTCCCAGTTGTCCCCAGGTATGCTGCTCAGCACAGTTCCCAATACCAGATGCAACACACTTGAAGTTCTACCCGTTTGCCCTCCTGATGAGGTCCTCATCATCTGGTCCTGCCCTTTGCCTGTATGGTCTGTACCTCACTCCCACAGTCCCAGGCCTCTGTAGTTCTGTGAGACGCTGGGACCCCAAGGCTCAGCTCTGTGCCTCCAGCTGCTCTCCAGCTGGGTTTGTCAATATCTCATCCAGCCACCTGCAGGGACTCTCCTAACACTGTTATTAACTCTCTGCCTCACTCCAGTCGCTTCTGAACCCTGTAGTCCCTTTAACCCTTTGTTGCCTGCCGTTCTGTAACTTACACACGCACATATATGGATGTAATTTTCAGGTGATGGATAATGGGTGGATCTGTGAGTTAATATTTGTTTAAGATTGGGAGAAAAGAACTCGTGCTTCCCAAAAGCCAGCTATCCAAGTAAATTGGGACACTTGCTGAGATGCAGGCAATGGAAGCTGTATAGTCTGTGAACTGATTGTTAGTCAGCAAATTCTGACGGTGTGGAAAGATCCGGGTGGCCGTGTTCCTGGCACAGTGTGCACCCAGGACTGGCAACTGAACCTAGGGCCTCACATCCTCTCTGGGTCAAAGGCTCTGCTACAGCTACACTCCCAATCTTGTGACTCACCTTCAAGTCTCATTGCACGCGGCACGAGTCATCTCATTCTCAATGAAGATATCGTGGCCTTATTGTTTATGTCCTTTCTTAAATCCATGTGTTCACAGCGGCCGGTGTGATGGTGTTAAAAGGCTGGGCCAACAGGCTGGGATAAAGTTGTGAAGACTGAGCCCTATTGAATGAGCTCAACACCTTTGTCCAAGAGGCTTCATCCAGCAACAGGGTGTCATTGTGCCTGCAGAAAGCAGCCCTCAGCAGACTCCAGTGCCAGGACCTTGATCTTGGAGCCCTATGTCTCTAGAACTATGAAGAAATAAATTCTTCTTTGACACATCAGCCTGTCTCAAGCATTTTGGTACAGCGGTGCAGGGGGATTAAAGCAATGGCTACTCAGTTGGCAGAACACTGTTTACTAAGAGGACTGCTTTCCCTGATGAATTGCCAAGAGACCCTCCTTGGGTAGGGTAGGTAGTCCTGCCTCTAGATTCTGTTCAGGGAGTCCCTGCACCAACACGACCCTCAAAATGCCACGTGCGGGTTTGAACGTACAGTATGTTAAAAGGGTTTCTATGAATTAATCTTTTTGCTGTAAGTGTGTGGATGAAAGATATCAGCCCAAAATGTTCTCTTCTGGGGAAGACTTCAAAATATGGATCCAAATTCTTTATTATATGTTGAGCTGCTTGGGTCTCAGTTCATTTTCGTCAGTTTTAATATTTTTAAATTAAATTAGCGCATTTCATAAACCCACAAAATTTGTTGGCATGAGACTATTTATAATGTCCTCTTATTATCACTTAAATGCATTTGGAATCTGCAATGACATCGTTTTCAATTCTGATACTGAAAAATGGGGTTTTCTCTTTTTTTGACCTTCATTAATACATTTTATTAGTCTGTTAAAAATCCAGCTCTCGGCTCTGTCAATGCTCCCTGCTTGTATTTGATCTCTATTTCATTGATTTATTTCCTAATCTCCTTCCGCCCACTTCACTTGGGCTCTGACTACTGTACTTTGTCTGGGTTCTTAGGAAGAATGCTCTGGGCTTGTTCTTTCATCTTCCGCTTTTCTGCCTTGTGAGTTTATAACCGCAACTTTCTCATTCAGTAGCTTCAGCTTCAATCTGTTGTGTTTGGGGTGTAATTAAGTTTAAAAAGTGTTCTTAATTACCCTGATAACTTAGCCATGATCATTGCACAACCAAGAAGGCCACTGCTGAAATTTCCAGTTCTGGAAGCTTCTGTGGCTGTTTTCATGGTGAGTGTTTGGTCAGTTTCTTTAGTGGTAATAATTCATCTTCTAGAGTCTGTGAAGGCCAGCTGGGTCAAGCTATTAAACTTCTCAGACCTTCTGGCTATTTCCTCAGCCAACCGAATGCTGACTGTATAGGCATGTATCCTCAAGCATGGCATTAATGTCTGTCTGTCTGTCTGTCTGTCTGTCTGTCTGTCTGTCTACAGTGCTAGGCAAATGTTTCATCACTGAGCGAGCTTCACTCTCAGCTCCAGCATCACCTCTTATGAGAACACTAACTACATGGCTTGGGACTCGGCCTTCAGATCCCATTTCCTATCCCACCCACAAGGTCTTTATCTCCAGAGACAGTCAGGCTGTCAGTCACTTGGAGCCTATAGGGTGAGTACGTGTGTGGTAGTGGGAGGTGCAAGCATCCAGTCTACAACACACATGCTCTCCACAGAGCTATCTTCTATTTCATTACATAAAATGTACCACCCACGCATATAATAGGATACCCCTTACATTAGCTCTCTGCTTATTTTTTAAATCCTTATTTATTTAACTTTACCCCTTTGGTCTGACTTGAACTGTGAATAATATTTTGGATTCTCCTGTCATTGGTCTGCTTCTTTCTGTATGTCTTCACAACTTTCACAACTTACATTGTATAACAGATGAAGTGATTGGCGCTCAGGTGTTGCTGTTTCAACGTTTTGATTATTAATTGTGGGTACGAACAGTACACTTTTGTTTTAGCTCTGGACTTTTTTCAATAATTAGGAATTCGCCCTAATTCCTCATTTCTTCCATTTGCTTAGTGTTTCACGTTTTATTTGTTTATTTTGTTAGTCCCTTCATTTTAGCCTTTCTAAATCACAAGGCCCTGGCTGTGCTTGTGAATAGACCTTTTATAGAAACAGTCTAGCTGGGACTTGCTTTGTGAACAAAATTAGAAAACTTTAGTTTTTGTTGTGGACGGTGGGCTCTAGTCTTTCACACTGACCAACATAACTGACTCCTTTGGTCTCAGTGTGTCACGTGAGACTTCTGTCCATCCATGTTGTGTATGGAAACATCGGTCTGTGCTCTTGGTATTAAGACAATCTAGCTTTTGGATTGAGTACTTGTGTTGGAGAGTCCATCCTGTGCCTGGTCATGGGTTTGTCATTTGCTACTCCCTTTGGGGTCCCTGACTTCTGCGTCACATCCTTATAGTCAGATGAGTGAGCCCTCTGATCTGTCCCTCTTCCCAGAGCCCTTATGTCAGTGGGGCTGTTTCCACTCCATCAGATGATACGCCATCTGGACGGTGATTTTCTCTCTTTGTTTTAATCTTACATCTATAATTAAATACAGTTAATTCCTCCCGCTGTTTTCCCACTATTTACCAACCACCATGGGGTGGGCAACACACACACACATACACACATACATACACACACATACATACATACACATATACATACACACATATACATACACATACATACACACATACATACACACACATACATACATACACATATACATACACACATACACACATATACATACATACACACATACACATATACATACACATACATACACACATACACATACATATACACACATATACATACACACACATTTCTAATGACAGATCACAAGGACTCATCCATGGCTGATATAGATGGATCAAATTTTGAATAGACTATTGGCAGATAATAGAACTGTTGGAGGTGGAACCTGACCAGAGGGGATGTGTGTGTGTGTGTGTGTGTGTGTGTCCAGGGGTGTGCTGCACTAATCGCCTGGGTGTTTCTCAACCTAATCCTGCTGATACAAGATCAGCTGTACAAGGAAAAGGCTCATTTTCTGGTACAGTTTTCCAAGAATGATGGGTACAGGATTCCCTGTGTTCTTACGTATTTTAATTTTTCTGAGGTCTAGCACCCAAAGGTCAGCTGAACTGAAAAAAATCAAGTCTTGGGCTAATTATTCTTTCCTTTGAGTTGATTTTCTTTTTAATTCAATCTTGACTACTTACTGACAATTAGCTAATGAATTGTTATTTCTGTGAAACTCAAACACAGGCACTCCCCCCCCCCCCCCCCCCCCCCCCCCCCCCCCCCCCCCCCCGTCAGCAGCCTGCCGCTGTCTACACTCCCAGCAATGCTGTTCTGTTTGCTCACTGTGCGTTTTCTATGCTGCTCTTAGAAACCTGAGCTTAGCTGGACTATGCCTTCCTTATAAATGATCAACTCTTTACATTTTAACAGTCTTTGGCTGTCTTTCTTCACCTCTACAGTCCAACCCCTTCTCTGATGTATGTCTCAGAATGAATCATTCTGGATCTGTTCTCCCCGGTGCTGGGGGTCAGGGTACTTCCACTGTGCTGAGTCAACTTTTCTTTCTAAAGTTGTAATAACCTGGATTTTAAGTATAAATTGTAGTTTCCTTTTATATTTGATTTCCAACGGCCAGGATCCCATGCCTGTCTGTGCTGGATTCTCCTTGTGGCCCTGCCAACTACTTTCCTGGCAAGCCTTTCTCCTCATCCTCTTCCCTCTCTTCGGGTCTCATTTTCACTTTTGGATTTTCTACTTTTATTTTCCTATATGCCTGGGTTTGATTTTCACCATGGTTTCCTTGGTCATTATGATTTCTCTAATTTTTTCTTTTTTTTTTTTTTCAGACGAGGTACACAATACAGTGCAGGTGGGGTTCAGAGATTGTTACGTCATCTCCCAAATGCTGGATTACAGGTGTGGCCACCAAGCCTGACCCGCTACTAGTTATTCCTGTCATGACATTTCTCTAGTTCTCTTTTTCTAAATGCAACCAACTGCTTTTTTATTTATTCCTTTAATTTAAAAAATGTTCTTTTTGTTTTTTAGTTTCCAAACACTTAATTACATTTAATTTAGTTTAGAATTTTTCTTCTCCTGTTTTTGAAGATTGACTTTACTTGTATATTTGTGTATGTGTCTCTTTGTGCATGTGTGTGGGGGAGAGGGAGACAACGAGAGAGAGAGAGAGAGAGAGAGAGAGAGAGAGAGAGAGAGAGAGAGAGAGAGAGATCACATGCTCACATCCAAGTTCAGGTACCCTTGGAGGACAAGAAATCTCCCGGAGCTGGAGAGGAGGGCGCTGGGAACTGAACTCTGGCCCTCTGAAGAGAGCACTAATTGCTCTTAACTGCTGAGCCCTCTCTCCAGCCTCTAGGGCTTTTTCATACACCTTTTCTGCGTTATGGTTATTTGGGGGAAGAGAGAAGCTTGTATGTTTCCACCTTGAGGTTGTGTTTTTCTCACGGGGATTTATCTTTATGAATGGAGAATCCCCATGCTCCTGTCCTTTGTGTATGTGGACGGTGGCTTGGGATGACCTAGCAACACATGCTTTTCTTATGCACCGTGCAGCCTTCTCTATGGATGCGCAGAGGGCCTATGCCTTTCTACTTTTGTTTGGCCTGACAGATCCCTATATTTCAGAAGGGGTTCTCAACCTGTGGGTCAAGACCCCTTTGGTGGGGTCACGTATCAGATATCCTGCATATCAGTATTACATTATGATTCATAACAGTAGCAAATTACAGTTATGAAGTAGAAACAAAATAATTTTATGCTTTGGGGGTCACCACAACATGAGGAACTGTGTTGAGGGGCCGCAGTGTTGGGAAGGCTGAGAAGTACTGTTGTGTTTCTTCTTTCCCGTCCTCAGCTCTGCCAACCTCTTTGCACCTCACTGCTTCTCTCCAGGTCCGGCTTGGTCTTCCGTTACTGCCCTCTAGTCACAGCCCCGGTCTACAAGGAGGCTGTGCCACTCCCCTCACGCTTGCCTTCCTGTCTCCTAACCTGCTCCTTTGGTTCTTTCCAGAGCGTCTGCTCATCCTTCCAGGGAAGGTTGATGGGAGAGATTTAGGCAATAGATCTGCAGGATCTTGGCATTTACTTTGCATGCTAACCCAGAGTGTTTAGCGCCCCGTGTCATTTTGTAGCATAAATGCCTGGGGTGTAGTGGGTCTGTTTTCTCTTCCTCTCCTGAGGTAAGGTGTATGGAAGGTGTGTGGAGAGATTCGACTTTAAGGCATTTCCCCTTTCTTCTTCTTGGCCTTTGTGGGAACTCTCCTTCTTGAGGTCTGCCTCCACACACCTTCCCTCGTTGGCTTTTGCCTGCTCGCACAGCCAGAAAGAAGTTGCATACGTAGAATAAGAGGAGATGCAACTACAACATTTGATTTGTATGAAGCTAACAGCACTTGACAGCAATATCTAAAACATGTTTGATAAACTTTTAGGAACAAAAATCGGTTCAAATTCCAGTAAAACCAGAACATCAGACAATATCATAATCACACACTTGGTGAAAAATTTTGTGCTTTATGTGATTTGAAATTTTGAATAAAAGGTAAACCCTCTATCTTGAAATGTATCAAGGTCTTAATGATATATTTTTAAAAGCACGTTGTTTGTTATATTTTTCAAAGCCACGCACAGCAATGGAAGCAAACCGGGCTGAACAAGAAAAAGGCTGCAAGGTCTGTGGGTCTTGACCTTGATGGGAGCCGCTCAGTGTTCCATGCTCATAAATAATTTCTTAACAGTGATTAGAAATGTGTTTAGGTGACAAAATTACATTTCATAATGAGTCTCCCCATGATGCAGATAATAAAGACAACTGGGATACACTTGTAAAAAATGCTGAAGTTTATTAAAGAAATAAATTATGAATCCCGCCAATGTGAACTAGGAAGTGTGAAGCATATTATTTATGTACTCAAGTAATCATTCTCCTATTTTCTCCTAATATCCTATTGTTATTAGAAATTTTATACCCTATTAATCTCCCCCTGACTTCTTCCCACAGCATCACACTTGTTTTAAGCACACACACACACACACACACACACACACACACACACACACACTCCCCCACCTCTCCCACACGCAAGGATTTGCTCATAAACAGGGTCATCCCAAGGAGAAACACCAGCATTGACAGAACGCGGTAGGAAGACTAGGATTCAGGGAGATAGACACGTCTAGCAGTTTAGGAGGCTATTTTCTAGCTTTGTGCTCAAAGTATGCAGGAGGAAATAGGGCTCAGCAGGTAAGAGCACTTGCTGCTCTTGCAGATGATCTGGATTTGGTTCCCAGCACCCACAGCGCAGGACCATCTACAAGTCTAGTTTCAGGGAATCCAGTGCCCTCTACTGGCCTCTGTCGGCATTACAGGCACATGGAACACAAATACATGCAGGCACAACACTCATAATAAATATTCATAAATAAATAATTCATAAATAAATAATCACGAATAAATACTCACTTAAATAAATTAATACTAAGAAGAACTGTTCTGTGTGCCTTAAAGAATGTATGAATCAGGAAGGCTAAACTTGGAGTGAGTCCTTGTGCATGTGAAATAAATGGCTAGAGGTTGGGGCGGTTTTGTGTGTGTGTGCGCGTACATATATGTGTGTGTGTGTGTGTGTATCTTTGAGTTTGGAAGGAGTTGAGATGAAAAGGATTTTGAACACCACCTGGCAGCCTGCAGGTTCCCGAAGTGTTTCCAGCCATGGAGAAGGCTTGATTAAACACATCTTCCTCCAGGGACTTTGTGATTCCCCCATGAAATGTGTGATTCCCATTAGTCTGATGCCACTGGAGGAGGAAGGTACAACTTACTGACTGAGCGGTACAGCCAGTGTGGGGCGTTTGATCTCTAACCACGAATAGCCAGGGGCTGACTACAGGATCAATTTGCCTGATGTTAAATCACACCTTCTCTCAAAAGGAAATGTACCAACAAAGGGGCTGAACAGAACTGTGTAACAGCGGGCTATTTCTGTGATGTTCTAGAGCTTATTTTAAAAAATATTTTACTGATTTTGAATGTGTATGAGTGTTTTGCCTGTGTATATGTTATGTGCACTGTATGCACTTAGGGCTCAGAGAGGGTACATGGGTATGAGTTTCCCTGGACCTGGGTCACAGGCAGTTGTGAAGCACCACATAGCTGCTGGGAACTGAATCTGGGTCCTCTGCAAGCGCAGCAAATGCTCTTAACTGCTGATCTAACGCTTCAGCCCATTCAGTCAGGGGAGATGCTCCATTGGTAAAGAGTTTGCTATGCAAGCATGAGGACCTGAGTTTGGATCCTCAGCACTGGTGGTATACCTCTATACAAAGACAGGAGTATATACCGCTATAACCCCACCACTGGGGAGGGCAAAGACAGGAGTATATACTGTTTTAACCCCACCACTGGGGAGGGCAGAGACAGGAGAATAGTGAGCTCAGGTTTAATGAGACCCTATCTTAAAAACACCAGTTAAAGAGCAATCAAGAAAGGCAAGTGATATCATCCACATGCACATATGCACATGGCCATATGACACATACATACAAAACACACACATACACACACATTCATATACGCTATCAAATGAGGCACCTGAATCCTTTGACTTACATCTTGCCACCTTCTCTTTGCAGGCTACCTTCTCCCCTTTCTCTCCTGTCACCTTCCACAGCCTCCTCTCAGGCCTGTGGCAGTGAAACCGGCCTGCCATGGACTGGAACTTTCAGCTAACATGAAACCACATGGCTTCTCTCAGTATCCACCACAGGGATGAAAGCCCGACTAACGCACCTCAGCCCATCTCTCTGCTGACTTCTTTGACTTGGGGACTTGCAAACCCACACAGCACTGTCTACTTACAATGTGCTTAGGAAGCCAGAATGGAAGTCTCCTTCCAGCGCCAGAAGGCTTGCTTACTCTGTCTAGACTGCCTATACTTCACAGGCAGATCTGGGAAACAGAGCAAGAGAAAAAAACCAGGGAGGGAAGAAACGGAAGCAGCGATTGATCCCCGACGGTGGACAAGACTCTTCATCTTTGCACAAATCCGGCGGGGCTTGTGGGAGTTCACTTCCTTTGCTGCTACCGTCCAGATCTGGATGCTCCATCAAAGACGCAAAAGTCCTTGAAATTTCGAGCTTCTGCGATGAGGCCTGAGCATTTTTCAGTCAACAGAGACTGCGATTTCCAAGGAAGCCTGAAATCACTGGGAGCATTTCTTCCCAAACTATTTTCTGGACTGAATTTCACCTCTGCTCATAAATCTTGATCAGATCAATATGAGACCAGTGCTCACACTTTTTGACACCTTCATCTAAATCATTTTTTTTTGCTATGGCGCAAAAAAAGAAAAAAAAAACAACTCTATCTTTAAAACAGGAGCAAAGTGTTTTTTTCCTGAGTCGAAATAGTGCACACAGAAAGCTATATTTTTTTTGTCATGTGTAATAGACACTTATTATTTTACCCACAGAAGAGTCAGATTTGATTCCTGTCAAGGAAGGGTCAGTGATAAGAACTTTATGAATCTCAAATCCCCAGTCAGGTTTCTTCAAGTAAGGTTAATGCTGATAGGTGTGCTCTGAAATCCACCACACATGGGCATGAGCATATAGACACACAGACACGGACACACACACTGCAAGTATGCATGCACGCACACACACGCACATGTGCACTTGCATGCACACACACACATGTACTTGCACACATGCACGCATGCACACACACGCACACGTGCACACACAGTACACCCGAGAGAATTCAAAGATTTTTAGAGCATAAGATAGATTCATCCTTGTCCATTTTTACACCGACTTTAAACCATTATTGGGCTCTAACTCCAGTATTTCAGAGATAAAATTCAGGCAGGGAGAGTTATTTGGTATTACTCCTTTTATGCCACCCTGGGAGCTAGAAACGGGGAAGTTAACACCCAATTTCTGGAGTCATAGCTTACAGAGAGGAATATATTTCAGACAGATATTTGATGCCTACTATAAGCCTTGATGGACTGGAATCCACTTTATGCATTTTTGGAAATGGCAATGAGTTGAAAAATTCAGGGCCAGAAATGTTAGCTCTTTTGTGATGGCAGGTGTAATTAATATTTGTGAGCATGTCCCTCTCAGAAGCCTTGTGATCATCTGGGTCTAGATGTGTAAGTCTCCTTTGCTGGCCTAAGAGAGAAGCTGATCCCGGTGCAGGAACACAGCCTCTCTCTGCATGCCGCTCGCCCATCTCAACAGACCCGTAACTGCTGTTTGGTATGCATTAAGTGGACCCTCCTGGAATAGCCCCGCTTTCCATTTATACACAGGTCATAAAATGTCCCCACCCCCAGCCTTGTCACTGGCTGCTCAAGTTAAAAACAAATCACTGAAAGTTTGGAATTGTGGTTAAAAAAAAAAATTCCTTCTAATCAAGAAAACTCATTTCTGGAGATCGGGACTTTGGCATTCTGATAGAAAGATAAGCTGAAGTAGCTGGGAAAGGAAAGAAGGAAGGGATGTGAAGGGCCTGCAAACTGTGGGGTGCTTCCCTCTGGACTCCGGATTAGGAACAAACCATACCCAAGCAACAATTTCCAAGTACAACCAAATGCCAAGAGAGCCTTTATTAAGCGAAGAGACAAAGTGGCTGGATCTGAATCAGACAGAAGCAGCAGCAAATGGCTTTGCAGGTGTTACTTTTAAGAGGGATAAAGGGGAGGTCTGTGTTACAATGAACTTGGACGGTCATTGGTAAATTCTGATTGGTCATTTTAATTAGGTTAGTCAAAATAATGAATTTTGATCGCCAGACCTTGATGTTTTGATAGTTGGACCTTGGTGATCAGTCTCAGGAATGAGTCAGTGGCCAGAGAAGGAAATAGACCACGGTGGCTAGCTTTAGGAATGTAACCTATCGATTTGGCAAGGGAGAGAAGGGGGAAAGGCAAACCTGTGGGTGCCATGTTTTCCAGGACATCCATGATTTCCTTTTGTCTAACAATAAGCTCTTCTGCAGTTTGATGAGAACGAGCTTGCTTAGTTTCGATGAGACACGCTACAGCGCTGTTTAGTTTCGGACTTTGATGCAAGGGTAGCTATTCATTCTCTTCTCGGCCTTCTTCGCCCACTATCGTAATTCCACTGAGATAATACTAACTCCGAAGTTTTCTGTTTGATTGAACTTAATTTCTGTTTCTGCCCTTTAGGTCGAGGACTTAAAACTCCCATCCCCCCACTCCCTGCGGTCATTTTTCATCTCTTCTGAATTTATCATCCAGCAGAAGATGGAGAGCTGCATTCCAAGCATAAATCCATCTTCTTAAGACTCAGAGGCTTGCCTTCAGATTCCCAGTATCACATTCCTGACTATGTATCATTAAGGGAGCACTCTGAGTTCTCCAGACTGTGGATGTTCTAGACCCCGGGACACTGGCCTCCTATTGGTTTGACTTGGTTTGACTTGTTCACCCTGAATATTAATAATACTAACAATTACTAGAAAAACAGTCAACCCTCCAACATTTTAAATTCAACAGCCAAATACTTTTATTATACTGTGAAAGACAAAAACAGGTACAGCCCTTAGACTTTTAGATGTTATTATGTATTTCCATCTTGGAGTGACACAATTTGAACAGGATTCTTATGGTAGCTACTGGCATCTGATACTGTGGTGATTTGAGAGCTACCACCACCAATTTAAAAGCTACACAAAGTAAGAGCAGATGTGGTGATACACACCTGCAATCCCAGCACTTGGGAGGTCGAGACGAAAACATTGGAAATTGGTGGCCATCTTGAGCCACTGTTCAAGGTCAACCCAGACACCCTCTCAAGCAAACAAACATGCAGCCAATACTCCAACAAAGCAAGATGAAAGAGGCTCACAAGGTGCTCTTGTTTCTCCTCAACAGAACTAGAACTTTCACTGCACCTTAGAACTGTCTCTGGGCGTCATTTATTCCATTAGGGAGAGTATGTGGTAGCCTTTACTTTCCCACCATTTCAAACAGTTTTCAGATTACTGTGGTCATAAGGCTCTGTTAGGCTTATGCTGGTCGAAGATATTTTAAGAAATCTTGCTAATATACAATGGCTCAATACAGCCTTAACGCAAATTCTAATTAGTGATTCTTGAATCCTCTTAAAATTACATCGAGGATATGCTTTATTTAGCAAAGTGGATGAGTCCTTTCGCAATTGTTTATAAGCCCGCATGTGACTATGGGTGGCTATGAGATGGGTAAAATGTGATACGGTTCATTACAAAATATAGCTAGCTAACATAAGCCAAGAGACAGAGGAGTTCCGCGGGGGTATAATCGGACCTGCTTTTAGTTTTTTGAGGGTTTTTTGTGTCACTACTCACAGGAGTCTGCCATATCAATTATCAAGCAAGAAAAATGGTTTCCCCTTCCCGGATGACTCTGGCTCATGTCAAATGGACAAAACAAAACGAAAAACCACAGGACATTTGTACTTTACCTTGGGTTGGATTCTTTGATTTCCTGGTATTTGGTTTTTAA